>NC_081837.1:36240923-36543954 GCF_030867095.1 Alligator mississippiensis | reverse complement strand
CCCTCTACTTACCATTGCCTGCAGGTGGGGAAGCCCCCTCGGTGAGAGCACGGGGCAGGGATGAAAGCAATACTGACCCAGGGAAGCTCTGCAAGGCCCAATATCTCTCTCCATCCCCACCACCCCGAGTTGCTGGGACAGCCATGCAGCCGGCTGGGCAGAGCTGGGAGTGGCGGCATCTTCTGTGCTTTGTGACTGGTGTCCCTGCTAGATGCTTTTTTCCAGGTGTCCTTGGGGGGCTGCGGTGACCCCGTCTGTCCTTTCCCTTTGCAGGCAGCATTTGCACACTTGGCCTTAGCTTTCCGCTGCGACATGTTCACGCTGCGCCGGCGGGTGCAGGTGGAGGAGCGGGCGCGCGACGTGGCGGAGGAGAACATCCAGCAGGAGCTGGAGCAGTGCCGGGTGGCTGTGCAGGTTGGTAGGACTGGCCAGAGGAGGTTCCCCAGGGCACAGCACGCTCTGTGGGGAGTCCAGAGCCCCGTTGATGGCTTGGCTTCCTGCTGAGAGCAGGGGGTGAGGTTGGGTTTTAGATCCCAGCCCTTCAGGCCTGTCTCCCAAGTAAGGAACGGGCAGAAGCACGATGATGTACTGCCAGAGTGAGTGGGCAGACGCCCTTGGCCATGGCAGGGCTTCCCTGTCTCTGTGCGCTCTGGCTCATTGCTCTTTGCCTACAACTGCAGCCATGTCCTGGGGCCCTGGGAGTTCCCTCCTACCCAGGAGCTGCCTTGCTTTCGGTTCTGGTGCTGGAAGCCCAGGGTTTTTGCTTCAAGGCCGTTGGTCTGAATCCAGCCATGTGGGCAGCACCCCAGCACCATCCCTTTCACTGGCATTTCAGTGGCCTGCGTGAAACAAGGGACCCTATTCTGCCCCTGCCCAGACTGGCTCTCCTCTGGGATAGGCTTTTCATCTGGCCTCATCCAGCATCGCCAAGCGAGTGTCAGCATCTGGCTGGCTAGTGCTTCTTACACCAGTGTGGGCATCTCCTTGGCTGAATTCTTCCTAGCTCTGGGTCCATTACAGTCCTGTTGGGGGCACTGGTGGGGGAGCATGGAGCAGCCACCCAAGGGGATTGGGCTGAGTGGAGGTAATGCTGGGCCTCCCGCCCCCTCCCCGCAGAAGCTGGGTCTCTCATGTCTAGACCCCAAGCGCAAGGAGGTGGTGGAGCAGTTGCAGCTCAGCCTGACGGTGCTGGCGGGGACCATCGAGCGGGCCATGGGTGCGGCGGAGAAGCTTGGAGCCGTCCATCAGGTTGGTCCATAGGGGCACAGACCCCTGCACGGGGGCACTGGAGCCTCAGGGTGGGAGGGGGCTGCTGCCCTGTGGCGGGTGGTGGAAACCCCATCAGGTGGGGACCAGTGCTACTTTGCCCTGGAGGATTAATCTGAGGCCTGATGGGTCTTTCTCATCCCTTTCTCCACCCAATATACTATGCTGCTGGGGGACAATGCCGCAGCCCAAGAGGACCCATTGCTTTGGTGGGCTCCATGGGCCCCTGTCCTCACCAGCCAACATGCCGGTCCACCAAGCCTCCTAGCAGCAGCTCCAGCTCCTTGTCTACTAGTGGTGTCCCTGCCACCCCTCTGTCCAGCTAGCTTCCCTCCTGTCCCCTGTCCCTGCTGCCACCTGGACCCTTGTATTCCTGCCACTTACTCCTGGGCCTGGTTAACCTGCCCTATGGAGATGCTCAAGTCTTCTAAGTACAAATGCAGCCAGGGGCGTACGTGTCGGGTGAGGTGACAGACTTGGGCTCAGGGTTGTCTTATCCCGTGTGTGAGAGGAGGGAGAGCAAGCACTTTCTGGAGGTCTTTGGATTGTTTGATCGAAGCCCCTTTGGGCTGGGCTGCTTGCTTCAAAAGGGTCTGCTTCTGCTGCCATTAGCCATGGCAAGTGGTGGATCCTTACATGATCCCAGACACCATGGTGGGCACAGTGTAAGCACCTGAGTAGGACAGAGGGGAACCCTGCCTGTGCCCCCAGTGTGACACCCCCCCACACACATATGTTTTCTCTGTGGCAGGAGGCACGGATGAGCCGGGCGACGGACGTGATGGTGCAGCACGTGGAGAACCTGAAGAGGCATCACTTGCGGGAGCACACGGAGCTGGAGGAGATGAAGCGGCTGATCCAGCAGAACTCCCGCAACAGGCAGCTGGCCGAGAACAGGGGTGAGGTGGGCGCAGCAGCTGGGGGTGCGGAGATGTGGAAGTGGCCCGGCACTCAGCAGGTGCGGTGATCAGAAAGCAGGGTTGGGAGTCACCACGGCTGGATCCTGTCTCTGGCTCCATTACTGGGAAGCCTGGGGCAGGGTCCTGAACTGTGTGTAAGGCCTGTGAGTTGGCTCCAGCCCTGGAGACACGTTAAAGTCCAGGGGATTTGCTTGTCCTTGTCCCCATCCAGTGACTCCAAGGGTGTGGCTGTGAGGGGGCTGTAGTCAGGGCATAAATGCCATGGGGAAATTTTGGAGCAGACTTGCTCTGCCCACAGGTGCTGGTGATGCCCTCCCTGCAGCAAGGGCATAGCTGGGAATGCAGAGAGTGGTGTGTGCACTCCAGGATGCCTGTTTCAAGGCACAGATGTGTCTCTGAGGGTCTTTGGTCCTGCTCCCCATGCCATGACCCAGGAGACCTTAGGGGTTTCCCAGCTGAGCTGCCATTTTCTTCGCTAGATACCTGAGCTATGATGGTCAAAGCAACTGGGCTTATGGGACGCCTGCCCAGTCTTGTCCTCTGCTCCAGCTATGCTGAGCCTCTGATGTGCACAGTGAGGGCAGGGCTCGGGGAAGGGCTGTGCAGCCTGGGCAACAAAGCAACAGGCTGGGCTGGATGGCTGGGAGGGGGGCAGTAAGGGGCTGGTTGCTCTGGGTGTGAGAAGTCAGTCCCTACATAGAGCAATCCCCTCTCCTTGTTCCCTCAGATGATGCAGAGCAGAGGCTGAGGCATCCCCTGATGAGGACGTTCCAGCAGGTGAGGGAGAGCCGGCCCCTTTCCCAGCTGTGTAGCCCAACCCTGCATCCACCAAGCCTTGCTAGACCATAGTCCTCAGGCAGGTCCTCTGCATTGCAGGGTCAGGGAGCAAGAGGCAGAGGGACTTAGCCCCAGAGGAGGCTGCATTTAGTGTCAGTTCGAATACAGCAGCGATTTCCCTGCAGCCCACAAGGTAGGGGACGGGGTGGGGGAGCTGGCAGGCACTGGGTCAGGTCCATCGTGGGGTCCGAGCGGGGCTGTCACAGGCCCCTGGTGAAATCCGAGATTCCCGGCACATGGGCCGCTGGGGGGGTGAGGCAGCAGGGACTTCCAGGCCTTGGTCTTCATATCCTCTCCGGTAGAGAGAGAGCTTTGCCCCCTTGTTGCACCAGAAAATCTTGTTAATGCCCCATCTAGAGCCCAGGGAAGGCTCTTCCGGCCCCATGGCACTGGTGTGAGCAGCATCCCACCCCATGCTACAGCATGCAGGGCAGAGGTGAGGGGTGAGAGGCAGGGCAGGAGGATGGCAGGGCCCTCATAGACTATGGGCAAGGAGTGAAAAGCTGGGAGCAGTGGGGAGAGGGGCTCTGCTCTCACCAAGTGTCCTCCTTTGTGTCCCAGGTGTCGGCTCGCCGCAGAGTCAGCATTGCTGTCATCCCCAAGCAGCTGCTGGTAAGGAATGCAGTCAGACACATGGCACAGGTGCACGGTGTGTCTGTGTCTTGTACAGCCCCCACACTGGTTCCTGGGCTCTGCTACATGAGCACACAGTGCTCTGGGCACCGGGTTTCTCTCCTGCTCTTTTGTTTCACTCATGCCCTCCCTTGGTTTTGTCTGCAGCACGTTCAAAGCCAAGAAAATGGGCAAGCACCCAAGGATGAGGCAGGGAAGCTGGCAGGGGAGAGCACCCTGAGTGCAGAGAGGTAACGTGACCCTCCCACAGAGCCCCGGGGAGATGGAAAGGATGGACCCCGCCACTCCACCGTGGGGAAGGGAGGCAAAGGCACATCAGCTCGGGGTATGACTGCTTCCTTTCTGCTGTGCAGGCAACACTGCTGCCTCCAGGAGGACTCCACCGATGAGTGCTTCATCCTGCACGTCAGCCCCTCCAGCTCCTTACATCAAAGCCTGCAGGGCACGGGCAGCGCTCAGCCCCAGGGGGCAGAAGCCCCCTGTGCAGAAGGGTAAGGATGTATTGAGTGCTCCATTGGGCTGCACCCCCGGGGCCAGCTGGGGCAGGTGCAGGTTTCCCCATATCAGACAGTACTGCTCATCCAGGGTGCTTAGGGCAGGGGGCACTGCTGTTGACAGGTCCCTGCTGCATCTTCCTCCCCAGGAGTGAGCCCGAGCTGCGGAGAAGGAGAAGTGCTGGCAAGAGCATGAAGCAGGAGCCCAGCAAGGAGTCGGACAGTGGGGGGCTGAGCGAGGAGAGCGAGGAGCTGGAGCAGCTCAGTCTGATGTGAGCTAACTGCCTCGTCCTCACCTGGGCTGTGTTGGAGCCCAGAGCCTTCATGGGTGACATGTGCTCCAGCCCCTTCCCTCATAGGCAGCCACCTCTGGGCAGGAGTGCAGCTGCTGGTGGCTAGTTGCACAGCAGCATGTGTTGAGGAAGGGAACGTGGTATCGCTTGGAAGCTGGAGAATCCAGTTATCCAGTGGCCAGATCAAGGCCAGCAAGGCTAGCCCATGCATGGCTCCGGCATGCTCATTTCTGTAGCCAACAGCACCCATGGGAGAGATGGAGCTGGTGCACATCTGGCTACCTTTGCTTCATTGAACCCTGCAGCGTCCATCTCCTCCCCAGGCTCTTACATGCCTTATCCCAGGTCTACAGGGTTTCATAGATTTCATAGATTTCATAGACATTAGGGCTGGAAGGGACCTTGGAAGATCATTGAGTCCAGCCCCCCGCCCAAAGGGCAGGACGTCAGCTGGGGTCATAGGATCCCAGCAAGATAAGCATCCAGTTTGCTCTTGAAGGTGTTCAATGAAGGCGCTTGAACCACCTCCGGCGGCAGGCTGTTCCAGACCTTGGGGGGTTCGGACAGTAAAGAAATTCTTCCTTATGTCCAGCCTGAAACGATCCTGTAGTAGTTTGTGACCATTTGTCCTCGTCATCCCTTGGGGCGCTCTGGTGAACAAACGTTCCCCTAGATACTGGTGGTCACCCCTGATAAACTTGTAGGTGGCCATCAGATCACCCCTGAGCCTGCGCTTTTCCAGGCTAAAGAGCCCCAGGGCTCTCAGCCTGTCATCGTAGGGTCTGCTTCCCTGACCCCTGATCATGCGCGTGGCTCTTCTCTGGACTCTCTCAAGCTTCTCCACATCCTTTTTGAATTGTGGAGCCCAAAACTGGACGCAGTACTCCAGCTGCAGCCTCACTAAGGCCGAGTACAGGGGGAGAATGACGTCCCGGGATTTGCTTGAGAAGCATCTATGGATGCAAGCCAGCGTTTTGGTCGCTTTACTAGCCGCAGCATCGCATTGCAGGCTCATGTTCATCTTGTGGTCAATGATGACCCCCAAGTCTCTTTCTTCCATAGTGCTAACCAACATAGCACTGCCGAGCCTATAAGGATGCTGTGGGTTTTTCTTCCCAAGGTGGAGAACCTTGCATTTATCGGCGTTGAACACCATCAGATTCTCATCCGCCCACTTGCTGAGCCTGTCCAGGTCAGCCTGGATTGCCCGCCTGTCTTCTGGCGTGGATGCTTTGCCCCAAAGTTTGGTGTCATCGGCGAACTTGGCCAGTCCGCTTCTGACTCCAGTGTCCACATCATTAATGAAGATGTTGAACAGTATGGGTCCAAGGACAGAGCCCTGGGGGACCCCACTGGTCACAGGACACCACGATGAGTGACTTCCATCAATTACTACCCTCTGGGTCCGACCCCGGAGCCAATTTTCCAGCCAGTGGATCGTGGGGGACCCAAGGCGACAATTGGCCAGTTTCTCCAAGAGACGATCATGGGACACCAGATCGAAGGCTTTTTTGAAGTCAAGATATATGACATCAATCTCATCTCCCTTGTCCAGGTGATAGGTCACCTGGTCGTAGAAGGAAATGAGATTGGTCAAGCAAGACCTACCTGCAACAAACCCGTGCTGGCTATCCCTTAAGATGTTGGCGTCCGCCAGTCCATTAAGGATGGCCTCCTTAATAAACTTTTCTAAGATCTTCCCCAGGATAGGAGTCAGGCTGATGGGCCTATAGTTAGCCGGATCCACTTTCCTCCCTTTCTTGAAGATAGGCACCACGTTGGCCTTCTTCCAGTCTTCGGGCACTACACCAGAGCGCCAAGAGTTTTCAAAGATCCGCGCTAGAGGCTGGGCTATGATGCTCGCCAGCTCCTTGAGTACCCTGGGGTGAAGATTGTCAGGGCCGGCTGACTTGAAGGTATCCAGCTTCTCAAGATGTTCCTTCACAAAGTCAGCATTAATGGAGGGCAGGGGATCACCCTCACCCGGACTTCCCGGCCCTGTAGCGGGCACGGGCGTCCCATGGGGCTGATGAAAGACGATGCAAAGTACCTATTTAATAGGTTGGCTTTTTCCTGGGCGTCAGTTGCCCCATCTGGTTCAGCAGGGGTCCAACGTTGCCCCTGCTTTTCCTCCGGCTCCCCACATATCTGAAAAAGGACTTTTTATTGTCCTTGATGCTCAAAGCTAGCTGGAGTTCAGTTGCAGCCTTGGCTTTCCTGGTCTGCTCCCTACAGGACCGGACCAGTGCAGAATAATCCTCCTTGGAGGTGACTCCCATCCTCCATCCTTTGTAGGCCTTTCTTTTTAGCCTCAGGAGGTCTGCTAGGTCCCTGGAGAGCCAGGGGGGCTGCTGTGCCCTCTTGCTGCCTTTCCTCCGAGATGGAATAGACTTAGTTTGTGCATTGAGGATCGCTCCCTTGAGAAGCAACCACTCTTCTTGAACTCCCCTCTCCCTGCGGTCACAGTCCCTTAGGGCCTCACTGACAAGCCTCCTGAGCTTGTCAAAGTCGGCTTTCCTGAAGTCAAGGACTTGCGTGTTGCTGACCGACTTGCCAGCTTTTCGGCGGATGGTGAAGGTGATCAGCTTGTGGTCGCTGTCACCCAGCTTTCCATCGATCACTAGGTCGCCGACTAGGTCCTCCCCAGTAGCCAGCACCAGGTCGAGCAGCGTTTTGCCTCTCGTTGGCCCATAGACTTCTTGAGTCAGGTAGAGGTCATCCACGCACGAGAGGAAGCTCTGCGACCGCTCAGATTTTGCTGAGCGATCCTCCCACGAGATGTCTGGGTAATTGAAGTCACCCATGACAACCATGGTCCTGGAGCAAGCTGCCTCAGCCAGTTCCTGGGCAAACTCCTGGTCTAGCTCAGGACTTTGGGTGGGAGGTCTGTAATAGACTCCCACCATTGTGTCCCCATTGTGGGTTGTTGGTTGTAGCCGTGTTGGTCTAAGGACATAGGCAGGCAAGGTTCTTTGGGTAGAGATATCACATTATCCCAGGTCTCGCATCTCTCTGGCATAGTTTAAAGCTCCTTGGGACAGGGACCCTGTTTTTAAAGAGCCGGGTAGACTCCTGGTGATGCATTGACCAGGGAGGCAGGAAGCTCTGTCAGAGCTTGGGCTCTGTTTAAGCTCTGGGAGGCAGTGTATACAGCCACTGTAGCAGGGCGAGATGGAGCAAAGACTTATGGGTTCTTTTCCTGGCTCTGCCTCAGTTTGCCCATCTATATAACAGGTCTGTTATCACCTGCCAGACCTGCTGTAAAGCACTGTAGGCAGCCTGCTGTGAGATGCTAGAAGGAATCAGAAGGGACAGGAGAGCTTTCTTTTCATTGGCATCTCTCATTTACATTGAGTTTAGGTGTTACTTTGAACATGAGGAGGGGGAGGCTGACAGGGTCAGTTTAAATGCCATGCAGAAACTAGCTCCTTTTCTGTGCCCTTTCTAGTCTCTGGGTATTTCACTCCAGGAAGGAGGATCAAGACAGCTGCTCTATTTCAGTCGATGAATCTCTTACCTTTCTTCTTGACAGGTCCAAAGGGTCCAAGAAGGAGCTTTGCAGGCTGTGGATCTGTCTGCCCCAGTACTACTGGGTTTTCATCTGGCTGCTTTTCCTGGGGATTGCATGCCTGGTTCTGATCCGGATTCTGGAGCTGCAGAAGCAACAGCAGGCAGTGAGCCCCAAATCCTAGCACAAAGGAGCAGGAGGAGTCTAGGACGAAAGCAACACGTGTCAGACTTGGCACTGCCAGTGCCCCTTCCCTGCTTAATTTAAAAAAAAAAAAATAAATAAAAATAGCAGTAAAAGAGGGGGGTTTGATCTTGCAGGGAAACAGCTGCTGTGTATAGGCTCTGAGTCTTGGCTGTATCGGGCGTACTGCAGGAAAAGGACCTGGTCGTCCCCAGAAAGCAACAGGGTACATCATACCAACTAGAGCGGGGACCATCCGTGTCACGAGACTCAGTTCTCAGCACAGTCCTAGGTGCGATGCAGCGGGGTCCCTTTTGCTGTGAGTGGATAAAAGCAAATGGGGGGGTGTTAGCACGTGCATTATGGGGTTGGGGATCTGTGCCTTCTCTCCCTTCTTTGCTGTCTGTGGGCTCAGTGCTGCTGCAGTGGCTTAGACCTTTTCTTTTCCCACGGGTACAGAGGCACGGCTCTCTTTTCCCGGCAGATGGTGCTGCTGCCTTCATCTGTGCTGCCTGCACGTGGCTCAGCAGAGCAGCAAAGGGACAAGGCCAGGGAACAGACTCATTTCCTCCCTGTTTTCCAGGGAGAGAGGAAGTGGAGGTCTCCTCTAAGCCAGGAGACTCCTCAGAGGGGAAGAAGGAACCCAACACACCGCCTGCGGCGACAGGAAGACGCTTTAACAAACAGCGCCAATGCTTCATCACACCACTGCGGGGCTGTTACTTCCTGCTAGGCAGAGCTGCTTCTTTTGAAGGATGTAGGCTCAGGTCTGATTTGTGAAATGACCCCTTTTCGATAGAAGTAGGAAACACAAAGCAGGGCTGGTTCTGGGTTAATGTAGTCGGATGCTTTTTGAATTGCGCCTCTGTTGAAATGGAACAAAAGCTGTTCCAGGAACACCTTCCCCCCCCAAGTCCATGCCTGCTCTGGGCACTGAGCGAATGGGTTGGCTCAATGTTATTTCTATAACAGCCGTGGATGTGGCAGGTGCTTCATACCTGGTGAAGCAGGCCCCCTCCCCTGCCTGAAGGAGCTGACAGGCCAGCAATTACTGGCATAGGACTAAGAGGGGTATTTTAGAAGACCTAGCACTGAATTTGCCAGGAAATGCTCACACGTGGTCAATCCCAGGCCTGGCACTACAGACTCATCCCCTGTACTTTGCTTGCTGTGTCATGGGTGTGGTAAGGAAGAAGAAATCCCAGGTCAGCAGATCTCCAGGCAGTTTCCCAAGTGCTCAAGCGACTGTCCACACCTGCTGGAGATCAGACCCGTCTGCTCCATGTGCGGTAGCTGCTGGCTGGGGGACGGTGTCGTGTGCTTGTCTGGAAGGGTTCACGGGGTGAGCTTTTTCCATTTGCTGTCAGTCTTTTGTTTCTCGCACGTTATTTACCTTTCCGAAGGATGTGCTGAAAGGATCTGTCCCTGGGGACTAGCATAGGCACAGCTGACTTATGTACAAACACCATACACCTTCTTCCCAAGGACGGCCCAAACCAACTGGCAGGCAAGGAAAAACCTCCCTTCTCACCCTACTTGGCCCAAAGGTGCGTTTGTACAACTCTCAGCCTACAATTGCAGGTGTTCCCAGAGGGGCCTTATGAGAAGCTGGCCAGGGAGGGACCCAGGGACTTGATGTCTTCTGCTTTCCATGGGGAAAAGTCATGTCTCTCATTAAATCTTAATGACCATAAGGAGGTGATGATTAAAAATATTTCAGGGTAATATAAACAGTTTGCAAATGGAGGGGGCTATTTCCTGAAACTCCAGGGAGCCTGAACTAGCTGCAGCTTAATTTAGTCTTGGCTTTTACTCCCTTGTCTGTTGCCTCTGACCCTAGACTGGTAAGATGTTCAGGGCAGGCGCTGTCTCTTTTCTTTCTGAGTGTGTACAACGCAGTGGGGACCTGGCCTTTCTACGCACTGTGAAAAGACGAATAAAATAATCATGAATGAAGGCGAGACAGAAGCTAACATGGTGGGATTTGATAACAGTCTGCAAATGTAACTGGGTTGTTAGAAAAAGAATGGCAATCAATTGTTCTCTTGCGTCCACAGGGGACAGGACAAGATCTAATGGGCTGAAATTGCAGCCAGGGTGGGTTTAGGTTGGATATTAGGAAGAATGTTCTACCTCGGGGTGGTTGAGCGCTGGAAGAGGTAACCTACAGGGCTGGGAATCTGTCACTGGAACAGGTTACACAAACGCTTGTCTGGGATGGTTTAGATGCCTTAAAACCCGGGACGGGACTGGATGGCTTCTTGTGTTTTTTTTCCCCAGCCCTGTTTTTCTATGATAGTACAGGAGATGATGGGATTGTGGAACTGAAGAGCAAAGATGGGGAAAATCAGTGGATAGAGCAGTGGCCTGGGAGCCAGGAAGCCTGAGTGCTGTAACTGCTTGCTGGCGGCACGAGCTTGAACAAGTTGCTATATATCTCTGAGTCGCTCTTGTTCTCCCAGCCTTCAACTCCATCCTGAACAGGAGATGTTTGAGGCCCCAGGGATAGTTTGACCTCGAATAAAGCCTCACAGCACTCCCGTAAATACGGCAATAATAAAGAGGGATGGGAGGAAGACTGGAGATGGCTCTAGGCACAGCAGGGAGCATCCAAGAAGGCAAGAACCCTGGAATAAGAGAGGGGAAGGAAATGGTTAGGGGGATTTGTGACAGAGGGGATGGGTGTGTGTGGGGGGGGTGGAGGGGCAAGATGCCTGAAGGTCTCTGATCTCTAATAACACCATATCCTGGAGCCATGGTGGCTGTTAGACTCTGGCCCAGCTCCAGAGGGTGTGTGGGCTCCTGGAGTGACTCACTTGGGCGATGTAAGCAGTACCCTGTACATCAGCCAGCGTGACCCTGAGTCACCCCGTCCACCTCCCGTCTGGCTGGCCGTGCACCATTACACAGTTCCTAAGTCAGGACCCCCCTTCCCCACTCTGATTCAGCAGTGTGGGCTGTCTAAGGGCTCCAGCCGGCTGATCCCATCAGGGTCAGCAGAGCTGATCCAGGCCCTGCAGCTGTGGGGAGAGAGGTTTGAGGGATCCATAAAGAGCCGTCTTCCACGGACTCTGAGAAAGTGGGGCTGGAAGGGACCACAGGAAATTGTGGAGTCCAGCCCCTGTGCCCAGAGCATCCCGGAGCGCTGTCTGGCCAACCTGCCCTTACCACAGCAGATTGCACAACCTCCCTGGCGCGTCTGATCTGGTGTTTCGCTTTCCTAATGATTCGAAAGCTTTTCCTGTTATCCCTCTGAAACCTTTGCTGCAAAATAGACCCATTCTCCTTGTCGCTTCCCAGTGGTCATGGGGGAACAATTGATTGCTGTTCTCTTTAGAGCAACCGTCTATGTACTGGAGGCTCCCCCAGTCTTCTCTTTTCTAGGCCAAACAAGCCCAGTTTCTTCACCCTTCCCTCCAAGTTTTCTAAGCCTTTTTCTATTTTCTTCCCCTCCCTTCGGCTCTATTGACATCTTCTGTAAAGGGTGGCACCAAGGACGGCCTTCCTGCTGGGGCCTCAGCTGTGCTGGACAGAGCAGAGCAATCCCCTTGTGTGACTTGCCCACAGCAGTTCTGGTAAAGCATCCCTGAAGGAGGTTTGCCTTTGGGGGACTTAGACACGATGGGCCCCCACGTTCAAGCACAAAGGGAAGGTCCGAAATACAGAGCACAGCCAGCAGGGAAGGATAAGTGAGGCTGGGCAACAAGGTGGTAGGCTTCCAGGGTCCTGCCTGCCTTGCTTGCCTCTCTTGGGTGATGGCTGCCACGGGCAGAGGGGTCCTTGGAGGGGAGGGAGGGTTCTGCTGTGTGTAAAAGCCCACGTAGACCTGAAGGTGGTGGCAAGCCACTGGTTTTCGGATGGGAGCCGGAGCCCCACACAGCATTGTCCTGATGCTTTTCATGGTCCGTGTGTCTGGTGTAGGTGGACTCCTGGCTTCTCCTGTGTCCTTTACCACAGAGCTCCCTGCCTCCTCTGGGGTGGGGGAGCACGGGTGCTTTGTGCCAGCTGAGCTGGGAATTTCTGCCACTGTGTGTGTGTGTGTGTGTGTGTGTGTGCATATACATGTGTGTACGTGCATATCTTTGTGTGTGCATGTACATGTTTGTGCACATATATGTGTGCCTCTGTGTGCATGTGCTTGTCTGTGCATATGTATGTGTGCATGTCTGTCTCTGTGTATGTGCATGGCTGTGTGCCTGTGTGCTTGTCTGCATGTGTGTGTATATGTCTGTGTGCATGTGCATCTGTGCATATGCATGTGTCTGTGTGCCTGCATGGCTGTGTGTATGTGTGTGTGCCTGTCTGCATGTGTGTGTACTGTTTGTATGTGCCTGTGCATGGCTGTGTGCATGTACATCTGCATATGCATGTGGGTCTGTGTGCCCACATGTGTGCACATATGTCTGTGTGCACATGCATATGCATGTGTGCCTGCATGACTGCGTGCATATGCATCCGCACATAGGCACGCGTGCCTGCATGCGTGTGCATGCCTGTCCGTGTGCACGCTGGCGCGTGTGTGTGCATGTGCGTGCCTGTCTCTATGCGAGCGTGTGAATTGTTCACCGACCCCCCCCGCGGCAGCCCAGCCTGCTGCATCCTCCCAGGTCACTGCAGGGGGCTGAGAGCCGCCTCGGGGACGGGCCGGGGGCCGCGCACAGACGAAACACGGAAGCGCTTTAAAACAAGCCTCTCGCCCCGCTTTTCGGACCGCGCGCCTGTTGGCCGGCGCAGCCCGCGCGGGGCGGGGCGGGGGCGGGGCTTGGCGCCGCCCCGGCTGCTTCCCCGACCTCGCCGGGGGGATCCGGGCGCTGCGGCGGCCCCTGCCAGGTACGTGCCAGCCCTGCCTCTCGGGGCCCCCGGGCCGGCTCCACCCAGCCCGGCCGAGGTTGCTCCTCTGGTCCCAGGGCAGGGCAGGGACGTGGGGCTGGGCTGGGCTGGGCTGGGGGGTGCAGCTGCAGCCCCAGGGATGCTGGTCCATGCCTGGGCTTCCCTGGCAGGTGGGGAGCAGGTCGGGTCCCCCTGCTCGCAGGCTGGGGAAGTTTGCATCCCTTTGACATTGCCTGGTCCCACCGCTTCTCTGCGTGGACCCTGCTCTTGGGCTGGAAACCCCCTTCCCGCTGGCCTGGGGACCCCGCCTGGTCTCTCCGGGGCACCCCTGCCTCTCCCTCTGCCAGGCTGGGTGTTTGCAGCAAGAGGGTCTTAAGGATGCGGGGTTTCCTCCCCTGCTTCTGCTCGCAGGTCCCCCCACCCAGCAGAGCCCTCCCCTGGGTCTTGCTCTGTGGGGAGGTTTCCTGGGTCTCTCCCCATCCCTCCTTCACCAGCCTCACGGGCCTTTTTTCCCTCTGTCTCCCTTCCCTTTTATTCTGCCTGCTGGGAGAAGAGTAGATGCCCCCTCTCCCTACCTCTGGCATGGGCAGAGCCACTGTTCCCCGCACCCCGCCTGGTCTCCCCTGCCCCACACAAGCACCCCATGCTGGTGGGGGGCAACTTTGCTGGCAGGGCTTGGCCATTTCTCCTGTCCTTTCCCCTTGAGCAAGTGGGGAGGATGCTGTCCCAGGGGTCTAGATAGGAGACCCCCCCCCCCCTTTGCTGAGCTGCTCAGCTGGTCTTGAACCCACTGCAGCACAGGTGAGGTGCTGCCTTTGCCAACTTTACTTTCACTTTGCCCCGCTCCCAGAGCCTGACGGCTGGACTTTGCCCCACAGTCCTGCTAAGGCTCCCTCTGCTTCCTGGCTTATCCCACACCTCCATCTACTGCAAGGGCCGGGGTGGGGCAGGTACGTCCCCAGGCTCATGCACCCAGCGGGTGATTAAGCGCCTTGACCCATTGCGATGAGGCACAGAGGTTGCCGTAAAGCAGTCTCCATCTGCTGCTATTTAGCCAGCTATAAATAGCCTGCAGAAAGGGGCCTGTAATGGCTCAAAGCAGGAAACGGGCCCAGAGCCTCAGCCTGGTCCTGCCTAAGTGTAAAGCCTGCAGTGTGCTTTGGATGGGGCGGGTATCAGATCAGGCCAGGCCCCTGCTGCTTGCCGCATCTTCCCTGCAGCTTGCAGATGAAGGGGAAATACATGCAAGAAAGCACTGTTTTGCTTTGTAGCTGTCAGCCCCTGCCAGGGGCTCACGCAGCTTCCGGGGGCTGCAGTTCCTATACAGCTGTGAAATATTCATGCGCAAGCCACCAGAGTGTCTCTCGCTCCCATTAAGTGGGGCGGCTTCAGTCGTACAAGCCCTTTGTTTTTTATGGCCATATGGCGGGGAGCATCTGGTGGTGGTTCCCTCTGGTTTTTCAGCCAAGGGGGCTCTGCCACGCCAGCTCGTGTGTGAACAGCAGGGCACTTCCCTCGGGACTGTCCTAGCAGCGCTGGGACCCCCTGTCCTAGCAGCGCTCTGTGATGTCCCAGCTGGAGGGCTGGGCCGGGTACTAGACATTGCAAGGTTTTGCTTTTGGGGGCCTGGCTGTGGCTGCTGTGACCTTGAGGCAACCTGCCCGCTAAGCGCCAAGTGATGCAGCAGGCAGGACTGTCGGGAGGAGGCCTCTGCTGAGCTTGCCAAAAGGCCTCTCTGAATTGCTGAACCAGGCTGGTTTTCTTAGGCCACCTGCTTGCCCCCTGGATCTTGGGTGTTGCATCCGGCTAGGCCCATCTTGAACCTGGGCTTCTTCCCCTGCACAGCTGAGCCCAGGGAGTCAGTCCAGCCCCAAGGCATCTATGCCCCAAACTACTAACAATCACAGCAGGAGGAAAAGGACCAACTCAGCCTCTTGCCCCTGGGACGGCAACCCCTCCGGAGCAGGGGCTAGGGGCACATTGCTATAGCAGAGGAGCTTGCAGTGCTCTGGGGTTAGATAGCTGCTAACCTAGACAGAGACCACCTTGCACCTCAGAGCCTGGTCCAGATCCAGTTTGGGGGTTTACCTCCAGGGCTTTGGTTCAGCTCTTTGAGACTTGGGGTAGCTGTCAAGTTAGGGCTGGCTTTTAGCCACTTCCAGGCTCTGCAGGGCCCAGCTGGTGCCTTTTTGTCCTAACCTTCCCTCTTGTGTAGCAGCTCCCCCCACCACCTTGTTACTGCATTAGCAGCAACTTCCCTATTGCTCATGCTAAACAGTGTGGCAGGTTGTACGTACAGGAAAGACGGGGGCCGGTCCCCGATGGCCTGTTCAGTGCCTTACAAGGAAGTGCCACATCTGTGTACTGAAGATGGAAAGATATCAGTGGGGGCATGAGGGAAATGCTAACTTCCCAGAAATTCAGCAGTAAGTGAAAGTGCCAATGTGGAGCAACTGCTTCGACCTTCCTTGGTACATCCAGTTCTGGATCTGTGCTGCGCACAGAAATGTTTAGGGTTGGCATGTACAAAGCACTTGGCTAGAATGCAATTTAAGGTTGCAAAGCCAAGCACTTGGAAGTTAGGCAATGGCGGTGTAAATGGCAATTACTATTTGCCCTTAATGTGGCCCCCAGGTCTGTACACAGTGCAATAGGCTGCAAGTACAAGTCATTGTGCTGTTCTCCCCACTGGGCCCTGAATGCCTCGGTTCACAGAAAGGATGGTGCAGCGGGGATGCATCACGGCTGTCTAGCTAGGGAGGTTGTTTCTTCACTTGTTGCAAAACCTGAAGGGTGTGTAGTGAATGAGGTCAGGGCTTGTGGCCAGAGGCTGGAGGATGTCACGTCTAAGGCAGGTGAATGCTGTTTGACTCCATCCCTGATCCTGGGTAAGTTGCATGAACACAGGTTTTTGCAGCGGTTGCTATTTGTGCTGTCTTGGTTTTCTGCGCATCTCCCTTGAGCTCCTGAGGTCTGATTTCACAGAAATGGTGAGCACTTGCAGCTGCAACCATAGTCAGTTGGGAGCTCTGCTTTGAATGTATAGTGCTATACAGTGCAAAATTGAATATTAGGAAAAATGGAGTTGGAGGCATCTCAGATTAGACTATCCAAATGTAGCGGCCACGTTTGACTTGGATCTTTCTGTTCTTTCCCTCCCCGTTTGTATGATGGGGTTAACACCAGTCCCTCATCTCACTGGGGTGCTGCTGAAAGAGGTTTGCTAATGTACGTCGAGGTTTCACCCATTTACAGTCACGTGTGGCATTGAACAGCCGAGGAGGAAATTGATAACTATCTTTTGAGAAGGGTTTGAACAGGGTGCAGAGAGTAGTATCAAGAGCCATGCACTGAACAACAGGAAGAGAGGGTGACCCTGTGACCACTAGAGCTGCACCATCATGCATGCATGCAAGGGGGTGATTGAAGGAGGCACGGGTACGCTCCCTTCTGGCATGACTGTGAAACCTGCATATCCTCCGAATGAAGCTTTTTGTGCAAGGGTTTTAAACAAGCCCCTAATGCATCAGCATCTTGATATCCACGTGGGTCATCACAGTGTCGGGACCTAGCTCCGCAGCACAGATCTCTGCCACTGGAACGAGCAGGCAACTGATAGCAGTAGTAGGTTGTCATCCTCTCTGCAGGCTAGCGCTGTAAGGGGGATGAGATGTACCCTTTGACAAAAGATTTCACAGATATTTGCTCACAGCAGAAGCCTGCAGAGACTCGGGTTTTTTCTTTCTAAGCTCTGGGAGAGAGTGTGTATGAGGGGCATAGACTCTTTTAATTGCTCCCTCCAGCTGTGACTCTTCCACCCTTGTTTCCTGCTCCCATTTTCTTCCCCTAGGTTGTCCTGTCTCTACTCGACAGGGTTTTTGTCCCAATTGCAGTCTCCTTCACAATCAGTCTCACTCCCCCAGGCTCCCAGTCTGTCTCCTTGCCCAGCCAGTTTTGATCCCTTTGCATCCTCTGGTTCTTTCTCCCATCCTGGCTCCTTCCCCTTCATCATCTCCCCCTGCTCCCTGGCTCAAAGTCCCAGTCTATCTCAAGTGCCCTTCCTACCTGCCCTCTCTCCTTCCTGCCAGTCTGCCTTGCCCCTCCATTTCTCACCCCCATCCTTGTGGCTCTCAGTCCTGGTCTTCCCACTCCCAGTTCTTCATTTGAACCCAGTCTCCCCCCCCTGCAAACTCGCAAAAAACACCACAGTGCCCCCATCTACAGACTCCCAGTCATGTTGCAGACCCTCTAGGTCCCCATCTCTGCTCTTCAGGCCTCTCATTTCAGTCCCAAACTCCCTTTGCCAAGTGCCAGCCATGCGTTGTAATCTCTCTGCCCCCCACAACAAGCTGTGCATCATGGTCTGCACTCTCTACCCTCTCACAGGTCTGGCTCTTGTCCCTCTGCCTTTGAATGGCCAGCATCCTTCTCTCTCATTGGAAGTACATGTAGGGCAGACAGACTCCTTGGTCCCTGCCCAGGTGCCCAGCCCTATTTCAGCCCTGAGCAGCAGGTGCAGGGAATGTCCTGCTTGGCCCCAGGCTGGGACATGCTCCATGTAAGCAGAGTCTGCAGGGCACTTTGCTGCTAAAATCCAGCGGGTCTCTATTGACCACATGCAAATGGGGATGTCCCAGAGGCTTACAACCAGCCAAGGGCTCCTCCCTGCTCCATTTCAAGACTCCGTTCCAGCGCAATGAGATGCTAGTGCTTTTCAAAGAAAAAAAAGTCTGCCAGAGCATTTTGAACAAGGACAAAACATGTTGCCGTAGCTTTGTTCTCAGGAACATCCGATGAACTGTTTTTTCCTACCGTTAAAAAGGAAAAGAAAAAAGAAGAGAGACCTGAAGCAGAGCTTCCAGGCTGGAAACTGTCCTGCTAACGGTTGCAGCTTGGCAGCTGTTGAAAGCAGCTGAAAACAGGATCTCATCATGGTGGGGGGGGGGGGTTCAGGCAGCCTTGACTTGACCCCATGCTGTAACCTGCAATTTTGGAGTGATCTGTCACTTTGTGGGGGAGTCGCTGTGTCTAGGAGGCAGGCTGATCTCGAGGTGGATTCACAGGAAAGCCAGCTGGGTTCTAACGCAGGGCTTTGGGCAAGTGCTGTCTCCTCTTTGTGCTTCACTTTCCCCATCGGAAGAGTGTTCGTCCCCCTTTCCAAAGTTCTTTGAAGCCCTGAGTTTTGCTTCTGATTCAGGGTGGGGAGTACAGCCTCTTGGCTACAGAGATCAGGACTTCTCTGCACAGCCCCTTTGCACAAGGGGTGCTGGTCTAGGGTCCCTAAGTGCTACTGCATTAGAAATCATACATGACAAGGACCCTCCCTACTTCCCAACCCTGTCCTTGACCTGATTGGCAGCAGTGCTTGGGTTCGCTCAGTCTTCAGATCTGTAGAAAGGGCAGTAATTCCCTCCTTACAGATGTGCTGTGGAGCTTCCTGAGCCTTTGCTAAGGGCTGTGGGGGTCTCAGAGAGCCAGGCCCATAGACATGTAGAAGTTACAGCCCTTACCTTGGTAACAGCTGTCCTACAGAGAATTGAGTCTCTCCTGGGGGACTGTCTGCATTGCACATCTCTCAGCTTGAAAGGCCAGGCAGTCTCAGGGCTCCCCAGCCCGGCAGGAGATCCTCTCCAGTTCTCCAGGCCCCAAAAAATATAAGCATTGGTTTATTTTATCCCCCCCGACAACAAAAAAAGAAACCACAGACCCAGGGAGCAGTAGTATCGGGGCTCCCAACCAACACCCACTTCCTGGCCCAGCCTCAGGGGGAAGCACAACCCCAGAGCAACAGGGAAGTGTTGCTTGCAAGTGCTTATAAAACTTTGAACAGGAGCCCAAGTGTGGGGAGGGACTGGCAGGCGCCCGGGCAGAATGCCGATTAATCGGGGATCTTCCTGGCTTTAATTAACTTCATGTGAAATTGCTGCAAAATGCTCCTTTGGGGACCTCCTCATTAGGGGACAGCTGCATCAGTTATTTCACATAATGGAGCAATGGATTCTCCTGCGCATGTCCTTCTGTGTCCCCACCAGCCCTCGGATGCCATTGCGTCCTGCATTGCCTTCTAAGATTTGTGTTTATAATTCTCTTGGGCTGATCCAACAAGCCCCCCTCCCATTCAGATCCCTAGGGCCTGATTTTTCTGAGGTTCACTATTATCTATATAACACTAGCAGCCTGGCACCAGTTGCTGCATATGAGCCAGAGTCCCTGGCCAGAGCTGAACAGACAAAGGGCAGGAGGTTTGTGGCTAGGACTAGAGCTGGGATCCGAACGCCAGCTCCTTGCATGCCAGTCTAGTGCCCTGCCTGATGCCCTGCACTGCCTCAATAGGTCTCTTTCCTTTGTGTTCAGGGGGCCCTGAATGGGACCCAGATGAAGTCAATGTGGTGCTTGGTGGGTGCCTGGCTCATAAGAGCTCCATATAAGTCCTTCCATATGACCCAAGAAGCGTGAGTCACCATTAATAATAAACTCCCTGTTGTTCCCTCCTCCCTGCCTGCTAGAACAGCCAGTTTTCTGTGTTTATTAGGATAAACCGAGGCAAAATGGGAGTGCTATAGACACAGCCCAGCCTTGGCTCACTCTTCTCTTTGAGGGCGACTCAGATTATCCAGGAGATGGAAGTAGAAAAGCAAAGCAGTGGCACCAAAAGCAAACCAGAGGCTTGTTCCTTGCAGCACTTGGCTTCCCTTCCTTTTGGGTGGGGAGCCTGACAGGCTGTGGCTATGGCCCAGTGGTTTCTCTGACTGCAGAGGCCCTGTTTGCACTGGGGTTTGCAGCTCTTTCACTCAGGAAAGTCTCTTTAAAACCCAGCCTGGGCCCATTTGCAGTGTGTGATGATAAACCAGCCTGGAAACAATGCCCCTGCTGATACCAGGGGACTCATTCTGGAATGGGCAGCACTGATGTAAATCTGGAGTAACTCGGGATCACACTGATGTACTTGTGATGAGAATCTTAGCCCAAAGCCTAGGAGCTCCAGTTCAGATGCCCAAATGCTCAGTCACAATTGAGGCCAGACTTTGACCCCTTGCGCAAATCTCTGGCTTGGGGTTGGAGTCACTCTTGGAAGGACGCAGTCTGAGCTGCAGGCGTTGAGTTCTTTGAAAACCATGACCCCTAAGGCCTTAAGTTGCTTGCTAACAATGCTGACCCTTGGGAAGTCTTTTGAGATCTACAGATTGAAGGGAAAAATGATTTTCTTCTGATTAGTTATAATGAAGTGCGAGTCTCCTGGTGTTTCCTGGCCAAACTGGTTCTAGTGGGAGATGACTGTTTAATCAGTTCTGCTATGGATGGGCCTTTTCCATTGTGCCTTTCCTTTGTATCACATGGGCCCATTGTACTGCTGCTGCCTGTTCAGGGAGATAGGCATTTCCTGGTTGAAAGGCGCTGATGGCTGGAAAGGCACAGGAGCCCTGCCCGGCCCCAGGTGAGGTAGCCCTTTGCTCCACACTGAGGGGGAGGACCTAGCAGACCTAGCAGAATGGTTGGACTGGTTCCAGAGGGCTGTAGGTTGCTCCTAGTGGCAAAAGGTCCAGGTGCCCCCAGTCTCCTCTTGGAGCCAAGTGGTTTTGGTTTTTTGTGCATCCTGTGCAGCGCGTTTCATAACAGCAGGAAATGCGTCTCGCCTCAGTCACCAAGCATGCTGGCCGGCTGCTGGTACGCAGTACCCATGGGACTGACGGGAGCACTTGTGGCCTGCCAAAGCTCTCAGGTCTAGTGTCTAGTTGGTGAGTGCTTCATCACAGGAGTTTCCTCTCTTTGCGCAGAGCGGGGCATGTGGACGGATCCTGTTGCTGAGGATAACACTCTAGTGCGTGCCATCCTTTGGAGGAAAAGCCTGTTCTTGGGCAGTGGAAAGGAATGACCATAGGAACGAGGCACTGGGCTGTGAATTGGGAGAGACGTGGCTTGGATTCCCAGCTCTGTCATGGGTTTTCTGCATAGCTTTAATTGCTTGCTCCATTGGAGCAAGGCTTCTCTGCTTGTCAAGAGCTCAGATATGTGAGCCTGGTTTTTGAAGCACGTGGAGTGCCTACAGAGACAGTCGGAGCAGTAAAATGCTCCGTGCCTCTGAAAGCCGCATCTGAGCTGAATACGTGTCTAGGTGGCTCTCCTGATTGGGGACGGAGGTCTCCGTCCAGCCCCTATGCAAGCGTCCGTGCTGGGATTTCTGGGCGTGCAGGATGCTGACAAGGTGGGGGTGGTAAGGGCTGATGGTGCCCTCTGCCATTGCTGCCTTAATCTAGGGCCGTGATCAAGCATCACAGGACCTCCTGAGCGTATACTGACATTTCCTAGAAGCAGGACATTGGCTGGTTCCTTTGCTTTACCTGTGGCAGGTTTGGGTGTTGATGATGGGCAGTGGGGAGTAGGAAGGAGTGGCTTGTTCCTGAGGTCTGGAGGAAAACTGACCTCCTTCCAGTGGACCTAATGTTGGGAGAGGCCCTCTGAATTAATCTTGGTGCCAGAAGACAGAGCCCCTTGCACAGCTATTGCCAAGATAAGGACTGGGTGACTGCTTTGCCTTTCTCTAGTGCCTTCCCTCATGAGCTCCCAGCAGTTCCCACACTGGCAAGTAGTGACATTGCATCAGACCCCCCTGGTTCAGTCATTTAAAAAAGTAATGAGCATCTCATTACTTATTTAGGGCTTTAAAAAACCCTCCCCAAGGTGGGAGCTCCAGTGGCACACTGGGCTTTTCCCCTCTTAAACTTGTGTTCAGTGTTGCTGTGTGCCATCAGGCAGCCCCCATGTTTCACCCCAGAGACGGCTGCATTTGGGATCATCAGTGCTAGCAGAATGGAGGCCACGGGCATTGCCACAGTGTTAGGTTTAAGCACTAATAATTTAGAGAGGGCAGACCTTTCCCCCATAAGCTCTGCGCCGGAGAGGATATTGAGCCAGCCCTCTCTAGACCGTTCCTTGGCAGAAAGTCTCTTGATTCGTCTCTCTCAATTACTCGCTCTCACGTGCCTGGAGGCTCTTTTCCAAGTCTGTCTCATCTGCAAGTCAGATGCAGGCTTTCCCAGGCTGGCAGCTCAGCTTGAGAGCTGCGGACAGCATTGATGCTTCAGGCTTCCCGCCGTGCTGCGTTACAGACCCAGCATGGGAAAGAAGGCTGCAAGCTAGGATTTTGACTGGAGTGGGAGTTACCGAAATGAAGGCCACATCCACAATGGGCGCCAGCGCTGGGACTGCCAGTGGTGCTTGGTTGTGTTTTGGGGACTGGCCTCTGCTGCTCCGGTTCAGGTGCTCAGGGATGCTCTCTCTGCTCACTCAGAAGGCTTCGGTGGGAGTAACCACACTCCTGGGGTGATGGGATGAGCCGGCATAACCTGAGATGCTGAATCCCTGATCCGCCCTGACGGGCCAGCCTCCTAGAGCCGGAGCACCTCTCTGCTTGAGCTCGCAACCTGTCCCTGTGGGTGGAAGTCAGATTAGGGCAGTGATTCTCAAGCAGGGGGCTGCAGCGCCTGGGTTGCCTTGAGCACCTTTCAAGGGTGCCGTGGGGTGCAACACAATGTTAGCACTCACAAAGCACAAGATAAACCCCGAGATTTCAAATAGGAACCCACAGAGTTAATCCACTCTGCCCTGCTCTGGGCTTTCTGAGTTGTTTGCAACAGAAGAATGGCTCTGGTGTTTTTCTGTAGTCAAAAAGAGAGTGAAAGCTAAGGCTGGCATTGTTCGAGGGGGGCTTGGAGTCAGAAAAGGTTGCGAACCACTGGCCTAGGGGGACCTCTCAAGTGGTAGCTCAGGCTCAAGTTGCTGGAGGTGAGCCCTAATAGCCTGGGGCTTGCCATAGGGCATCTGGGCTGGAGTTGGGGCAAAGCGCTGGGCAGGAGTTGCTGACAGCTGGTCCTGAATTCCCTTGGGAACAAAGACAGATGCCCACAGAGTCTGGCTGGAGCAGGCTGGCCTGACGCAAGCAGCTGTGGGCAGCACAAAGGGCCCCCTCAGAAAGAGTCGTTTTTCCTGACCGCAGCCACCCACGGCCTCCTTTCCTCATTGAGACACATCAGCTGCTTGCCACTCTTGTTGCCCACCTCATCATGGCTCCCTGCTGCACAGATGATCTTCTGGGAATGTGAAGGGTGCAGACCTTCCCCCTTGCCTTGACTGCATGCTCAGGGCTCTGCGTGCTTGGTGTGAAGCCCCAGGCTTGCCTGTGGCTCTGTGAATGCAATATCCCTGAGCCCCACAGTGGTCGGGGGGGGCAGGCGGTGGAGGGCAGGAGGAGCCTGCAGTCTTTGGCAATGCCGGTGCCAGCTGGGACAGCTGCTGCTGCCAGCTCATGCCCTGTTCCCTCAGAGACAGGCCACGCTTCGGGAGGGGAACCCCCGGGCAGAGGTTAAAGCGGAAGGAAGAGTAAGAGGCCTTTGCTAATGCTGCCTCCAAAACTCCCCGCGTCTGCTGTGGGAGGTCCAGGTGCACGTTGCGCAGGGGAAGTTGTCAGTCACTGGGGTCTGGCTTCCCCATGCACCCGCCTGTGTCCCTGACGTCAGGCAGTTCTTGGGCCAGAGCATTTAAACATGGTGCCTAGAGCAAGGATCTTCCATCTGGTGCATTAAGATCTGAGCCTGCAGCTCCGGGGGACCTCAGCAGGGCCTGTGGGTGCCCTGCCTCTTGGTGCTGCTCACATTCAGGTACCTAAATTTAGCTTTGGGAGCCTGTTTTATGCACCAGATTGGGATGTGTGGGGCCTTAGGTCTCTTCCCCACCCTCTCTTGGCTCTTCTGTTTTCAGAGCAGCGGCTGATGTGAGCCAGCTGCAGAGGGGTGCTCCCTGCAAACATCCAGCCACCACCAAAACCCTGGCTTCCCCCCCGCATCTAGGGGCAGGCTTTTCCTCACAGAGAGCAATGCAGCTCTGACTTGCCACTTATGCTTTCCCCCCGTCCTGCTGCTCCATTTTTGGGCCCCCCTGTGCACAGCTCTGAGCCACCATCCCCTCCCACATCCGTTGTGCCAGGGCTGATGATCCTGTGACGCTTGGATGGCTCAGTAATGAGGCAAGCAGGGCTATCAGGGGGATGTGCCCAGTCCCTCTGCCTAGCCCGGGTGCCCTGCTCAGTTCTGGGACTGATCAGGACTCATCCATGTCAGGCTTTCTACTCTTCTCGAGCAGGGAGCCGGGACTCCACCCTCCTTTCCTGAGCGTGCTGTGAGCTCCGCAGCTGCAGCCAGAAGCACCCAGCAGAACTCAGCGCTGCAGGAAGCCGGAGGTGCCAGTAACGCTGATGAGAGCGGTCGGCTCCGTGTGTCAGGACATGGGCTGATCAGTGGCAGGGGCCGAGGGGGACTGTATCCTCATGCATGTGACGTGACCTAGGAGCGTATGGGTCTTCAGGCCTCTCTACCCTGTCTTTCTCCAGAGGCTGTAACACAGCCCTCAGGATTTTAGCTCTGAAGCTTATGGGTTCAAATCCTGCGGAGTGCCCCAAGCGGGGTCTTGTAGCTAGTCCAGTGTGTTTGTGAGGGGAAGCGGCAGGACCACCGGGCCCGTGCTAGTCCTGGGATCAGCGAAGTGGGTGCCGCGTGAGACCTCGGGTTCCCAGCTGCACTTCTCCGCTCAGCCTGTGCATCTCGCTCTCTTCCAGGCTCCCTCCGCGGCACCGTGCCCCAGGATGAGCGCCCCAGATGGAGAGCAGTGCAATCCTGCTCATGTCCTGTTCGACACCTTTCTGCGTGCCAACGAGTGCGAGGAGGTGCTGGGCAGCTTCCGGGCGCTGTGTGGGCACTTGGGCCTGGAGCACACGGGGCAGCTGTGCTTCTACCACAAGCTGAAAGCCTGCCTCAACTACTGGAGTGCCAAGGCCCTGTGGAGCAAGCTGGACAAGAAGGCTGGGCACAAGGACTACGACCAGGGCAGGGCATGTGCCAACACCAAGGTAGGATGGCCCAGACTGGCCGGTGGGGCTGGGGCTAGGGCAGGGCCCTTCAGAGAGCGAGGGAAAGGGCCAAGGCGACCCATGGTTGTTGTGTATGATTGCAGTTGCGATAACAACCCACTGCTTCATCACAGCAAGTGGAGCTGCTCCTCTGCCTCAGCTGTGCTCGCACCTGCTGGAGCGTCTGCATAGGCAGCTGCATGGAGGCTTCTTGGGCTAGCAGGGAGGCCATGCCATCCCTTGTCCCAGCTTATTCCTCCAGGCTGGGCTGAGCGGAGTGTGGAAGGGGTCTGAGCACCCCACAAGGCACCCATTAGCATAGGCAGGGTTGTTGCCACTAGTGGCAGGCCTTGGCAGTTCAGCAGTGCACCAGATAGCACTGTCAACAGCTGTGGTGCAAATGCAGCCCATCGCTATGTGGCGCATGGGGCAGGGGGAACCCTTCCTGCTGGGCTTTGCCTGCCAGCTCCAGCCTGGTCCTTGTTTGCAACTGGGCTCCTGTGAGGTGAAGGAGGGGAGGGTGCATCCATTCTGCATGGGAGACCGTATGTCAAGACCTCCACCAGGCATCCAGCTGGACACGGGCTGGGAGCTGGGATCTCCTGCTGCCAGCACTGATTCCCAGCTCCCTCCGCCTTGGTCCCCCTTCAGGAGTTAATGCCTTTGCTGGCTGTGTTCCAGACAGAGGGGATAAGTGCTGAGCGCTGCGGGGAGGGTGAGTTGGCTTCAGTGAGGGATTTACCCCCACGTCCCTCTGTCCTTGGACAAGAGCAGCCTGAAATACATTGTTGTCAAGCTGTAGCAGTTGAGCTTTCCGCATCCCTAGCAGAGGGAAGCATCCTGTTCTTCTGAGGAACAGCAGGGCTTCTTTATCTGTGCAGAGGGCTGCCCCCCAGCTACTCTGCAGCGAGGCATTGTCTTGGCACCGGGGCCGGCTGGACCAGTGCCCGTGGCGGCTTCTGGAGGCTCTGCCCGTCTCCAGTGGGGCTTTGCACTAGAGGCTGCAGAGCAGATCCCCGGTGTAGAGAAGGCCCATGGATAACAGCGCCCCAGGAGAGTCAGGAGGAGGGAGCCTGCTGGGCTAGGAGCAGACCTAGGGCTGCTTGTGCAACCTGGATGTCACAAAGCTTCCTCTGTGCCAGCCCACAGAGGATATGAGCTATTGCAGCCCCCAGCTATGGGTGCTGGCTCTTTAGCACAAACTGTAGCAATATGTGGCTTTTTCAGCTCTGAAGTTCCTGGTTCCTGTGCATCTGCCACGATACAGTCTGGGATGCGTGCTGGGGGGGCTGGCTGGCTCTGCCTCCCCCCCCCCCCCCAACTCTGATAGAGTCACCCCAGTGCTGCTGTGCAGACATCACCTCTCATTTCACACTCACAGAAGCCAAGGCCTTTAGACTTAGTCCAGGACTAATCTCCCCTCCCTCAGCAAGCCGATGGGACCCTCTCCCCATCCCCAGAGATCACTGTGGTGGTTGTGCGGGAGGGTTTGTCCACACAGGGCTGCACTCAGCTCTATGATTGCTCCTTCCAGTGCCTGATCATTGGGGCAGGTCCCTGCGGGCTCCGCACAGCCATTGAACTGGCCTTCCTGGGAGCCCGGGTTGTGGTGGTGGAGAAGAGAGACTCCTTTTCACGCAACAATGTGCTGCACCTCTGGCCTTTCACCATCCATGACCTGCGGGCACTGGGCGCCAAGAAATTCTATGGGCGCTTCTGCACCGGCTCCTTGGACCACATCAGTGAGTGGGGATGAGGTTGTGAGCAGGGCGGGGGACAGGGTAAATCACCTTTGGGAGCAAAACATGGCTGGGGTCTGGGTGGGCCAGTAGGCAGGTGATGCCTGGGGTCTAGTACAGCAGGGGCTGGGTCTTGCGGGTGCTCAGCACATCTTGCAGTGGAGATTAAGAGTGGGGACTGAGGCTTATTAAGGCTGAGCTGGGCATAAGCCCACCCCGTTGGGGCTGTCTTAGGCAGGCTGGAGCTGGATCTGTGTGTATGGGGGGAAGGGTATCTGGGGCACACTGGGGCCGAGCTTGGGGCGGTATCTAGGGTCTAGTACAGCAGCCAGGGCTGGGCATGTGGGGAACGCTATCCCAGAGCAGCTCTCATGGGTGGAAAAAACTCTGTTGGTTACCACATCCGCTGTCCCGATGCGTGACAGCAAAGGCATCTCTGTTCCAACTTGCCCAATATGTGCAGATGCATACGTGCAGAGTCTGCAGGGGCTTGGCCTCTGACCTACAATCACTTCCTCTGCTCCCCCCAACCCCCAGCCACAGGCTTTGATCCCCAAGCAATGCTTGTACAACTAAGGGATTCACTGCCCTCAGTGCAGCTCCTGGATCTGGCTTTTGGGGGAGGCTGGGCTCTGGTCCTTAGGGAGCTGCATGGTTAGGAAGCAGGGGTGGAATGGGGTCAGTTACCCTGGGGGTGTTGGTGGGGGCAGGGGAATGGAGGTGGCTTTAACAAGGGGGATCTCTTGGGGAGTTTGAAACCAGCCCCTGTTCCTTTCTTGTTGGGGATGCATCTCCTCCAGGTATTCGCCAGCTCCAGCTCATCCTCCTCAAGGTTGCCTTGCTCCTCGGTGTGGAGATCCATACCAGCGTGGAGTTCAAGGGGTTCCTGCCCCCGGCGGCGAAGGCCAGTGGCAGGGGTAGGTTTGTGAGCTGAGGTGCTCCAGCAGGCAGGGGGACTGCAGCCCTCCTGTCCCACTGCTGGTGGGGCTCAGTACAGGGGGCTGCACAGGGTGTCGGGGGATGTGGAGAAGGGGCCCAGATGGGCTGCAGTCTTCTGGGAAGGCACTGAGGCTGCTCCGGACTGACCCGTGGCTAGTCCAGCTGTCGTGCATGGTGCCGCTGCCCTGCGGGTACATGAGGGGGGCTGAGACCGGCTTTATCCCTCTCTTGCTCATTACTGCTGCTGACGTGGCGGGGAGAGAAGGGCTTCTGCAGAGACCTGGCACATTCATGCCATGGGTTTGAGCTAGGAGGTGGGTTTCCACTCAGGCTGTCATGCCAGGGCGTGTTCTGGTTCATTTGAAGCAGCAGGCTGCCCTCAAGGGCTAATCCAGCCTCACTGCCAGCCCTGGAGCCTTTATATCCACTCTGTTGATGTGGGATGTGGGGCAACTTGCCCAGGGTCACACCATGAGTCAGTGGCAGTGCAGGGGTTAGCACCCTCATCTGGTGACTCATACCCATGTGCTCTAAGCACTGTGACACACAGCCATCTCCCTGAGTGCTTTGCAGGGGCAGGGAGGTCTCATCTTGGGTGCTCTGCTGATGCCCCCTTCCTTGTCCTCTCCCAGCAGGTGGTGGCTGGAGGGCCGCGCTGCGGCCAAACTCCTCTCCTGTGGGGCAGTATGTGTTTGATGTTCTCATCTCTGCAGGAGGTGGCAAATTTGTGCCTGAAGGTATGTGCTTGTGTGTGCTCCAAGCTGAGGTGGGGGTCATGTCCAGCAGAAAGCAAGACTGGGGGTGCCCCAGGTCTTCAACAGGCTGATGAACCTTCTCTTGGCTCAGTCTCTGCAGGGCTTGTGAGAGGGGCCCAGCTGGGCCTGGAGCAGCCTCGTCATGCTGGGGCTAGCCACTGGCAATAGCCGTCCTCCTCCATCCATGTGGCCAGGCTAGCAGAAACCCCCACTTGCTTCCAGCCTCATTTCCTGGGGCAGTGGGCTGTTGTGACTGACCCGGCTCTTGGAGTGGGATGGGGAGAAGCTCCCCCTGAACAGCCTGGGCAAGCTTGGAGGGTGGAGGGGTGCTCTCTGTCTCATCAGGTTGGGGTTGCTTTGAGGGGAGGAATTCAGTCTGGACATAGCTGTGCCCCTTCTAACAGAGGGCTCATCAGCCTGGCAGGCCTGGGCACCTGGATCTGGGAGAGGTCTGAAATGCATCTGGGGGGAGATGGAGCAGAAGGAGAAGGCCTTGAGATGCTGCAAGTACCTGAGGAGCCCCCTGCTCTGGGGTAGCCCTAACCCCTGCAAGGGCCAGTGTCCCCAGGGCTACCCACCTTCTGACTTAAAATGCACCTGCAGTGGGGCTTTTTCTGTGCCTGCTTGGAGATCCCTACAGCTTCAGCTTCCAGTTCTCCCTCTTCCCTGATGCTGTGCCCTGCCCCACATCTGAGCCAGGCAGGGACTCTCCTGGGGACATGGAGAGCCCCTCCACCCCCTGCCGGTGCTCAGTTGTCATTAGAGAGTTCTTCCCACCAGCTGCAAGTGGGCGACATGACCAAGGCCATGCAGTACCTCAGTGGCAGAGCAGCTATGCGTGTCTCTCTCCCCAGGGTTCAAGCGAAAGGAAACTCGTGGCAAGCTGGCAATTGGCATCACCACCAACTTTGTCAATCACCACAGCAGGGCTGAGGTGGAGGTGCCCGAGATCAGTGGTGTTGCCCGCATCTACAAGCAGCAGTTCTTCCAGAACCTCTACAAGAAAACAGGTTGGTGCCAGGTCCCAGCTCGTTTTTGGAGACGGGGGAGGTAGAGCCCTAGCCTCATGTGGGGTGGGGGTTGCTATGGTCATGGTGCCCACTGTATGTCCGGCTGTCGGTAGATGGAGCAGGCTGTAGGGCAGAGAGCAGCGCTGGCTTCAACAGTGTCTGCCCAGCTCCAGCTAAGTCTTCTGCTTTGTATCTTTGAACAGGGATTGACTTGGAAAACATTGTCTACTACAAAGATGATACCCACTATTTTGTCATGACGGCCAAAAAACAGAGTCTGCTAAAGATGGGAGTCATTTTAGAGGTAAGAGGGGGTCAGAATAGGGGTCCTGCTTAGGAGGAAGGGGAGAATAGCAGCTGTAGGTAGGGGCTGAGGCATGAGCTCTGGGATCTAAATATTCTGCTGTATCCTGGTCCCACCCCTCTTCCTTCTATTTTTAATAACAGGTTCAGGCATGGGCATATCTAGGATTTTTAAAGGTGGGGGGTGCAGATCATCACACATAAATGCATTTTGTTCTGCATCTTGGCAGAGGGCACCAATGCTAGGGGTCAGCTCTGCAGTTGTTTCCATCTCGTTGGTGCAGGACAAGTCGGACACGGAGAGCCTGCTGTCTTCCGAGAACGTGAACCGCGAAGCCCTCCTCAGCTACGCCAAGGAAGCAGCCAGCTTCTCCACCAACTACCAGCTGCCCAAAATGGAGTTTGCACTAAACCACCAGAACCTGCCCGATGTCGACATGTTCGACTTCACCTGCATGAACCGCTCCGAGAATGCCGCCCTGGTGTACGAGCACAGTGGGGCCCAGCTCCTCATCGGGCTGGTGGGAGACTGCCTAGTGGAGGTGAGGATGCCCAGTAATGAGCCTGGCATGGGCTTGGTCCTTCCCCCTCTGCGAGTTGCCTCGCAAACTGAGACATCCCCCTGGCAGTGTTGCCAGCCCCGGGGGCAGAGTTTGACCTGAAGATCCTCTCTCTCCCTGTCTGCCAGCAGACTGATGGGCACTACCTTTGTTTCCCCAATACCATGATTCTTGGCCTGCCTTCAGATGATGACTTGACGTGGATATTGTAGTGATACCCAGATGTAGTGTTGGTAGCTTGCCAGGAGTTTAGGAGCTGATTTAGGCAGCACCAAGCTTGTTAGTGCTGAACCGAAAGGAAGAAGTTAGAGCAAAGGCCAGGGGTCAGGACTCCTGTTTTCTCCTGATGCTGGCTCATAATATATCTGTCATCTCTCTGTGCCTCAGTTTCCCCTTGGTCAAACTGAGATGTTTCCCTCCCCTGTGGGCCTGAGAGAGTTAATGAAAGTTGCAGTACTGAGAGCTCCCAGGTGAAATGCTCCATCAATGTGCAAAGCGCTGTTTGATTCTGAGGTGCTGAGACCACAGGGCATTGAGCTGCGCCCCACTGGGCTCTGCTGCTGGGTTTGTGGTGAAGTGTTGGTGCCAGGTGCCTTGCAGTACAGATCTGGGTGGCTGTAGGTCGCAGGATGGAGGCCCCGGGGGTTGGCCAGGCCTCAGTGCACTAGGCCTCGGGTTCTGAAAATGCTGCAGGATTTCACAGCCTTTTCCAAGCATGTTTATACCTGCTCTGTGCCCTGTGTTGTAGAGTGCACCAAAGCAGCCCTGTCTGTCGCTGCAGCCTCTCTGACAGCCTGAGGAACTGTAGAGCTCATTTTCTTTCCTTCTGTTTTCTCCACCCCTCTCTCCCCTTTCCCTCCCCCTGCTTTTCTGTTCTTTCCACTCATGCCCCCTCAACAGATTTTTCCCTCTGGGAACATGCACCCCAGGGTGAAAGCCCTCAGCTAGGCAGCTTCATGCAGGGCCAAGTTGGCGACTCTCTCAAATAGGTCTCCTCTCTCTGAGCTGGCATCTTTCCATGTCTCTGGTGTGTTGGGTCAGGGCTGGGGCAAGCAGTGTCTCTGAATTGCTTGGGCTGCGGAGCTCACACAGTCCCCTTCTCTCCCCCCACTGTCTGCTCCATTGTCTGGAGTCTCATCCTGCAGCTCAGCTCCATCCTCCCACTCAGGGCTTTCCCCAGTGACACAGCCCTTTGTCTGGGAGGGCTTGGCTCACCAGCTGAGGCCTAAGCTCTTGTTCAGAGGTGTTGGGTGGGTAGAGCTGAGGCAGAGAGAAGCTTGTTAATGTGGGAGTCTGCTGCCCTCAGGCAGCCCAGACTCCCTCTGCCCCTCCCTGCTGCTCTGCAGGGCAGTTACCTGCATCACAGCCGTCCCCCTTAGCTCAGTCTTCTGGGCTGTCGAAGCAAGTTGCTTCTTCCAAGCACAGACTCTAAGCAGGAGGCTGCCTCGTCCCTGGGATCTGAGCCAAGGCTGCAGGGATCTTCTCACTGTAGTGAAAACACGCACGGCTCCCACTTCAGCCCCCCTCTCTGCCTCTTGTTTTGCAGCCATTCTGGCCACTGGGCACCGGTGTGGCCAGGGGCTTCTTAGCTGCCTTTGACGCTGCCTGGATGGTGAAGAGATGGGCAGCAGGGACCCCTCCACTGGAGGTGCTAGCTGAGAGGTGAGGAGTCCCTTCCTGTGGGGCGCAGGGGCTGCAGGCAGGTTCCCGTTTGGCGGGGTGCATTTGGTTGGTGCTGTGGAAGAGCTCTCAACCTCCTTGATTCAGGGCACAAGCCGAACTCCAGTTTGGGGGTGTCAGGAGGGAACTGTCCAGGGAACAAGGGATTGGGGAAGTGATGTGCCCAGCATGGCAGGGGTGGGTCTTATGCCTAGAGGACTGCTGCTGTGACTGTCTGGCAGTCCCATGCTCCTGCATGCAAGCACAGCCCCTGCTCTGGAGAGCTCTGTGCCTCCCTTTGTCCAGGAGGTAGGAGCTGCCTCATCATCATGATCAGGTTCTCGGAGGACACTGGAGGGCTCCATAGATCCATGTGCACCACCTGAGTCCAGCCCCTGCAGGGGAGAGGCCTCTGCAGCACGGCTTGGTCCAGAGAGCTCTGCCTGCAGCCAGCTAATGCTGATGCTCGACTAGGGCGGCTGGGCCGGTGGTTCCATTGAGGGAGTGGCCTCTGCCCACTGTGCTGCAGCTCAGTGGACACCCCACTCCCTCAAGGCCTGGCTCAGGGGTAATAGGTAACATCACCTTCCCCTTCCAGTTCGCTCTGTGGGGTCCAGCCCCGGCAAGCAGGGCTGGTGGTCTAGGGCCCTGTGTGAACTGGGTGTAGGTCTCAGATGAGTTCCTAGTGGGTGCCAACTGGGTGCATGGTGTGAGCAACCATCGCAGCTGGCACAGATTGGTGTCTTCCTTGGCCCTCGGCTGAGACCGCCAGTGACTAAGAGCCCCCTGGGGATGGGGCACCTCTCACGGCTCCAGGAGGGTCCCTCCTCAAGTGTGGCGGAGGTCTGCCCTGTTGCGGTGGACAAATAGGGGCTCAGGCCTCCTGGGCTTTCAGTCTGGTGGTACCTTTCACCAGCACTAACTCCACACCCCAAGTCCATGGACTGTCAGGAAGTGTCCCCTGCCTGTGGTGACACCATCACAGCTATGGGATCTGCCTGGACCATCTCATGAACCCACACGGTTTCCCCTGTACAGGGAAAGCATATACCAGCACCTGTCCCAGACGTCTGCTGACAACACCAACAAGAACATCAGCCAGTACAGCATTGACCCTACCACGCGCTACCCCAACATCAATCTCAACTCCATAAAGCCCAACCAGGTAACTCAGTCACACCCCACCAGGGCTCTAAGCTGGTGGTGGAATGAGCAGTGGTCCTTGCTCCTAAAGCTGTTTCTACCTACCCGCTGGATTCGTGACCTCCACAGAGGAATGCTTGGGGGTGGTGTTCTTAGCTGACGTGACAGGCACCTGTCATCCTGGGGGCCAAGCACTGAGTGACATGAGTTTGCAAGATCTCTGCTCCACCCCTGGTGGCAATAAGGTCTGTCCAAATTGTAGGATCCCCCATGCCGTGCTGATTCCTCACAGCCCCAGCCCCTGCTCTCGGGATGGTAGAGGAGGGCTGGGGAGTTCTCACAGCTCTCAAGCAGGAGGGTAACTCAGGAAGGGACTGCTCAGCCCCCAGTTTTATCTCCTGTGCTCCTGGCGGTGGAGGAGAAAGCAGGGAGCCACACAGTTCCTGCGTCGCTGGCTCCTCACAAAGGTCATGCGGGGGTGGCTGCAGGTGTGCAAGGCTGGTGTGCAGGATATGGGCTCCTTGTGTGAGAGTTTCCCTCTGCTGAGGTTTCAACCTCCCTTCCCTGAGAGCTCGGTCCCCTTCTTCTGTGGCTGTCTTGCTGCTGCAGCCTCAGTAACCCACAGCCTGGGTGTTTCTGTGTGCAGGTGCGTGACCAGTACCTCACGGGAATGGTGGAGCACGATCATAAGAAGAGAGACAATCGCATCAGCACAGGCAAGTCCAGATGTTCCCGCCCTGGTACCACCCCTCTCTGCCTTTAACCGCAGCAGCATCTGGAAGCTTTCCCCTCCTCCCAGTGTCTGTACTGAGCCTCTGCCCCACATAGCCCACTTCAGAGCCCCCCTCTATGGTTTCCACCCTGTCACTGACCTCCTCATTACTGTCTCCTTGTGCCTGCTTGGACCCCAGCAGCTGGTGCTCAGGAGCATCCATGCCTACAGGGCGCATGCCCCTTTGACTAGGTGGAGGAGGACAGGGCATCCCTGAGCTAACAGAGCCAGTCTGGCCCTCCCTGCATCCCCTCTCTCTCCTGCTCTTCTGCAGGGAGATCAGAGTTGTATTAGCCCCCTTTAAATCCTGACCTCCCTGCCCTGCCAGGGGATGCTGATGCTATTGTCAGATTAACTGCAGGGTGCTCAGCGTCTCACAGGCCGTGGATTGGGCAGGGTTGGGCCCAGGGGGTGTGCAGCTGAAATCAGGCAGAGGCACATCAGGGAGTGAATGGGTCAGCGGGAATCGGGCAGCCCCATAATAGACCAGGAACAGGAGGATGCAGAGAGGAGTGAGTGTTGTTAAAGAGGGGTTGGCTCCCTGAGCAGCACAGGGGTCCCAGGAAGTGAGTGAGAGACAAGGTCTTCCAGCGCTGCCTGGGGGCAGGGGTTAGTCCTCCTTAGGTAGCTGAATCCCCATGGGTAGGTGTGTGTTTAGTCCTGTTATGCCTGGGAACCCCATTGCAGCCTCACGGCCCCCTGTGCCAGGGTATGTACAGATAATTGACAGGGCAGTCCCTGCCTTGGCAAGCTCACGATCTGGCTGTCTGATAGGGTGGGACTGCTGGACGATATGCTCAGAGCCCGCATTTAATGCTGTCCATCCCAAATGCTCCCCATCACATTAGTTCACGTGTTCTTGGCTTCTCATGCATGTCGGCCAGCTGCAGTTTCCACCCCCCAGCACTGGCTGCATGTTTGCGAAGTGATCTCTGCTCGGAGCTTGTTTGGTGCCATGGGTGGTCAGGTCAGAGGAGCCGTGTGCCTTCCAGTTGTTTTAAAATGGTTCGGATAAACTCCACTTCCTCCCTGGTGTGATTCTCAGAGGGACGCTCGCACAAGGAGCCCGTCTTCTGTGGTTCAGGCATCATCACCTGAGCAGCCTGTGAAATAAAGAAGCCAGAGGATAGCTCCCTCTCTGGGCTCTGGCTGGGAGGCATATTCCCCTCCCAAGGGGAAGGTTTGTTTTGGTGCCTAGACAGATGGGCTATTCCTGGGCATGATTCTGGGCCTGTTGCAAAGCTCCCACTGACTTCAGGGGCACAGGACTGGGTTTCTAATCCAGGGTTGAAACCTGCCCTGGGCCAGGTGAGCTTTCCAGTGTGTGGGGCAGTGAATGAATCTTGTCTTAAGGGCCCAGCTTTTCCTCTTCCCTTGAACCGTGACATCTGCACACACTTCCCAGCTGGGTACATAAACCCTGGTGACACACCCTCTGGTGAGTGTGGCAGACAGGGACTCGTGATGCCTGGCACAACTTCCTTGGCACACAGGGCTGGGCGTGCACCAATTAAATATTGATCTCTCTTTTGTGACAGCATTTGGCTTTCAGCTTTTGGCTGAGACAGCGGGAGAACCCTGTGTCCGGGTCTGTCTTGGGGCTCCCATGCTGTGTGTGCTCTGTGGCACGTGCCCCCTCCTCCCTTCTTTGTCTCCAGGCCCCTGCTCTGCTCCCCTCTCAGCTTTCCCTCTCCCTCCTGCTCTCTTCTGCAGCACACGGGCAATCTTGAGGGCCAGGGGAGGTATGTCGGTGCTGGCAGAGGGGTGGGGAACCCCACTGACATGGGAGAGGGGGCAGCAGGACATGATGGTCTCGGTTTCTTCCCTAGAATCCTCTCACTGCCCCTCCTTCCTTGGGTTGAGCGCACCATGCAAGGGACACCATGGAAATGTGTCCTGGGCCTTGGCCTGTGGATCGGGGTGGATTTGGGGCACCAATGGGCTGGCAGGGTAGCTGCAGGAGATGCCGTCCTCTCTGAGAATGATGTGGCCTTGCACTCAGTTCTGGGGCCTGATGACATGACCAACTCGTTGGGTCATGGTGCAGCTGCACTTGGGACCCTGGCAGCTCCCGGCGCTGGTGGTTGCACCGAGGGCCGAAGGCTTGCTTGGAGGTGTGGTGTGTGGGGTTTCTTCCCTGACATGCTGGCTGCTCCCTGGCTGCGGAGCCTCTGCCCAGCCACCGCCGTGCCCTGACATGCCAGCGCTTCCTCTTTCTGTGTCCCCAGACTCCAGCAGGGGCTACGAGGAGCTGCTGCACTGGTGTCAGGCGCATACAGCCGGCTACCGTGGCGTGGCTGTGACAGACTTCATGCACTCCTGGAAGAGCGGCCTGGCCCTGTGCGCCCTCATCCATCACTTCCGTCCCGACCTGCTGTAAGTCTCCGGCCTGTCCCAGGGGCTGCTGAGTGGGTGGGTGGGTGGGTGACCCAGGCGGTGCTGCCCCGGAGGCTCAGCTCCTCTTAATTTGACGGTGGAATTGGAGGGGAGGGAGGTGTGTTACAGAAGGGAAAATGATGCCTCCCTTGCTGCTGGCCCCTGTTTTCCAGTTCACTGATTCCTCCCTTTTCTAATTAGACCCTGGCTGCCCCGTCCACACAACGTCAGACCCATTCACTTGAACCCCACAGGCCAGGGGCTGATGCAGTCTCTTGGCCTGACCACTGAGGACAGCACAAAGCTGATGCCCTGTGTCTGTCCCTAGAGATTTCGACTCCCTGGCTCAGAATGACCCCATTGGGAATAACCAGATGGCCCTGGACCTGGCCGAGCAGGAGCTGGGCATCTCGCCTGTTCTCTCCAGCACTGAAATGGCCTCAATGTCTGAGCCTGACCAGCTTGGCCTCATCGCCTACCTGAGCCAGGTCTTCGATGCCTTCGAGGTGCCTCCAGGTGAGAAATCTCTGGGCAGGGCTGGGTCTCCCTGGGCTGCCTTCTTGCCTCCCCCATGGTTGTAACTACGTGCAGCCCCGGTTGTGTTCTCGTCCAGCCTCGGTTAGGGGGAGGCTGGGTTCGGGGAACGCTGGCTGGGCTCTCTCGGGGCCGGCCCCATGTAACACGCGTGGTGTGGGTTCCCTCTCACAGAACCAGAGGAGCGGGTGAGGAAGTCGCTGACACCACGTGGCACCAGGGGAGCCATCCTGTTCCTCAGCAAGCTCCAGAAGAGTCTGAGTCTGACACGCAAGCGTGCCCAGGTAATGGCCCCAGGGGTTCTCCATGTGGCAGGGCCTGGACCTGCGGCTGGCACCTGGTTGCAGCCCATGAGCTGCCCTGTCACATGGGCACTCCTCCCTGGGGCCAGGCAGCTGGTGCCCTTCCCTCCCTGAGCCCCCTCATGGGCAGCGGGGATGTCTGCCCTGCCAGGCGGCACTGAGGGGACAAGGTGGGGCAGCACAGTGATATGGAAGGGATCTGGCCTGTCTGCCACAGCCTTGCTCAGCCAGCCCCATCTCTGATTTCAGGACCGCTCCCAGCAGGATGCTGAGACCAAGAAGACAAAGAAGGAAGCAATGGTGAGTTTAGCTCCCTGAAATGTGCTGTCTGGGGCCAGGATGGGAGCTGGTGCACTGTGATGCTGGACACAAGATTGGGGTCCTTGGGTGCATCACTGCAGGGTGCGATGGGGAAAGCAGGCCACATCCCTGAGAAGGGAGTGCCTGGAGGGAATTTGGTTACGGGAGAGTGGGGTATGTGGGGTGCTGGGTGCTGAGGAAGGTCCAGGGTAGACTTGAATGGGATTGTGTAGTAAAAGGTGTACCCCCGTCCAGTGCACTGCAGACGGGACGCCCTACATGAGTCTTATAATTAGCTTTCCAATGGCTATCTTCTACTGGGAGGATCTCAGCTACATGCCTACTTTATGGAAATGGGGGACTTTTCCCTAGCTTGCTCCTGTGGCCTTTTGTCAAGGGCAAGCGAGACTCGGGGACATCCGAATCCCAAGCCTCCAGGCATGGGCCTGCATGTAGGATGTCCACCAATGGATCTGGGAGTATCTGAAGCCCCAGGCTGAAAAATCTGGGGTGGAGGATACTTGGTGGTTGTAGTGCCATGTATGGTGCTTGAATGATTGAGTGTTGCTCAATCGAAAGGATTCGAAACTGAATTGGCTAATTTGACTTGGAACACAAAACATTTTCCAAAAAAAAGGCTGATTCCACATGGATCCCATAAGCACAGGCATGTGGTGCAGCCTCAGGGCACTGACCCGAGGCATTGCTCCCCCGCACATGTCTGGCAAGGTGGCTGTGCGGTGGGTTGGGGTGTATATGGGCTGCTCGTGTAGACGCTACCTGCAAACACCAACTGACGGAGCAGGCCCTCAGCCTCCTGCCACATGCACCACATGTACTGATCCTTGTATCAGCTAGTTGATGGGCTGGAGGGGGAGTCTCAGGGCTGAAAATGTTCCTGTGCTCCTGGGCTGAAGGGGCCTGGGCTGCTGTGTCCCTGAGTGGCTCTGTTTGCCATCTGGGTCCTTCAGCTATTCTCTGCCTGGCCTCGCTGGCACTGTCTCCTCTCATTAGACCCCAGGCGTTTTGCCCAGACAGTGGGCGCACTCAGCCTCGAAGGTATGGGTGCTGCGTGGACAGCAGGGGGCTGGCACACAATGCCTGATGCTGCAGTATGGGCCCAGTCTCCTCTCGTGTCCACACTGGGGAAGGAGCCACGGTCCTGTTAACTTTTGGTGGGCCAGAATGACACACTGAGCTCTCCACTGTTGGGTTGCTGTTTAGCTGGACTCAAGTTTGGAAGGTGACTCCTCTGTTGTTGACCTTGGCCAGGGGAGTCGTGAGCAGCCTCAAACCCCGGAGACTGAGGTCCCCAAGTTCCCCACGGTGCAGAGGCAGGTCAGTGTCTGCTTCTTGCAAAGCAGCAAGGGCAAATGGGCAGATTGCTTTTGGCCCAAAGGTCTCCTGCATTTTCTATAGGTGATGGGGAGGGTGTTGCAAGGGAAAGTCCAGTCCACTTAACAGGGAGTGCCTGGCCTGGGGGTGAGGAGGGTGAAGCAAGGGGCTGCCCCCCCGTCTTTGGATCTAGGTTGAGCTGGGAGTGGCCGAAGCATTTAGGAGAGCAGAGCCTAATGGTGTTTATATTCTTGTGTGCCAGGGACAGCCCTGGGAAGGGGCTATGGCATTTCCTTACCCCATCAGCCCTTTTGTGCCAGGCTCTGCCATGCATCCTTGGGCATCCCTTTCCTGCCTGAGCCTCTGACAGCCCCGCGTGGGCCCTGGAGAGGAACCAACTCCCAGCTCACAAATGGAGCAGCCCAGACAGGTGTGGGATCAGCTGTCTGCCAGGGCCCGGCACTTTAGCCAGCAGGTAGTGCCCAGCCCTGGGGCCAGCCCTCTCAGCTGAGGCTATGTGGTCTCCTTTGCAGAGCTCAGCCGTGTCCCCCGCAGAGAGCAGTGATGCCTGCTACTTCTGCGGTCAGCGGGTGTACATCCTGGAGAGGGTCAGCGCCGAGGGGCACTTCTTCCACCGAGGCTGCTTCCAGTGCTGGCACTGTGGTGCCACGCTGCGCCTGGGCGACTTTGCCTTCAATGAGGAGGATGGTGAGTCTGGGGCTGGGGGTGGTGGCAGGTGACTACCTTAGGAAGGTACTGTCCAGGTGTAGGCTTGTGCCAGGGTCCTTAGCCCTTCCCTCCTGTTGTGCATTTTACCAACTGACTGTTCTCCTCCACCCCCAAGTAGGCTGCTGGGCTGTTTGTCATGGGCTGGTGTGATGGCCTCGCACAGCCCCTGCAACAAACAGTGCTCCCCTTCAAACTGAGGTGCATGTCTGGGATGTAGGATGGTGTGTCAGTGCTCTCACTTGCCAGTTCGCTGTCTGCAGTTTCTGTGATCGTCCCTAGCATCCCCTACACTTCACTGGCTCACTGCGACAGAGCGCTAGCAAATCCCTATAGGATAGCCTTGGCACCAGTGCTGCACCAGTGGGAAGAAACGGTGCTGGCTGTGGCCAGCTAGAGAGGAGGCCAGTGAGACCTCTCCAGACCAGAGACCAGTAAGAAGCACAGGATCTCAGTCTCACTTCCACTGCGCTTACAACCTGTTTTCAAGGAACACGGGCAGCTTAAAACCTTGTGGTTAGCCAATGCCGATTTTACTAGGAGCACATTGAGCTACTAGAGGAGGGTGGGGGCTTAAAAATGCATTTTACCTGCCCTGATTCCTGCTGAGGGGGTTTTCCCTTTATTTCCCTTCTTTGAGTTTTGGGCACACCCCACACCAGTTTCCTCTATGCATTGGCCAGTTTCGCCACCAGCCTTTCCTTCCTGGGAGATACGAGCAGGTGGAACTCCTCAGGGGAAAGTTTTTGTTTAACTGGTGTCTCTACTGGCCTCTACCGGGGATCTCTTGAGCCACCTTTTTACAGAAGCAGGATGTTGGCTGCTGTGGTTCCCTTGCTTTACCTGTGGCAGGTTTGGGTGTGATGCCTTGTGCTGTGTCAGGGCTGACAGTAATTTTACTAAGAGGTTAAATTATGGATTTTAGACAGGATGGTTTAGACAGGACTGGTCCTGCCTCAGGCAGGGGATGGACTAGATGTAACCTCTGGAGGTCTCTTCCAGCCCCACTTCTCTATGATTTAATTAACAAAGAAACAGCCCCTGCCTTATGGGAACATCTGTGCTGCCCTCCAGGCTCAGGAAAGCTGCGTGGGGTTGATGTGCTCGTTATCAGAGTGCCAGGCGAGCAAATTGTTTCCTTCCATAAAGCCTGAGAGAAAAGATTCCAGAAAAGCAAACATGGGGATTGGCAGCATCGGCTTTGCTGACCTGCTCTGGGCTTGGAGATGCAGCAAGTAGCCACCTTCCCATCTGAGAAGTCACATGAGTTTTCTTGACCTGGCCCAGCCCCTGTGGCCCTTTTCCATCACTTTGTCATGGACCTGAGACAGGCAGGCAGTGGCTGCATTTCTCTCGGCTCCTCTCCTCCTTTCATACGAGATCACCCAGTTCAGCCCCTGGCTCCAGGCAGGTGCATCCTCATCCAAGCCGTCCTATACTAGTGCTTGTCGAACCAATCAGCCTGATCACATGCCTACAAGGCACACAGCTTGAAAACACCAAGAGCACCTGAACCTGCTGCAGGTAAAGCAGAGGGGGGACGGGGGCACTGGCTGTGTCCTGCCTGCAAGGCTGGTTAATACATTTGAGAGATGCGAGAAAGAGGGTTGTGCCTCCGCAGCAGAGGAAGGCAAAACCCCCTTGTCTGCACCAATCTGACCTTTCTCACCCCAGATATGGCTATCAGTCTGACCCAGAGAGGAAGGGCAAGAGCCTCTGGGCAAGAGCCCAGGAAAGGCAAGAACCTAGCCAGTGGCCTACAGGAGCGTTGGCACGGTCTGGTCGAAGTCCATGGCTTTGCTTGCAGCCAACACCCAACCCTTCAGGCGGCGTGTTGCTGCAGCCAGTGGTTCCGACCTGCCTCAGCTGGAGTACTGCCGTACTCTTGGAGCTGTTTGCTGAGAGATGGGGCAGCTCACGACACTGTCTGCTTTATGTCCTCAGGACACTTCTACTGCCTGCTGCACTACAACCCCCACAGCCTGGACATGCTGCCACCCACAGTAAGTAGGATCCCACTTCTGGGGCCGAGCTGAGGGCTGCCCAGGTCCCTCCCAGCAGATACAGCTGTGCCTGGGAACTGAAGTCTGGGGTTCCCTGGTAACCAGCCAGTGAGGTCCCCTGCGGCTGTCTCCCAGCCATCGGCAGACAGCCACATCCACTCATAGCGCTAACTCACCGGGAAGGCTAATGCTCTGCATTTGGTTCCTGCTAGGATCCGTCCCGGAGCATCCAACACCGCGCTGCCTTGGACCCTGGCAGCCCAGGCTTGGCCTCCGAGGAAGCAAGAATGGAAACTAATTCTGATCTGCCAGGTCCTCCAGGCAGCCCGGGCTCCCTCTCGAATCAAGTGACAGCAGATCACCCTGCAGAGCCACGGGAAGGGGCTGGAGAAGACAAGGTGGCCATCAGCCCCTACAGTGAGAATGGGACTTTGAGCAGTGTGGATGAGCAGGAAGCCCAAGAGATGCTGGAGGAGATTGCAGGGGACACCGTGCCCTCTGGGGTGGGAGCCGGGGTCCTGCCAGAGGAGCCTGGGCCTGGATTAGGAGACAGCAGACCTCAACGGGAGGAACAAGGCATCCACGAACACAGCCACCCGGGAACGCCGCTGCAGCCCACCAGTCCAGAGCCTCTGCCTTTGGAAAAGGTGTCTGTGCCTGCAGAGTCCAGGGAGGACACAGAGCGGGAAGACGACACTGGAAAGAGGAAGAAGATTTTCTTGTCGGATCTGGAGAAGCTCAGACTGGCCACGCTGAACCTGACTTCAGACGCTGAGACAGAGATCCAGGGGGAGCCCCAGCCGCAGCAGCCCAGGCCAGGGCACAAAGCGGTGACCTGGAGTGCCCCAGACAGGGGGAAGGTCGACTGGGACCAGCACAGGTTCCCCGAGGAGGAGGAGGAGGAGGAAGGTAATTGCAGGCTGAGTCTCTAGGCCCGATGCAGCTCAGTTGCCGGGTGCCGCTGTGAACTCCCTTCCCAGTATCACGGGTGGGGTGGCTTTCCCTGCCAAACGGCCCTCTGGGGCAGGCAGACAGAGCAGCGAGGGCTGGGCCATCTGTGCCTTCCCAGAAATGTTACATAAGGCAATGATTTAGGTCACATCTGAGGAAAGGGATCGGAACACCCCTTCCTCTCCAGGGGACCGGTTCCCGTCCAGCCCAGGTTAGGCAGAAGGCAGCTCCCAGTGGCCATTGTGTGGTGCGCAGCGAGGTTGGTGGGTTTGGTTGCCAACAGACGGGTGCTCAGCTCATAAAAACCTCCATCCCGCTTGGCACAGACTGGCTTCTGAGCTGGCAGCCTTGGGCTGGGACCAGCTTGGCTGACTGAATCCCCAAATGGGAGCAGACCCCCAGCGCCCAAGGACCAGCTGCAGAGGCCAGGCCTAAATGCTGCTTCTCTGGACAGACTTGCAGGAGACTGACAGCGATGAGGAAGAGGAGGAGGAGGTGGCGGCAGCAGCGAGTGAGGATGCTGCGTACTTAGCAGACGTGAGTTTGAAGCTGGTTATAATGAAGTGCTCCTTGTTCCCTGCAGCTACATCTGTTCCCCTCCATCTACCTCTCTGTTCTGCTTTCTTCATCTTCCTCCTCTTCTCTAATTAGACACTCAGCTCTCTGGCTGGGGCCTGGCCATTTGCCTGTTTAAAGCCAATAGGGAAATGCTCATTTAAGTCCTTTATCAGGCTTGAAGATGTCTCCAGTCTCTTGGGCTCTCCCCTGCCTGCTGTGAGCCCTGTAAGAAACATGGCTTCTTTTGCCCCCTTCCCTTGTGCTCTGCTTCCAGGCCGAGATTCTGGACGTGAAGGAGAAGTACCCCACGTGGAGGAGAACGCTGACCCGTCGCGCCAAGGAGGCCCAGATGAAGAGGTTCTGTAAAGCCCAGGTAATGCCCCTGCCTGGCCCCGTCCAAGGGACAGGGCTAGGGAAGAGCACAGATTCATAGACCCCAGGAGGTCAGGTAGTCCAACCCCCAGCTCAAGGCAAGTGCATCCCTTTCCAAGATGTTACACACCAGTGCTCGTCTAACCTAGTCCTTACACTCCACAAAGAGCCCTGTCACACACCTGCAAGGCACATAGCCCGAGAGCACCCGAACCTGTCACCAGCAAAGCAGGGGGACAACGGCACGTGCCACTGCAAGGCTGTTAAATATACTGGGGCTGAAAGGAAGAGGACCATGTTCCCCTTCGCTACATAGCAAAACCCCTACAGGACAGACCAGTCTGACTGTGGGGTAGAATTCCTTCCTCCTCCTGATGTGGTGATCGGCCTGACCCTGACCAAGAAGACCTAAGCAGGCTCCTCCAGGTTTCAGTCCCAGGAAGAACACCGGCACACCCCAGTCAAAGTCCCCTGGTTTGGCTGTAGCCCACACCCAGTGCCTCCGAGTAAGGTGAAAAAAGATAAACCCTGACACATGTAGCACCAGGAGGGGAGAGAAGCCCTTCCTGGCCCGATGGGGCAACCAGCAAATTGCAGAAGCCTGGAAAAACCCACGTACCCACTACATTGTTTTGTAGCTTGGCGACAGCAAACTGTGCACAGCAGGCCCCTTTCTATCAGCATTTCTCCTCCGTAAAGGTATCCTGGCCCCTTTACTCTTCTTTGGCAATGCAGCAGGCTGTGGAGCTTTGTTCTCCTGCTGTCCTCTCCAGCAGGTGTCACCCAGCTGTCACCCAGTGCCATCCCAGTCACAGCCTCCCCTGCCCATTATGCTGCCTTGGATTTTTCCTGTCTGTCCTGCTCTGTTCTTGCCAGTGGAGACAGCCAGGATCTCAGATGTGGCTGCATGAGAACAGAGCAGTGGCCCATCTAGGCTTGCTCTTGACCTGGTGGCTGCTGCAGTTGGGGGGTTGTATTGTAAGGACAGGAATCCTTGCTCCAGAGCTGCCTGGTGGGACCAGAGGAGATGTGGCTGTAACAGAGAACTTGGCTTGATAAAACTCATGGGGGTGCTCAGGGTAAGCTGGTGGTGTGGAGGTGGCTGTAGGGGCTGGAAGAGGCGATGCTGCAGGCAGGCCTGCCTTCAGCCTGCGGCCATGTGTGGCCGTGATCGAACACAGGTCAGGGCACCCTGCCAGGAAGGTCAGAGGAGCTTCCCTGCAGACCCTGGATGGGGAGCAGCAGTCCCCTGGGCTCAGAGGTCCCCCCACAGCCAGTGCAAGGCTCTGCCTCCCAACGCAGGGCGGAGGAGGGTGTCCCACAGTGGCGGCTGTGCTGGCTGCTGTACAGCCCCTTGCAAAGGCCCTGTGGGTATTTGGACAGCAGAAACGGCCTCCTCGGCATAACATTGTGACCCCTGTATGAGGACAGCAGGCCCGGCGGTGTTGGTCCCAGTGGCAGCCTGGCCTGTGGCCCTTTGCCTTCTGGGGCCCTGGAGGCAGCTCCACAGCTCGACCTTGGTCTGAACCAGGCCCCGGGGAGGGTATTTGGGCAGGCGGCCTCCCCTGGGTGCCCATATAGCCGTACTCCGCAGGACACGGCTCTTCAGCTCCCAGACGCAGCCTGAGGCTGCAGCTGCCCCCCAAGCCCAGGTCTCACCGATAACCTGGGGGGCTGGGGCACAGTGCTGCAAAGCACGGGCTGGGGATGGAGGCCCCTGAGCCCCCCTTCTCGGCACCCCCTTGGCTGGGCTCATGCAGGAGCTGGGACCCTGATGAACAACCAGAGCAAACTGGTCCCCACAGCCCAGGGGGACGTGTTGCGCAGCTTTGCTTTGTCCGGGCAGCTCTTGTGGCCGCAAACAAAGGCAGACCACCCGGCCTCTGGCCCAATGTGTTTGGACTCGAGCATGGGTGGCTGGAACAAGTCCTCTACAGCATTGCAAATATGATGGCCCTTGGCCTGCAGCGGCTGCGCAAGCACTGCTGGGAAAAGCAAGAGTGAAAGCTGGGGCGAGAGGATGCTGGCCCTGTGTAGAGTCAAACCCACAGGCCCTCTCTGAAAGTATGGGGCCTTGACCACCAGGCCACGTAGCAGGCAGGGGCTACGGTCTTCCCAGGGCTCCCCTTGTCATGGAGTCAGTGCGTGTCCGCAGGGAAAGAGTCAAGGGGCCCAGAAGTGAAAAGCTGACTCAGGTAGGTCCTGTGGTGCACAGTGCAGGGCTTCCCACTGTGGGTCCTGAGGTCATGGGTTCAGGTCCTGGCTTCTCCCTGTTTTGTGGGGAGGCGCCTTCCTCCTTCAATGGAGGGGGCTGGTCACTGCGCCTCAAGGGGTCCACAGCAGCACATACAGTCAGCCCTCCCTGGTACTCCAGTGAGATGGTTGCCACCCTGGCTTATAAAGGTTGTGGGTTTGAGCCCCAGCCAGGCTGGAGCTTTCATGTACTTCAGTGAGTTCCCTGGTGCCTGTGACAAAGTGCACAACCCCCCATCACTCTTCCTTATTATTTCCCTCTCCACCCAAATAGCAGAAGTAACCATTATTCCTAGTGACAAACGTTCCTACTGGGAGACATTTTTCATGTGAATGCTAGAGAATTAAAATGGCCTCTCCACGGCTTCTTGATGGTCACATTACTAGAGTCAAGAAAGGACCTTGCTCCATCCTTGGAATCAGCTCTTCCCTCCTCGTGTTAACAAGCTCATGAGAAATGGCACGGCACACTGATGATCGCACGCCTATAGTGACACCACTGTGCCTGGTCACCAGCTGAGACTGAGGGATGGCACGTCAGGGTCACGGCAGGAGAAGGGAGCGCTGAGAGGACCAGACTATGGGAGGGGTCACAGAGGGCTCAAGTCCCCCCTAAATGGGGGAAAGGTCACAGCCCAATTCTCAGGGCAAGCGGGGTCACAGAGAGAGATCAACATGGGGTTACTACAGGTCACATTGGGGGTCACTACAGGTCAAATCCCCCCAGTAATTAGGTGAAAGGTCACCAACTTATTTTTGGGGGAAGCCAGGGGTCACAGAGAGTTCAACTTGGGGTCACGACAGGTCAAATCCCTCCAGTAATTAGGTGAAAGGTCACTAACTTATTTTTGGGGGAAGCCAGGGGTCACAGAGAGTTCAGCTTGGGGTCACTACAGGTCAAATCCCCCCAGTAATTAGGTGAAAGGTCACCAACTTATTTTTGGGGGAAGCCAGGGGTCACAGAGAGTTCAGCTTGGGGTCACGACAGGTCAAATCCCCTCAAGTAATTAGGTGAAAGGTCACCAACTTATTTTTGGGGGAAGCCAGGGGTCACAGAGAGTTCAACTTGGGGTCACGACAGGTCAAATCCCCCCAGTAATTAGGTGAAAGGTCACCAACTTATTTTTGGGGGAAGCCAGGGGTCACAGAGAGTTCAGCTTGGGGTCACGACAGGTCAAATCCCCTCAAGTAATTAGGTGAAAGGTCACCAACTTATTTTTGGGGGAAGCCAGGGGTCACAGAGAGTTCAACTTGGGGTCACTACAGGTCAAATCCCCCCAGTAATTAGGTGAAAGGTCACCAACTTATTTTTTGGGGAAGCCAGGGGTCACAGAGCGTTCAACTTGGGGTCACGACAGGTCACATCCCCCCAGTAATTAGGTGAAAGGTCACCAACTTATTTTTGGGGGAAGCCAGGGGTCACAGAGAGTTCAGCTTGGGGTCACTACAGGTCAAATCCCCCCAGTAATTAGGTGAAAGGTCACCAACTTATTTTTTGGGGAAGCCAGGGGTCACAGAGAGTTCAACTTGGGGTCACGACAGGTCAAATCCCCCCAGTAATTAGGTGAAAGGTCACCAACTTATTTTTGGGTGAAGCCAGGGGTCACAGAGAGTTCAGCTTGGGGTCACGACAGGTCAAATCCCCCCAGTAATTAGGTGAAAGGTCACCAACTTATTTTTTGAGGGAGCCGGGGTCACAGAGAGTTCAACTTGGGGTCACGACAGGTCAAATCCCCCCAGTAATTAGGTGAAAGGTCACCAACTTATTTTTGGGGGAAGCCAGGGGTCACAGAGAGTTCAGCTTGGGGTCACTACAGGTCAAATCCCCCCAGTAATTAGGTGAAAGGTCATCAACTTATTTTTGGGGGAAGCCAGGGGTCACAGAGAGTTCAGCTTGGGGTCACTACAGGTCAAATCCCCCCAAGTAATTAGGTGAAAGGTCACCAACTTATTTTTTGAGGGAGCCAGGGGTCACAGAGAGTTCAACTTGGGGTCACTACAGGTCAAATCCCCCCAAGTAATTAGGTGAAAGGTCACCAACTTATTTTTTGAGGGAGCCAGGGGTCACAGAGAGTTCAACTTGGGGTCACAACAGGTCAAATCCCCCCAAGTAATTAGGTGAAAGGTCACCAACTTATTTTTGGGGGAAGCCAGGGGTCACAGAGAGTTCAACTTGGGGTCACTACAGGTCAAATCCCCCCATTAATTAGGTGAAAGGTCATCAACTTATTTTTTGAGGGAGCCAGGGGTCACAGAGAGTTCAAGTTGGGGTCACTACAGGTCAAATCCCCCCAGTAATTAGGTGAAAGGTCATCAACTTATTTTTTGAGGGAGCCAGGGGTCACATAGAGTTCATCTTGGGGTCACGACAGGTCAAATCCCCCCAGTAATTAGGTGAAAGGTCACCAACGTATTTTTTGGGGAAGCCAGGGGTCACAGAGAGTTCATCTTGGGGTCACGACAGGTCAAATCCCCCCAGTAATTAGGTGAAAGGTCACCAACTGATTTTGGGGGAAGCCAGGGGTCACAGAGAGTTCAGCTTGGGGTCACGACAGGTCAAATCCCCCCAGTAATTAGGTGAAAGGTCATCAACTTATTTTTGGGGGAAGCCAGGGGTCACAGAGAGTTCAGCTTGGGGTCACTACAGGTCAAATCCCCCCAGTAATTAGGTGAAAGGTCATCAACTTATTTTTGGGGGAAGCCAGGGGTCACAGAGAGTTCAACTTGGGGTCACGACAGGTCAAATCCCCCCAAGTAATTAGGTAAAAGGTCACCAACATATTTTTGGGGGAAGCCAGGGGTCACAGAGAGTTCAGCTTGGGGTCACTACAGGTCAAATCCCCCCAGTAATTAGGTGAAAGGTCACCAACTTATTTTTGGGGGAAGCCAGGGGTCACAGAGAGTTCAGCTTGGGGTCACTACAGGTCAAATCCCCCCAGTAATTAGGTGAAAGGTCATCAACTTATTTTTTGGGGAAGCCAGGGGTCACAGAGAGTTCAGCTTGGGGTCACTACAGGTCAAATCCCCCAAGTAATTAGGTGAAAGGTCACCAACTTATTTTTGGGGGAAGCCAGGGGTCACAGAGAGTTCAGCTTGGGGTCACTACAGGTCAAATCCCCCCAGTAATTAGGTGAAAGGTCACCAACTTATTTTTTGAGGGAGCCAGGGGTCACAGAGAGTTCAACTTGGGGTCACTACAGGTCAAATCCCCCCAAGTAATTAGGTGAAAGGTCACCAACTTATTTTTTGAGGGAGCCAGGGGTCACAGAGAGTTCAACTTGGGGTCACAACAGGTCAAATCCCCCCAAGTAATTAGGTGAAAGGTCACCAACTTATTTTTGGGGGAAGCCAGGGGTCACAGAGAGTTCAACTTGGGGTCACTACAGGTCAAATCCCCCCATTAATTAGGTGAAAGGTCATCAACTTATTTTTTGAGGGAGCCAGGGGTCACAGAGAGTTCAGCTTGGGGTCACTACAGGTCAAATCCCCCCAGTAATTAGGTGAAAGGTCACCAACTTATTTTTGGGGGAAGCCAGGGGTCACAGAGAGTTCAACTTGGGGTCACGACAGGTCAAATCCCCCCAGTAATTAGGTGAAAGGTCACCAACTTATTTTTGGGGGAAGCCAGGGGTCACAGAGAGTTCAGCTTGGGGTCACTACAGGTCAAATCCCCCCAGTAATTAGGTGAAAGGTCACCAACTTATTTTTTGGGGAAGCCAGGGGTCACAGAGAGTTCAGCTTGGGGTCACTACAGGTCAAATCCCCCAAGTAATTAGGTGAAAGGTCACCAACTTATTTTTGGGGGAAGCCAGGGGTCACAGAGAGTTCAGCTTGGGGTCACTACAGGTCAAATCCCCCCAGTAATTAGGTGAAAGGTCACCAACTTATTTTTTGAGGGAGCCAGGGGTCACAGAGAGTTCAACTTGGGGTCACTACAGGTCAAATCCCCCCAAGTAATTAGGTGAAAGGTCACCAACTTATTTTTTGAGGGAGCCAGGGGTCACAGAGAGTTCAACTTGGGGTCACAACAGGTCAAATCCCCCCAAGTAATTAGGTGAAAGGTCACCAACTTATTTTTGGGGGAAGCCAGGGGTCACAGAGAGTTCAACTTGGGGTCACTACAGGTCAAATCCCCCCATTAATTAGGTGAAAGGTCATCAACTTATTTTTTGAGGGAGCCAGGGGTCACAGAGAGTTCATCTTGGGGTCACTACAGGTCAAATCCCCCCAGTAATTAGGTGAAAGGTCATCAACTTATTTTTTGAGGGAGCCAGGGGTCACAGAGAGTTCAACTTGGGGTCACTACAGGTCAAATCCCCCCAGTAATTAGGTGAAAGGTCACCAACTTATTTTTTGGGGAAGCCAGGGGTCACAGAGAGTTCATCTTGGGGTCACGACAGGTCAAATCCCCCCAGTAATTAGGTGAAAGGTCACCAACTGATTTTGGGGGAAGCCAGGGGTCACAGAGAGTTCAGCTTGGGGTCACTACAGGTCAAATCCCCCCAGTAATTAGGTGAAAGGTCACCAACTTATTTTTGGGGGAAGCCAGTGGTCACAGAGAGTGCAACTTGGGGTCACTACAGGTCAAATCCCCCCAGTAATTAGGTGAAAGGTCACCAACTTATTTTTGGGGGAAGCCAGGGGTCACAGAGAGTTCAACTTGGGGTCATGACAGGTCAAATCCCCCCAGTAATTAGGTGAAAGGTCATCAACATATTTTTTGGGGGAAGCCAGGGGTCACAGAGAGTTCAACTTGGGGTCACTACAGGTCAAATCCCCCCAAGTAATTAGGTGAAAGGTCACCAACTGATTTTTTGAGGGAGCCAGGGGTCACAGAGAGTTCAGCTTGGGGTCACTACAGGTCAAATCCCCCCAGTAATTAGGTGAAAGGTCATCAACTTATTTTTTGAGGGAGCCAGGGGTCACAGAGAGTTCAAGTTGGGGTCACTACAGGTCAAATCCCCCCAGTAATTAGGTGAAAGGTCATCAACTTATTTTTTGGGAAGCCAGGGGTCACAGAGAGTTCAGCTTGGGGTCACTACAGGTCAAATCCCCCCAGTAATTAGGTGAAAGGTCACCAACTTATTTTTTGGGGAAGCCAGGGGTCACAGAGAGTTCCACTTGGGGTCACGACCGGTCAAATCCCTCCAGTAATTAGGTTAAAGGTCACCAACTTATTTTTTGGGCAAGCCGGGGTCACAGAGTGGTTAATGTGGGGTGCTATGTGCCGAGTCCCCCAAGATGAGGCAAAGTCAGTGCAGTGCTCCTGGGGCCCCCATTGCTTCCTGGCTGGTCGAAGGGCCGTGGTGGGGAGTGGGTGAGCAGGGCGGGTGCTATGTGGCTGCACCCCCTGCAACCTGGGGAACCCCAGCTCCCTGCCCTCCCCAACTCCCCCATGTTCAAAGTGCAAAAATTCTGCAGTGAAAAGACCCCCCTCCCCTCAGGGGATCACATTTCATTCTTCCCAGGGCCTCACCACAAAGGAGCAGACAGCTCCAACCAGAGCAGGGCTTGAACCCACAACCTTTGCTGTTTAGGGTAGCAGCCTTAGCACCAGACTACTCAGGAAAGCTGAGAGCACCTCCTGCCATGGGCCCCTTGAGGCGCAGCGGCCAGGCCCCCTCCATTGAAAGAGGAAGGTGCCTCCCCACAAAATCGGGAGACAATAGGAGCTGAACCCAGGGCCTCAGCAAGAGGCCCTGCACTCTGCACCATGGGGCCTGGCTCGCTTAGTTCCTCACTTCTGGGTCCCTTGACTCTTTCCTTGCGGACACGCACTGGCTCCACTACAAGAGGAGCCCTGAGAAGACTGTGGCTCTCGTGGCCTGGTGGTCAAAGCCCTGTGCTTTCAAGCACCACCTCTAGGTTTGACTCTGCACAGGGGCAGCAGTCTCTGGCTTTCACTCCCATTTTGCGCAGCCGCTGCAAGCCAAGGGCCATCATATTTGCCATGCCAGAGAGGACTTGTTCCAGCCGCCCATGCTCGAGTCTGGAGACATACGGCTGGAGGCCAGGAGGTCTGCCTTTGTTTGCGGCCATGGTGCTGCCTGGGAAAAGTGAAGCCGCACGGCACGTCCCCCTGGGCTGCAGAGACCCGTCTTCTCTGGCTGCTCAGCAGGGACCGCTGCGGGGTCCCAGCTCCTGTGTGACCTCAGCCAAAGGGGTGCAGAGAAGCAGGGCTCGGAGGCCTCCAACCACAAGAGAATCTGGACCCCCAGCCCGTGCTTCGCAGCACCGTGCCCCGGCCCTCCAGCTCTCAGGGAGACCTGGGGCTTGGGGAGTAGCCACGGCCTGGGGCTGCTCTCAGGGAGCTGAACAGCCATGTCCTGCAGAGCGCGCATATGTGGGGACCCAGGGAAGGCCATCTGCCCAAATACCCTCACCAGGGCCTGGTTCAGACAAAGGTTGAGCTGCAGAGCTGCCTCCAGGGCCCCAAAAGGCAAAGGGCCATGGGCCAGGTGCCTGCCAGGCAGAACTTGGACCAGCACCCCAGGGCCTGCAGGTCTCGTACAGGGGGCCCAATGCTGTTCCCAGGACTGCCCCAACGAGCTTCTGTCATGCAAAGGCACACAGGAGCTGTGCAAGGGGCAGACCAGCGGCCCCCTGTGTGGGACTGTGCTGGGAGGCAGAGCCTTGCTCCGGCTGTGAAGGGGACCTCTGAGTCCAGGGGACCAGTGCTCCCCACCCCTGCCCTGTGCTGGATGAGGACTACCCCTGGGTGTGGGCTGGAGGCAGACCTGCCTGCAGCACCCCCTTCTCCAGCCCTTCAAAGTCAGAAGCCTGCTCTCGCTGGGCATGGCCCCTCTGTCCCTAAGGGAGCCTTGGCCCCACCCTGGGCCTGCTCCTGAGAGCCTGGGACTCCTGTAGGGAGCTGGGACCTCCCTCTTGGTGGGGGGAAGGTCCCCCAGGACCGCTGCTGGCCTGCAGAGCTGCCCGACTCTGGAGGGTGCTTGACCCTGGGCACAGGCAGGGCTCCTTGGGGCTGGGGGAAGCTCCCTGCCCTGCACAAGGTGCCCTGCCCGCCTGGCTCCCTAAGCATAGCCCTGGGGGCAGCAGGACCTCACTTGGGGCTGAGACAAGCTCACCACCCTCAGTGAGGGTGGCTTCTCCCCCTGCACTAATTACAGCCCTGCTGCAGCTTCAGTCAAGTGTTCTGCTTTTCAATCAAGGCTTCATTAGCACTAATTGGAGGCCTGGGTTCAAGCCCTGGGCTCCGGGGGTTGCTTCTGCCCTGTGCTCCAGCACTCAGTGCCTCTCTTTGCCATGTGCTGCAGCCCTGGTTGTGGCTCTGGGAAGCCCTGTGTAGCCCTGGTTGAAGGCTCAGGGCTGTGAAATGGCCTTACCTGAGCCCTAGTCAAAGTTCACACCTTCTTGTGGCCATAGGTCCAGCTCGGCTGTTGTGGCCTGAGCCTGACCCAGCTCCGGCTCCCTGTCCCAGTGCAGCACCAAGTGCTGACAGAGCTGGGCAGGGGATACGGGTGAGCCTCCGGCACTTGGGCCTGCCCTTGCTGCACTGAGGCCATGGTGCTGCCCATGGGACCTGCCCAGCCCAGGGGAAAGCAGAAGCTCAGTCCCATGCAGCAGCGGGCAGTGCCCAGAGCAAGGTCCTACGCCCAGGGCTCCAGGATGTCCCTGACCTGGGTGGGCAGGGGCAGCCTTGTACAGAGCAGTGAGATCCTCCTAGTCCTCCAGGGAGCCCTGCTTGTGCCCGGGGTCAAGCAGCGCCCCCAGAGCCCTGGCAGGTGGGAGCAGCTGGGCTTGCCAGCTGTCCTCAAGCAGAGTGAGAGCATTAGGCAGGATGGCAAGCAATTGCCTCCTGCCCATGCAGGAGCAGGGCCTTGCTGCCTTGCTGGTGAGTTCTCCTGGTTTCACCTGGGTCCTACTGCCCCTGGCTCCTTTCATCTTTGACAGGCAGCCAGGAAGATGTAAATATTAAATTTCTAAAATGTTTAGGGGCCCTGTAGGCCAGATAGAATGGCCTGGTGGGCCAGATCCAGCTTGCAGGCCATATTTTGCCTGCCCCTGCTGTAGCTTTATTTACTAGGGTGTTTACTTAGGACATGGGCCTGAGGTTAAGGCTCCCTGCTCAGCTCTGTGTCTGATTGGCTGTGATCTCAGGCAAGTCACTTCAGCGGTCCCAGTTTTCAACTGGTCCCTGGCCAGTAACACCTTTGCTAATTGCTGGCAAGGACAGCATCTTCCCCCAGGAAGTCCTCAGGGGCAGGAAAGACAGACACGGTGCCAGCGTAAACTTTTGTCTGTCTTGCCCAGGCCATCCAGAGGCGGCTGGAGGAGATCGAGGTGACGTTCCGTGAGCTGGAGGAGCAGGGCATCAAGCTGGAGCAGTCCCTGCGGGGTGAAAGAGGTAAGGAGTCCACCTGCGACTGGGCATCATGCCTGTTGAATGGGCCGTGGGGTGGGGGCCGGGCAATAGAGCCTGCCTCCTGCCTACGCATCCACCTCCTCTCCCTGCCCCCAGGAACCCAGGCAGAGCTGAAGACCCAGTGGATTAACCAGCTCCTCCATTTGGTCCAGAAGAAGAACAACCTGGTTTCCGAGGAGTCAGACCTCATGATTGCGTAAGAGGCCATGCCATGAGCAGGCATGGGGGACCAATGCCCTGTGCCCTGCACCCTGCCCTGCCTGAGCCACGGCTCTTCAAGCCCTCTGCCTTTTTAGCCACAGACACTGTTCCTCCTTCCCCCGCACAAGGAGAGCAGTCAGCTGTGCCATGTTGGCACCACTCAGCCCATGCCCAGGCAGTGGGCACTCAGTGCCAGCAGAAACGCCTCCCAGCCAGTCTCTGCAGTGGGTCTGTCATGAGTTGCTGACCCTCAATGTCCCAGAAGCACATGGCAGGGCCTTAGGAGAGCTGGCGAGTGCCTGTGGTGCCGTGGCCTTTCCACCAGTGCCCTCTTCCTCACTGGAACAGGGTGGCAGGTCACGCCTGGAGCACTTGGCCCTTGCTTGCTGCTGCCTGCCAGGGGCTATGCTTAGCACCCTGCGACAGCCACGCTCATCTGCAGCCTCCTTCCAGCCCTGGAGAGCAAGTGTGCGCCCAGGAGAGAGCCAGTAGCTGCCCAGTGGGATGGAGCATTGAAGGGGAGGCTTCCTTCAGTCCTTGCTTATGGAGTGGCATTCCCCCCCCCCCATTCCACTGGCACAGGGACAGCCCTGCTCCCCTTACCCCCTGCTACATGACTCTTGTTCCCCTCGCAGGGTGCAGGAGCTGAAGCTGGAGGAAAAGCAGTGCCACCTGGACCAGGAGATGCGGCGATACATGAACATGGATGGTAAGGAGAGCACAGGGCCATGCCCTTGCTACCAGGGGAGCATGGAGGTCCTGCCATGGCAGGAGATGTGGCAGAGCCATTGAAGTTATGTTGCACCCGACAGCTCTGGCGACTGCAGCTAAGCCCCTCCAGCTGTCCCATTGCAGGGCTGGGGCTGAGCACGTGGAAGGCCACCACTCTTGTATGTCGAGGCGTCACAAGTTAACCAACTCGATCCCTGTGCTGCAGTCCCCTCCCAACACTGGAGAAGACGGGCACTGACAAAAGCAGGCAAAGAACCCAGGTGTCCTGGCTCTGAGCTCTTCTGCCCCTGCCTCACCCCCCTTCCTCTGGGAGGGAAATGCTGCATCTCTCCTCTGCCCCCAACACCAGCTTCATGCTGGGCGCTGTGATGAGCAGCTGGCATACATGCTGTTCCTCTCCCCATAGCAGCCAAGTAGTTGAGAGTTAGGGAAGGGCTGAATATGTGCACGGACCCTGCTTTTTCCCAGCACTGCTGCAGGCCAGGCAGGCATTTGGGCTTACTGGGGTGTACGAGTCTCTCCAAGGAGGTCAGGCCTCCCATGCTGCACTTGGGTACCCAAAACTGTTCCTCTGTCCAGCATCTTGGGATAGAGCTCAGAGCACACTGGCCCTGCCCTGCTGTGGCAGCTGGTGACCTGTCCTCTCCCCTCCACTTGCAGAGGGGCTGAAGACACCCCAGGACCTGCAAGCCGAGAAGGAGATCCTGGAGCAGTTCCTGGAGGTGGTGAAGAAGCGTGACAAGCTGATCCAGGTGCAGGAGGAGAAGCGCCTCAGCGAGCTGGGCAGTGCGGACCTGGGCATGGAGCGCAGGCCTGAGGCTTGAGGGCGTAGCCCATCGCATGCCACTGCTGAGGCCTTCAGCATGGAGGGAGGCAGCTTGATGTGACCACGGCCCAGGGGCCCCATGAGCACTTGGGGGGGGGCAGGGATGGAGCAGCATGGCCTAGGCTGCACCCGTGGGCTGCTGAGCCCATTGCCAAACCCAACATAGGGGGTGGTGACTTCCTGCCTAGCGCAGGGGTGCCCCATGCGCCTCCTCTGGGAACATTTGAGGACAGACCCAGGGCCTGCAGCTGGCACACCTGTTGAGAGCAGAGCCCCTCACATGGCTGGGCTTCTGCTTGTTTTTGATGCTTGAGCTGTGCTTCAGCGAGCTGGGAACATGAAGGTGGCAGCGCCACATCCCACATATGTACTAGGCAGGAGGCCCTATGCTAGGGCGTGTGCACTGGCCCCAAACAAGCAGTAGCAGGGAGCCTGGACCACTGCTTGGGTTCATCAGCCTGGCTTAGCAATGCCCCTTGCCACCCAGTGACCCCCCACCTCACCCCCTCAGGGGGTTAGTGCTTTTGCTGCACAACTACGTTATTCAGGGGCAGGTTCCCCATGTCCCACAGAGCCCCATTCTCAGGGAGCCACTCAAGGCCTTTCAGGGCGTGCAGCCTTGCCACAACACTGAGGTTGTGTCCTCCAGGATGCAGGGTGCATGCAGACAGGCAGCCTGTCCTGTGAGACCTGAAAGCAGGAGGCAGCAGCCTCTGGCACCTACAGGGCGGCAGTGGGGGCAGCTAGTGCAGCCTCTGCCCTCCTGCAAGCACTGGGGCAGGGTCTCGCTTACTGGCTCCTCTCCAGCTGTTTTCAGGGGCCTTGAAGCTCCAGTGGGAAGGGGTCTCAGGATATCTTGCAAGAGGATCCATGCAGCACACATAAGAAGGGTTAAGAACATGGGATGGGGCTAGGTAACTGCTGCATTCCTAGGCAGCCCTGCTCCTTCACCTCTGGAAGCCTCTGCCTTAAGCCTTGTGCTGCAGCCAGTGTCTACCATGTGCCCATCCTCCCTGGGCAGGCGGGAGTTGCTCACAATCCTGCTTCTGAATCCAGCTTCACTGCTGCAGCGCTGAGGGCTAACTCACCAGAGGTGTGCTGCTCAAATGCTCCCTCTTCTGCAAGTGCTGCACCCAGGGCCAGGTGAGGCAAGGCAGCTGCAAGGATGGCTCACTTGAGAGCATGACTCCCCGCACTCCCATGCAGCCTAGTCACACCATGGGGGCTGTAGTTGTGTTGCAGCATTGCCACCAAAGCCAGGTAGACTATGCTGATGTGGGCTGCAGCTGTATCACCCAATGACACTAGCTGCAGCCAGCATGGTCAGAAGAGCCTGGAACCTGGGTCTGCAGCCTGGGGGAACAGTTAGAGCAGAGTTGTAACAGTCAGGGAATCATGTGCCAAAAGGACACCCTGGTGCAGATGCTCTTGCCAGGTCACAAATCACTAGCTCAGGAGATTCTGACACCAAACTGCAGCTCTCTAAGAGCAGCTGTAAGGACAGGCTTGGCTACGTGCTGCTGCTGAGGTCTCACGCTGCTGCCCCACCTGCCTCTCCGGCTCAGCAAGCAGAAAAAAAAATCCATCTTGGTGTGAGGTCAGAGCTGGAGTCAGTCACACAGGGACTCCTGGGCGGCAGCTGTATTATCAATGCCAGAGCAGCCCCCAGGGACAGCCAGACAATCCTTGCTTCATTGCAAAGAGCATCATCTGGCAGGGAAAAAACCAAGCGTGTCTTTCTTAGGATATTGCCTTTATGAGACGCCCATAGCTAGCACACCCTGGCTGCCTGCCAGGAGAACAAACTTGGAGAGGGGCATGGAAGGTCAGGGAATAAAATGACCCTGGTCAAAAAGGTTTATTGGCCTGCAAAAGGTCATTATAAAACCCGCCGCACTCCTGTCCATTACCAAATGCTTTGTAATGCCACTTATTTAAAAATAAATTGAACTATAAAAGAGTCTGGGGCTGGCAGTGCAGTGCAGCATGCAGAGTGCCCAGGCTCCTGCAGGCTTTTGGTCCCTACCCATGCCCCCCAAACCTGGCCTCTCACTTGGTGCTGAGCCGGTCCTGCAGCGACTGGAGAGCCAGCCTCATCTGGTCCTCAGTGCCCTGGAGCACCTTGACTTCGATAGCATGGAAGATGTGCAGCACACCCGAGACCAGCAGCACCAGTACAGCCAGCGAGCCCAGGACGGAGAAGGAGAACTTGGGGAAGGGCTGGGGTGAGGCCCAGCCCACCAGGGAGCTCAGGCCCATCACGGCCTGCAGCAGGAGCAGGAGCAGGGCCAGGATAGCCATGCGGCCACTGGAGTAGCGCTGGCGCTGGGCGGCATGCAGCCCCACCCGCACCTCGGTCCGGGCTTCGTTCATGATGTCCACCAGTGCTGGCTCTGTGAGAGGAGATGGGGTTAGCCACAGGGAGGAAGAGACAGGCTGAGCCCAGCCCCTGCTGTCCCAGACAGCTGCCTCGGCTCCACCTTGGCCACGAACTGGGCTCTTGCCTCACCCAGGCCTTGATGTTCCAGCTCTGGTGCTTAGGAGCCTTCTCATTCCCAGCCTGAATTCCTCCTGGCTACCTGATACCTGTCTGACCTTGTGCCAACCTTGTCCTGCAGCTCTTCTCCCTCCCTGGGATTTACCCTCCCCTGAACTGGTTGCAGAGCACTACCACATCCTCTGCTTAGCCTTCCCTTCGCCGGGCTGGGCAAGCCATACTGCTCCACACAGCCCTTCCTTGGACAAAGCTCCCCGCTTGCACTCTCCATTGGCTCAGAGGAGCCCCTGAGAGGAGACTGGCTGGGGCGGGACATGACACGCTCTTCCTTTTGAGACCTGGCAAGTGGCTGAGGCAGGGATTCCCTGGTTGGGGGGATGGGGAAGGGGAGGCAGTCACGCTGCAGAGGTGAAGTGCTCTCCTAGGGTACCCTGTTGCCCCCTGCCCGTGGCTAAAGGCAGGGCTCTCTGCACTCACCCACTGTGTTACTGTTCGGGGCCTTGGCTTCCCCGTGCCTCTTCACGTAGAGTGTAGCGATGACGGCTTCGTGGTCCGAGTAGGGGATGCTCTTGCCAGGAGCTTTTCCTGTGGTGGTCACCAGCCTGTCACACTTCACCGCAAAGTTGGACTGACCCTAGGAGAAGGGGTGACACAGGGCAACAGGAATCAGTATAACAAGGGCTGCCAGGCTGGTCCCCTGATGGAGAAGCAATGGGACCCTCAGTGCCACACACAACTCCCAAGGAGGAGCTTTTGCTGATGAACTGGTGCTGCTCCCTCACCTCGCAGAGGGGCTGAGGCAGGTGGTCTCATCCCCTGCTTCAGCAAGGACCTGTGACACTGCCTAGGGCAGGAGCCTTGATCATAAACGGCAGGTCCTGGTCCCTGTGCTCAACCCCTCTGCTCAGGGGCTCAGATCTCAGAGCGGAGAAGACACGCGGGTGTACAAACAGCATCAAAAGCAACAGGCCCTCAACCCAGCTGGGTGTGGGGTGCAGGACAGGAGGTTGTGGGCGCCTGTATCAAGGCTGACAATTGGTTCCCAGTGCTGCCACTGACCCCCCTGGTCTCCTTGGGTGAGACACTTCCCTTGCCCATGCCTCAGTACCCACCCATCTGTAGTGTCTGACCTCCCTCAATGCTACAGAAGTGCCAGGGCTGTCAACAGCACAAACAACAGTAGTGTCCTGCCTTGATGGACCCTGGTGAGCCAGCGGCTGCTGACAGCCAGCTGGGTATAGGCCTGCTCCTGAAACACTGCTGCTCCTGGGAAGGATGAAATCCTTTGGGCACTTGCCACCCAGGGAGGATGGTGCTCTGGGGAGCAGCGGTAATGAGCCCCAGCTAGCTGGCGGGTGGATGGGTGGGTGGGTGAACGGGGGCTCCAGAGGCCTTTGCCTCTGCCTTGCCACTCATGGAGTGGCTGCCTGATCCAGGCCAGGCCACAGGCTTCTGGGTCTAGCAGGCAACCAAGTCCCCAGGCCCTCACACCTTGTAAAGGATGTAGTCGATGCGGATCCCCAGTGGGAAGGGCTGCAGCTCCTTCTTGTTTGTAAAGTAGTTGTCTGGCACCAGGGTACAGCCGTCCTCACAGCCCTATGGAGGAAGGTACAGTCAGTGCCACCTAGGCTCAGCCCAGTCCCCACACCATAGGCAGGGGCAGGGGAGCAGCTGAAGCACTGGGAGGCTGTTGGCTGATGGCAACTGGGAGCTGTTGCAAGCAGGATGCTGGAGCACTGGGAGGCTGGAGGAGCAGGACGCAGGCTGGGAGGGGAGCCAGCTGTTGTGGGCCAGCAGAGAGGGCTGATGTGTTGTGAGATAAAGTGTGGGGGGTACACAGCAGCTAGCAGGGACAATCTGGGGGGAAACCTGGATGCACGGACTCAAGGTGGCATTTACTGTCCCCCCCACACCAGCCCCATCTGTCCCAGTGCCCCCCAGCCCAGGCCCTCAGGGAAAGCACTTGCCTCGAACCGCTCGGCGTCAGTGAAGGAGTCCCGCAGGCCTGTCCAGCCTCGCAGCAGCCGAATCCCCACATCCTCGGGGTGCATGTTCAAATCCCCACCCAGCAGCACCACATCAGCTGCCTTTGAGGTGTGCCTGAGGGATGGGCAGAATCACACAGCTGGGGAGAGTGACGCAGTCCCCTGCCAGCGCTGGAGAGTGCGACGCAACCTCCCCGCTGCAAGGAGCCCCTGGCTCTGCAGTGTTACTCACTGTATGAACTGCCCCAGCTCCCAGGCCTGCACCACTCGATGGGGGAGGTACGCATCCTTCTCCCGGCAGTATTCTGCATGGAGCTGGGGAAAGGGAGGACATGCATTGTGATTCCAGGCTGGGACACAGAGATTGGGCACCAGACCAATGTGTGTGCCAGGCCCCAGCACCGCCCAGCTTGGGTGTCCTGAGGCAGGGGCAGGGTCTCCCTTGGCAGACAGCTCAGCCTGTAGAACCATTTCACCAGTGGAAAAGGTTCCCTGACATCCACTGGCACAATTTCATCGGGTTCCCCCCTCTCCACCATCAGTTCCTCTCCCCCTTCAATGCCTGCAGCCTTCTACCTACCCTTAGTTGCCACTTCAAGGAGCCCAGCACCTTTATCCCATGGAGCTATGCTAAGGATCCAGCCCTTCCATTTCTCCACTGCTCCTCTCACGTCAAACCCTCCAGCTCCTTGTTCGCTCCCCTTGGCATTCTCCATTCACCCTCCAAACTGGCAAGAGCTTTGTGGGGAATTCACTGCTGCCCTTGGGATTTGAACTCTCCACCTTTGTAGACATCTTCTTTCCTCTCACTAAGCTATGGGATATGTTCTGTACTTCTCTCAAGGATATGGCTAAAGCCAGGCACAGGCAGGCAAAAAAACAAGATACAAGCATAACACATGTCAATGCCATCACAGTTAGAAATCAGAGTGCCTGCTCAATATAAAGCTATCACCCCAGAGAGCACAAGAAAGCAAGGCAGGGGATCTTACATGCCCCCTCCTGACATGCAGCTGGGACATGGGAAGCCTGATGAGTGTCCCTCATGATGGGATCAGTGAGATGCCACCAAGTGACAACACCCAGCTGCTGCCAGTCCAGGCTAGTTCCCTCACAGAGAAAGACCCTTTTCCCATCCAACAGCCCATGCAACATTCCTTGCCTGGCCCAGTGTTTTTCCAAGCACTCCCAGTCTGTCAGAGCCTGCCCTCCCCAGCACCCAGACTCACATGGGTCACATAGATGTTGAAGACGATCTCCTGGATCTTGAGGACAAGGAGCCCCACAGATTTGCCGCAAAACCAGTCCCCATGCTGGAGCTGCCAGAGCAGGGGATGGGAGACAAAAGGCTGGTTAGGCACAGTGATGGGTTGCAAAGAACTACTCTGGCAGCAGCCCCAGCTGTGGCTGGGCACACACTCACCATGTAGGGATAGCCATTGAGGGAGTACTGGTACAGGAAGGTGTCCAGGATCGGGTACTTGGAGAACACGCAGAGCCCACTGCCAATCACTCCACTGCAAAACAGACCCCACCATCACTGAACACAGCCAGGAGCAGCCCCTCCTCACCTATCAGCTCCTACCTGCCCTTCACTTCTGTGGGGTCAACTGGGGCTTCAGACAGCGAGGGACCCAGTGGTCACAGCAGCAGGCTGGGAGCCAGGAGCTAAGGGTTACACAGGGGCCTGGAAGCTAGGAGGCCTGAGTTCTGTTTCTGATGTGCTCTGTGAATTTGGACAAGTCACTCAGCTCCTACAGCTTCCAAAGGGGGATAAAGACTCAACCCAGGGGGGTTCTGAGAGGCAAATGACTGGCTGTGGGGCTGGAAGATGCCAGGTGTCTCCTCACCGTGGCCACCCTGAAGTGCCAGATGCACAAGTCACTCAAGATAGCAGCACGATCTCATTTCCACCTGGCTGCCTGCTCCCCCAGGAACAGGAAGATGACATGGACACAGGGCTGATGACAGTTTCTCAGCACAGCGTGGGCATGGGCAGTATGTGTTCCAGGGCAGAGGCATCATGCCCAAGAAGCAGGTGACTGGGAGGGTTCGAAGCAGCTGTTAGGAGACTTCAGCTAAGCTTTTATCACCTCCTTTATCCACATGCAGCAAGCCTGGACCCTCTATACACAATAGGGTGAGGGCCAGGATGGAGCTGGAAAGGATGACCTAGCAACTTGTCTGGCTCTCTTTGAGCTCTTTGGTGCTGCTTCCAATGACTGCTGGCTCACTGAACATGCTGCTGCTTCCCCTTGGTCTGCCAGCAGTGGCCAAGGCACAGGTGCCCTGTGGGCTCAGGTCTCTTTCCCCTAGGAAAGCCAAGAACCTGAGATCACAGCCAGGAGTGCTTGCAAGGCCAGGGGCAGGGGACAGCGTTCTTCACACCTGGGGTCTGAGAGGATCCCTGGGGACAGAGATGATGAAAGCTTTGCCACAGTCTACCAGTGCACTGCTTTCACCTTAGCAGGGGCAAAGTGTTTTCAGTTCAAGCCTAAGGTGCAGACTACACAGGTCATAATTACCACAGTTCATAATTAGCATCCAGTGGCCTCCACCCCAGGATGTTGTGAAAGCCATTGGTAGAACCTGGGATGAGACCTATCGAAGGGGGGTGGGACTGGCAGAGGCTATTGAACACAACATGCAGGGAAGATGCCATTTGCTAGTGATGGGGGGTGGATCCCTCTACACAGGCTCTGTTTCAATCTTCTTCTTTGAATACATCTGGTACCTGCCACCGTCACAGATGGAGCCAGAGGGACATGTTGCGTTCACGTTCTTATGTCCTGTTCTTACAAGAGCAAAGGCCGTGTACCTGCCGCAGCCCCTGGGCACACACGGGGCGCTGGGGCCGGCTGGAAGGGCTTGGCGGTGTTTGTAAGGCAGCAAGCTTTTTAATTATCAGAAGCGGAGGCATCTCCTCCTGAGCAGGGACACTGCTGTCCAAGGTCTGCCTGACACCAGACAACCCCAGTACATTTCAAAGTCCACAGATACCAAATGCCCAGGGAGACCTGATAAAACCCAGACTTAGAGTGCTCATTGTTGCCAGGGACCTCCTCCTAGGCTGATAAGCAGCAGCAGGCTAACAAGTTCCTCTTACCTGCGGAAGTAGTGGGAGGAAGGGTAGCATGCAGACAGCCTCTGTTTCAGCGTGCGGTAGTCCGTCTCACTCCACACCTGAAGGAGCAAAGAGAGGCTGAGAATGAAGCAAACTCACACCATGGGCCAGCAGCTAAGGGAACAGATCCTCAGTGCTTTGGCTTGAAGCCTCTTCCCTCCCTCCATCGTGCCCGGCTCAAGTCCCACCTGGTCTTGGTCCCTGCCACTTCCCCTGGCCCACCATCCCTTGGGCCTCACCTCCTGGAGGAGCACCAGGTCATAGCCCTCCTGGCTCAGGGTGTCTGCAATCATCTGGACGCGCTCCTGTCGCAGCTTGCTCAGGTAGCGGATTGCCCTGGGAGAAGGAGACCCATCAGACAGAGGCAGTGACTCCAAGCAGGCAACAGTGCCCAGAGTGACTCAAGCCTGAGTGTTTTGGGCAGCAGTAGAGAAGTGCCTCCTTCTCCTCTACTGCTGCCCCATGACTGGCACAAACTGCCTTGCAAGCATACACAGCGCACTGGGGTCCCAGTCAAGAGACAGCTTCTCCTTCCTTTGGGATGGGGCTGGGGGGCAAGACAGGAAATTTCCTTCAGCCCTTTGCATGCTCACCTCAGAGCCAGGGCCAGAGATGGGCTTGTGCTCCCCCAGCTCGTATCAAAGCAAGATGAGGTAGGTGGCTGATGTCCTAGTGAGGAACTGAACTGAAGCCACAACTAGGAACAACCCAGCAGAGGGAAGGGTGTGGGGATGGGAGAGGTGTGATGTGGGCTCCATAGGGTTTCCTGGGCCTGGTTCATGCCTGAAGCCTCATAATCCATGGAGCCCTGCAGCAGAAAGCCCTCTGCAACACTGGTGGAGACAGGCCTGGAGCCCAGTACAGAGCCAAGGGGGAACATGAGGCTCCCAGCGTGCTGGAGGGTAGGGGTATATCAGTCTGGGCCCACATCAGGAAAGCAGCTTATTCCAGTCAGGAGGGGAGGTGCTGGGAGCAGGAGGAGAGCTTTACAGGGCAAATAAACGTTGATGGCAGGGCAAACTCGCCCTTCACAGGCCAGGGGCCAAGCTGTCCCTGGGCTGCAGCTAAACAAGGAACCTTGCGTTATGAGGTCCTGCTTTGCTGCCCCTAACAAACAGGGTGTCTGGTTTGCAGTGTCTTATGCACACTGTGTCAGCCAAGGGAGCCTGCATCTGGGCACTGGGTTCCCAGCCCCTTGGCAGAGTCCAGAGACAGGCAACAGAAGGGCTGCAAAGCCAGGAGGCCAGGCCAACAGTGCTTGGTGCTAATCCAGCACCTTCCACACTGCAAGGAGCAAGGGAGTTTCTTACGCTATGTCAGATGAACTGGGGCACAGGCAGATGAAGTGACTCATGCAGCTCCTGGAACAGGACCCAGGAGTCCTGGCTCTCGAGCCAGTAGACAATATGATCTGGGCTGTGCAGTGAGGGAGCAGCGTCCCACGTTCATGACCCCAGCACTCAGGTAGGTGCAGGCCCTCCTAGAGGAACAAGGTGGTAGATCCACCCCCACCCGGCCGCTCTGGACCCTGCTTATCCCACAAAGCAGCTCTGGACTCACCAGCAATTGAGGTCGAAGACTCGCAGCTGCAGCAGAGGCTCCTTCTCCATTGCGGCTGGCATGCGGGCAAACCAGTATCTCTGCAGTTCAAGAAGCCACAGGTCGCTCCTGCTCTGCTGGGGAAGGCAGAGAAAATGGGATGGAGCAGGCTTGAAGCAGGGCCCCACCCCTGCCTTGTGCATTCACAGGTTGCCCGTCCAGGGCTCATCTGCGCAAGGAGACTTCAGCCTCTGGGAGGGGAAAGAGGATCCTGGCTGCTGTGTAACTGAGCCTAGGCGCTGGCTGGAGGTTCAGGAGGAGGTGGGGCTGGCTGGCCCAGGGAGCGTGTGCTGGTGCTAGAACAAGGGCAAGGCACGCATCCCTCAGCATATGGATGGCACGCAGAGGACGAGGTGCAGAGCCAGGATTTGCAGCTGAGAAGGATGAGGCATTAAAGGGGCAGGCACAGGTCAGAGCAGGCAGGCTACACCCCTGGAAACACCTCCGAGCCGTTGCCTTCCAGCGATCCTGCATGCAACACGAACCTCCCTCACCTCAGTGGCCCCTGGGAGCAGAGCAGGTCAGTGACCCTGCCCGGCTCCAGCTGAACCCGGCAGGCCTGGCTTTACCCGAGGAGCAAACAGCTGCGATAACGAAAGCCTTGCTCAGAGGTGGTTTGTGACACAGGGAAGGACTTTGCTGGCACTCTGATGCCCAACCCACTCAGTGCTTGTGAATCCCACGTGGCCTTTTTAGACATCTGTGCCCTTGGGAACCCACCTGCTAGCAGGGCCTTCTGCTTGGTGGCCTGGAAAGTGCAGTCCCAGCCCCTTTTCCCCTCCACCCTAGTGCAAGGAGCAATGTGCCTTGCTCAATGCACTCGGAGAGGGTCAGGCAATGGGGCATGTTTATGGCACTGGAAAGCTGCCGACAGATGCACAAGAGACAGCAAGGAAGGTCCTGGATAGGGGATATGGTATTACAGGCAGGAGGGAGGGGATATTTGTCCACGCAGTGATTACTGTGCCAGACAGGCACCCCTGGCAGCACGCGTCCTCCTGAGGGAGACCCCTGGTGCTACCGCTGCCCTGTGGGGCTTCCCTTGAAGCTCAGTGAGCAGCAGCTTGCCTTAGTGGTCCTTAAACCTGCGCTGCACTGGCTTTCAGGTGCCTGTCGGAGTCAGTGCCACTTTACGTAGCCGGGTGCTACCTGGAGCTTCACAGATCCTCTAAGCCCTGTTGCAGTAGCAAGTGTTCCTGCAGGAGGATGGGACGCAGCGGCTGGCTCTGGGGAATCTGATCCTGGAACCGGAGCTCCGGTTTATTAGCCCCTGGAGCTTGCCACAAGGCTCATCTTTGCAGCCAAGCCCTACAGCTTGGCCTGGGCAGCTGCCCTCTCTCACCTTCTTTACTTCTGCTCCAATGGGAAGGGAAGATTAAAATGTACGCCCATTAAAAAAGAAGCAAGACCTGTGCCCGTGCTATGGCAACTGGCACATTATGGACGACTGAGCTCACATATTAGCTGAGTGCAAACCCTTGTGTTAATGCACAATTTCACCGTGCAGGAAACCAGAGTCAAGATTAGTCAGTGTTCACTTGCTCAACACTGCGCACACAGTAATAACTCAGGGAACATTATTTATCCCCTTACATAATATTATTTATAGTATTATTAAGCTATTAATATCAACAGCCCAAGCATCCATCAAAGATCTCTACAACAGGGCAAAGAGATCCGCAGCACAACCCCAGGCTCCTGCTCTGATCTTTCTGACTTACAGGAACATCCGGCACCAGGGGACCGTGTACTTGTGTACTGAACAACACCAGGGTTTTAAGTCACTAAGCCAGCCAACGCCCATGCACCTCTGCACTGTGTAACTGTGCAGCGCTTACATCATCGATCCTGTTGCTGGGCCACTGCCTGGCTAATCTTTTAATAGCTCAGGGCTTCCTAATTTTGGATTTATTTTTCAATAAAAGTTGAACCCAAAAGGTGCTATTCCTGTTTTACGAGGAGCCATTAGTTTGATAATCATCTAAGGCGCTGCTACGAGCAGGGATGATTTCTTGTCTGCAAACTTTTCCGTGAGAACTTGGCTTGGTACAGGGTTAAGCAAGCAGCATTTTGCGTTCCTGTCCCAAGGCAGCTGCATTTTAGTTGCCATTTGGGAAATACTTTGTCTCTGTGCATTTGTCATAGATCACTTTGCGACTCTTCCACCCTCCCTCGCCACCCTCTCTAAACACCATCCTTATATTTATTTCCTTGAGCGGTTACTTCCTTTTAAAATATTCAACCAGAGGCCCAGTGCTGAGGAGCACGTGACTGCTTGTAGGCTCACCCTGTGATCCCATTTCAACATGCAAATTTTATAACAAGGCACTTGCCATTTAGACCCCCATCCCATAGCTAGGACTGGTCTTTTAAGTGTTTATCTCCAATCAGCTGACATGATGCTAAACTCAGCGTGTACCTGTTACTGCTGATCGTGAAGTCGCAGGTAGCGCTGTTAGTTAGCATAGCATAATTGTCTAGTGAAGAAAAGTCCCTAGCTGGAGAGAACATTTCCTGTCCAAAGTGACAGATACCAGTCAAGCTCCAGATCAGTCAGTGGATATCAGCAATTTTAACAGCAGCCGGTAGAGGGCAGAGATTCCTCCCCCAATTCAATGCAATGCTCCACCAAGTTTAGAGCTGACTGAATTCTTCCTGTTACGATTTTAGCCCGATTTTTAGGCCCCGAGTCATTCATGAACCCGGCCCTATGTTCTTGGAACTTGTTTGTGAAGCAGACGTAGTCACACGCTAGTTCGGGCAACTCGTCTGCAGCCGGAGCTGCTCTGCAGGCCCCTACATCAAGGAAATGACAACATCCTGTCGGGTCACAAGCGTCCCCAGAGAGAGGACAATGTCACATGGGGTTCTGGAAAAATGATCATTTGGGCTAAAACTGTTTTAATCAAGACCGTGCCATCAGCAAGCCCTGCAAACGGTGGGATGCACGTGCTGTGCTACAGATTACACCACCCCCGGCTTCCCTGCAATCAGCAGCCTCTACCTCCACACCCACCATAGGGGCATTTTGCCCACAGCCCAAAACTCACTAGTTACACCTCTGGACAGTTGAGTCACAGATGATCCCGCTTTGAGCTGAGGGATGGACTGGATGTGACCTCCTGAGGTCCCTTCTGGCCTGACATTTCTTTGACTCTGCATACATGGGACTGAGACACAGAGAAATTAAGTGCCTTATTCAACATCACTTAGGGAGTCTGGGGCAGAGTGGGGAGCTCAACCCCAAATCCCAGCCCGTTGCCTTTTACCATCCCTCCCTGACACGACTCAGACTGAATTAAAATCCAGGCTTGTCTTAAGGCCGAAAGCGTGTCTTTGTTCCCATCCGCTCAACTCTATTTCAAAAACATATTAAAAACACAAGTGTTAATACAGAACAAAGGGTTGCCGTGGTTACTTCACATTTAAAACAAGTGGGATCAAGCACAGACGTCCATGGGAAATGTAATGCAGCTGAAAACTATTTTAAAAATAGTGGGTGCAAGTTGACTTTGTGAGCAAGGGCAGCCAAGAACCGCAGTCTGGAAAACACGGTGCTAGAATTACACCACTTGGTCCTGGGGAGCAACTGGAGTTAATCTGACAGCCAGTTTACCGGTTCTCTTGCCTCTAAAAATGGCTTTACCTGGTTAAACTGGCTACACCGAGATTGATTTGAGAACCTCCTCCCATGCCGTGGGTTCAGTTGCTGCAATTGTGCTGGTCTACTGTCTGCATAACTGCTAAAAGTCAGCACATGCAGGGTTGTAGGAGTATCACAGCAAGGCAGGATGCTGGAAACATGAAGTTTGTGGAGGGGGCTTGTCACCCACTGACCTTCTCCGTCATTTGTGTTCCCACTGCACCCCCGCCTGGCACCATCAGCTGTGCCTGAATGGATGATGATGGCGGGGGTGACCTGCTTTTAACCTGCCAACACCCACCTCACACTACCACGCATAAGCAGCTGCACTGGTTGGTGCGTGTACAGTGCAACTCAGTGATGCCGGCATAAAGCACATATATGCACAAACCACAAAATGCTAAGTGGTGTCAGGCTGCTCTATCCTCAGTGCACCGCCCTTGTGCATGGGACACTTGGCACAGGCTTTATTAAGAGCTCAGCGAGCATCAGTGTATTAAATCTGTTCTGAGCGGTCGCATGGTAATGCTGCCTGTGGTTTTCAACAGGCCCAGCTCGCTGAGTGTCAGTCCCAGCCTGGCACCGCACAGGAGTCCTAAATGCACCTTGGTGTGGTGCTGGGACGGACAAGCTGGCTGGCCTAGGACTTTAAATTGCTCCTATTATCCCCATTGCAAATCACTCCCATTGTCCTTAGCGAGCGCTCAGATGAGAGCCGGACACACATTACAGATGTGGCAGAAGCTGACAGCTTAGCCCAGGGGTAGGCAACGCCTGGCACCGGTGCCAGTGTGGCACACAAAGGCATTTTGCGTGGCACATACACCTGAGAGTGGACGGTGGGCTGGGCTGCACTGCCACCGCCCCTGGCACGCCAGCATCGTACAAGTCGAGGTTGCAGGTGTTTTTGGCACTCTGCCCAAAAACATTGCCGACCCCTGGCTTAGCCAGATTCAAAAAAGGATTCGACATGTTCTTGGAGAAAAGGGGCATTGGTCATTACCGAGCACAGGAGCGAGGGGCACGAGCCCTGAATCAGGACTTCCTAGACCTCATGGAGGCTGCACGTGAGAGAGGAACGGAGGTGGTGGGGGGGAAACCCCGGTCAGCCCCAGCTCGCGGTCCGCTCTCTGCTGCACGACACGGGCCTATCTGCTGCACAAACTACAAGCCCCCGCTTAAAAAGGGAGGCCACTGACAACATAACAGCTCATCGCTTGGGACGAATAAAAAAAGAAACCAGGAAGGGGAGCGAGGCTCAAAACGAGGGATCCAGACAGGGACACGGAGCAGGACGCCCCCGGAGCGAGCCGAGGGGCGCGCGACAGGCCTGTTGGATGGGGAACGCGTCTTGTGGGACGCGGGAGACCGGGCACCGTGCGCCCAGGAGCGGACCCAGGCAGCGGTAGCTCCGATGCCGGGAGGGAAGTGACAGCAAACGCCAGCCTCTTTTGTGCCCGGCGCGGCCTGAAAAGGGGAACTGGCGGCCGCGTCCCACTTTTGGAGGAAAGGGGCGCCGGTTGCTGTTGAGCACCGAGCGAGGGGCGCAGCCTCCAAACCAGCTTCCTGCACCTTGGAGGCTGGAAGGGGCGAGTGGGAGGAACCGGGGAAACCCGGGATAGACCCAAAGCACCACGGGGAGCGACCAGCCGGTGCACTGCTGCTTCCTTGGGACAAAGAAAGCCCTAAGAGGGATGGGAGCGAAAGTGAAAGGTATACAACCGGGACGCGGGACGGGACAGCAGCCCCTGGTCCAGCCTGGCCCATCGCCAGCTCAGCCCTGGCAGGAGAAGGGCCAGGGGGTCACTCGGCACAAATCAGGATGCCAAGGGGCCGGAGCGGAGGCCGAGGGGTCAAAGCAAGCGGGCCCGGAGCCGGCGGGGAACCACCTCCCGCTGCCCCCGCGGGGCCACGTGCAGCCCGCACCCCCCCCCTTTCCCGCGCCCGCCACGGCCCCGCACTCACTGCACAGCAACAGGTCCCGCCCCGCCCCGCCGCCAGGGGGTGCCCGCGCCCCGCCTCCCGGCCGCGCGGGGCATGCTGGGGGCTGTAGTCCGCCCGCGCGACTACAACTCCCAGGGGCGGAGGGAGGAGGAGGGAGCTACGGGTGCCGGGAGGGAGATTCCCCTCTATTTTTAACGTGTTTCACGTGCCCAGCCACATCCATGAGCCAGCCAAAAGCTAGAAGTGGCCTGGCTCCAAGCAGACAAAAGTTGTTTGGGTGAAATGGATCTCTTTTATTAGACCAACTTAAAATAGTTGAGGGAGAAAAAAAAATTAGCAAGCTTTCCAAATTTTTTTTGCAACTACTGAAGTTGGTCTAGTAAAAGAGATCCTATTCACCCAAAGAACCTTGTCCTGAGGCCAACGCGGCTACAGCCTGCACCCCGCTTGCTACGAGCAGACATCTTCCCCCACGCCCCGCAGTCTGGGGCTTCAGCTGCTCCCAAGTCCTTTGGTGGGCATCCTAGTGCAGGCCCGAGCCGGGGGGCATGGGGGTCAGATGCCCCTCAGGTTTGCTCATCCTTGGCCGTAGCAAGCTAACTGGCTCCTGGGTTTGCGGGAGCACCCTCCTCCTGCGCCCGCTTGCCTCGAAATGCAAAAAGGCTTCAACTTTGCCCCAACTTCGCTTGCTGCAATAAACTTCTTTAAATAAATTGCACTTTTTTTTAGCCACCGATGTTTTTCAGCAAATGCAATTGTTTTCAGCTTCCGATACAATCCTTTCATATTTAAGACCTGGCCACACCGTGCAGCCCGCTGCACCTGCCGGGCTGGCGGGGAGCAGAGCTGGTCCTCGTGGGCCCAGCTTTGCCTTGGCCTGGAGAGGAGACAGGTGGATGGCACCATAGGTGTACCTACCTGGTGCATTGCAGCCACTCTGCATGAAACAGCCGGTGCTGCCCTCTCTCCATCTGCCAGGGGTCCAGTGGGTGCCACGGCCTGGCGCACGGTCACAAAGCTCCCGTGGCCTCAGTGCATGAGGACACAGTTCTCACCCTGCTTTAGGGCTCTTTTATTTTCAAGGGGGCAAGAGTGTGCGTGGGGACAAACGCTTTCCAGCTTTTCCAATTCATGACCCCCAGTGGGACGGTGCCTGCTGGAGGCCATTTAAATAGTGAGCAAAATTACATATGCTGCAGTCTTATTTCTGTGCCCAGTAAGGTTTAGTGTTTGTCAGTGGTGACCTCCTCAAAGCTGGATACATGCATTTTCCTTCCATCTTATGCAGGAAGTGACTGAGGCAGGGATTGGGTGCCTGCTGAACACAACAGATGGAAAAACACGAAAGAGGCAAGGGTTTTGGGGGTGATATCGTTGGTTGAACCGACTGTATCATTGGGATAAAGTTAGATCAACTTTTGAATGCAAAGCGTTCTTTAGGTTCAAAGGAGGCATCCTTGAGCATCCTGCTCATATCTGAAGACTGCTTTGCACTAAACCAGTGGTTTCCAACCTGTGGTCCAGACCCCTGGGGGCCCACAGACTACGTCTAAGGGGTCCGCAAAAGATGACTAGGATCAAAAGTACATGAATACCCACGTTTACAATTCAAAGGGGTCCACAGCTCCATTCAATTTTTTTTAGGGCTCTGCAAATAAAAAGGTTGAAAACCACTGCATTAAACAGTAAAAGATATCACCCCCCCAAAAAATCCTTGGCTCTTGCATAATTCCTGGACCAATTCAGCTACAATATCACTCTCTAACACCACCAGATGGAAAAAAAAACCCAAAACTCAACCCCTTAGTGTCCCATACTCCCAGGATCCCAAGACATTATAGAAAATAGCCAAAGGGAGGATAACTTTAGGGCAGGGCCGGGCAATTATTTTGGGCGCAGGGCCACTTACTGAGTTTTGGCAAGCCATCAAGGGCCGCATGACAGGCAGCCAGGGGTAGATAAATATTAATTTTCTAAATTTTTTAGGGGCCCCGCAGGCTGGATAGAGTGGCCTGGTGGGTCGCATCTGGCCCACGGGCCGCATTTTGCTCACCCCTGCCTTAGGGTTAAGACTGATCTGGGGTCTTGGGATGCTGGCTTCAGTTACCCAGGTCTGCCACCAGGCTCCTTGATCACAGATCTTCCTCTCCCCCATTGCACAATGAAGATATGACTTTACCTCATCTGTTTAGGCTGCAAATTGTTTGGAGTAAAAACTATGTGCAGCTATGTCCCTAGTGCTTAGGGCTTCGTATCCTGCTCAGGACCTTGGGGTGCTGCTGCAATGCCAATAGCAAAATAAAAGACGCAGGAAATGTTGGAGCCAACCCATGAACAAATAATTTTAATGGTTTTCAGCAGACTGCAGCTTCTAGGAGCTCCATTGTCTCCTCTCTTTGAAGTTGGACAGAAACAGTAAACACAACAAATATATGATACAACCCATCACAGCTGGATTAAAAAAATACACAAAAAATATAATACATAAAAAAAAAATGGTTTTACATTGTGGACTGACACAGCTCTACAAATGGTGACCGTAACCCTGGTAAGCTTTACAAAGTCTTTAAAAAAATAAAACAGTACTTCATGTGAAATTCATAAATACACTGGGGCAGAGGGGAGGGCTGGGGGTTACTTACTGACAAGAGTCTGTCTCTAGGTACCTGTTTTTAAGTCCCGTTAAGAGAGATGCAAGCACTTGGCCTCCTCACTGCTGTCCTACGGGGTCAGCAGCGGTGGCGGTGCTAACGGGCAGCGCGCGTGTGTATTTGTGTCCGCAAACCAGAGGTCAGAGGGTGTGTGGGAAGCTTTGCAACCACAGAATGAAGCAGGGCATCTGATGCTAGATGCATGGAGATTGCAAGGGAGGGGAGGCCGGAGGGTACAGCTGAGGAAAGGCTAAGAAACATGAAACAGTCCAGTTCACGCAGGGCTCGGGCCAAGAATACAAGGAGAGCCGGGTTTGCGGGGTTTATAAATCCATCCTCGGCCGGTGGAGCAAACTCTTCCCCTCAGCGAATGGACTGGAGCCTGCCCCAGGAGTGTAGACAGCACCCCCTTCTCTCGAAGGCAGGTTTAGGAAGGGAAGGAGAAGGGAGATCCGGTGTGTCTGTGTGCTGAGGGGAATACTTGGAAAAGGAGGGAGGTTCCCAGAGTTTTTGATCGGTGAGTGAAACAAAACGAAGAAACAAACAAAACATGCTACATATAAAATAATCCAGCCAGGTTTCCCCGCCGCTGGGGTACAGGCACTGCAAGAGATGCTACCTGGGGTTTCAAAAATTCCCCCTCCCCACCACCGGACCGCATCTCCCCTCTGCCGCCTCTCTCTGTCACCGCCTGAGCGGCTCAGAGCTGGTTTGTAAGGACGTTCGCCCTACAGCTAGAGAGCGGGCTTTAATGGATCTCACTCGTTCAGATGGCAGCTTACCCAGCCTTAGAGAACCAGCCACAAATGACTGAGTTGTCTTAAGAGCCTAGGACAGAACCACGTGCCACGCCGGGGGAGAAGTACTTTTCCCAACATCGCTGTTGCCACCCCAGGTAGCACAGACAGGGAGCCTGGGAGGTTTGCTAGCTGGCAATTGAGGCTCAGAATAATTTGAGGATGGAGGGGTTCATCCCAAGATTAGAGCTGAAGTCCCGGGAGTCTCCGTGTGCCTTTCAGGACTGCTCTGAATTCCACGTATCGTCGGGTCTCGGAAGCTCAGCACCCACCGTTCACTCCCCAGGGCTGCCACGTGTGCTTCGCAGTAGGGTACGTTTCCTGAGCTATCGGGCCTCGCTGCTTTATTGATTTGGTTGTGACGTACCATCCCGTCAACGTTACCTTCGTCTCCTCGGGCTCGCACATGCATGGGAGCGTCCGTCTAAACTTCCTGGGGAGGGGTTTCCCGGAAGTTCATGGCTGAGATCGCTTGCAGCGTTATCAGAATAGTTAAATACGTTGTACAAGAAAAAAAACTTGGACCAATATAAAGGCTCCTTCAGGGCTGGAAGACCTGCTGGCTTCTCCAGGATTCCCTCCTGCCTGTTTCGCCCCATGTTGGATTCACATGAAACAGCACAGGGGAACACCGCATGACTCAGAAGCTGACAGGGGGACACACTCTTGTCCATAGCAGCTCGGCTGCCTTCACACCGAGCTGTCTACAGCCTGTGCATGTTGCCACCCAGACAATGTCCGGGCGTCCAGCCAGTCGGAAGAAAATGCTAACCAGTCACTACGGCAAGCAAAAGAGAACCCAAAAGAAGAACCAGGTCAAAACCAAAAGGTTCAGCCTCATGGATGTGAGGCCAAGTCCATTCAGAAGAATGCATAGAAGAACAGGCTAGGAAGCAATGAAATGGCAGGTCTCCATGGCATCCCCCTTCTGTGTCCACACCCCATCACCACTGGCACCCTCCTCCCAAGACGGAGGTGGTGAAAACAACAGGACCTTAACCCATCCTTTTATGAAGCAACACACTGCAGTTGGGCTCTCCTCTCCTCTCATTCACCCGGAAAAGGCCCCCTCCCAAAGAGAGAGAGAAAGACGGGGAAGACGGAAGAAGAACAATGGGGTTGGAGAGGATCCTCCAAAGGCCAGTCTTCCCTTAGGCTCTCCTTTCATTGCACCTAGTTCACCTACACATGTACCAAACCCTTGAGCTCTGTACAGTCGCCATCCATCCAACAAGGCTAGTCTCCTCCAGCCAACACCTCGCCATCCCTACCCTCCTTCTCTTACTTTCTCATCCGGCCCCTTTCTAGGGGGCATGTTTTTCTAGCACTAGGTCCTGCCTTGGCACAGTTTAGCTATGATTAAGCCTCCACATTAATCCAGCCGGGCAGGAGGATGTGTTAGCAGGCCTGGACCTGTTCATTCATTCTCTGCCTGGCAGCCCTCACTCTTCTCAAAACCTCTTCCTTGGGCTTATTTCCAACCTTGCTCACCCACCTGCCCGAGTGGCAGAGGAAAGGGGTTTTACCGTTCTTCTGCTGACTCCTAACTCCCTACCGCACAGCCCCAGATTCCTTCCCCCACTTGTAACACAGTTGCTATAGGAAATCCTGGGCTGCCCTAAATCCTGACACGCTCAGAGCTCAATGGAAAAGCAGCTCCCACGGCTGGGATTTTACAGGGCACAGGAGAGGCAGCGCAGTGCGAGAGGCGTGCTGGGAAGGGCACAGGGCTGCAAGAAGGATGGGCGGTTGAGGGGAAAAGTTGAAACCAAGAAGGTCCACCAGAAAGAGCCAAAGACAAAGAAATGGAAATTTTACAAATTCAAATTAGGGCTGGAAAACCCAATGTTATTACTGTTTCCTTATCCATTATTCTTAAATTACAAATGAGTACTTAGAGGCACTCGAGTCAAATGCCACCGGCTTCACTCTAGAAGGTGTAGATGGCTCAAACTCCCAGTGACTTCAGTGGGCAGCACTTTTAAAAATTATTTGCATTACAGTTGCTCTTAGAAACCTCAGCTGAGAGCAGGGTCCTGTTGCGTTAGGTGCTGTGTAGAAGCATAAGCACTGGGGCCCATCATTTTTGGGGGGTTTTTTGTTTCATTTTGTTTTGTGAGTAAAATCTTCCCAGAATTATCAAACCAAATGGGCTTGATGCACCCAAATCCAACCCGCATCTTTTAGTTGCTGGTTTCATTTGGTTCTGCATCTCTTTCCCTTGGAAACGACTGTACAAATCAGCTTCACTTTGGTTCTGGTCACTGGCACAAGTGTGGCTTGTAAACACTGCAGGTTCAACCCCCATTAAATATGTGTTCGCTTGCTCAAAAAAAACATTTCAAGTTCATTTGAAAATTTAATTTAAAAATGGGGGGGGGGGGGGGAAGCATTTTCTTCATCTCTCCCCAGTGACCCTTTAAAATATGGATCCTAAATTTTGGGCATACATCACCCAACAATGCCCCTCAAGTCCTACACAAGCCATATCACCCCCTTTCAATTTGACACAGACCCAGGACCACATTTCATTTGGCACGTGGCACTGCGACTCCGCAGACACCAGTGGCATTGCATGCTTTACATCCTGTGTGGATCTGGCCAGCAGGGATCAGGTGAGGTTGCGTGATGTGGTTCCTGCCATGGCGGATGTATATGCCATAGTCTATTTTTCCAGACTCTGCCAACAGGGAATGATCAGGAAAGCAGAGGGTAGGGAAAATGAATACCCCTGCTGAACTGGCCTTCAGACAGAGATCACTTCGTTCTGAGCTTCTCACCTGAAAAGTCAGATACCAAAGCACTTGCTTTGGTTTCCAAGTCCTGGGGATATTTGAGAATTTCCTGGTTCCTCCATCCTTTCCCAGCCCAGAGAGTTTCCTAAGCAGCCTCATTAATACACAGCCTCCTGGATCTGCCCAAGTGCAGTCTTCAGACTGTTCTCCCCACAGACTCAGAGATCCCCTTCTTCCAACTGAGCACTTTCTGCTACCTGCTCTGGCCTCACACACATGGCCATGCAGCTGGGATCCTCTTCTCTGGTGGCTCAATGCCTACCCCTGCTCCTGTTACAACCCTAGTATCTGGGAAACTGCCATGAAACCCATATCCTCATGCAATTGCCATTGCAACCATTGCTCCAAGGATGCTTCAATGCCAAACACAGAGCTGGGGGCACCGCCACAGTAACCCTTTCCACTTGCACAGTCCTGATTCCTTCTTGTAACTAGCTGAGAGGAATGTGACCCATGGAGACCTGACTTGAGCCTCCAGGGGCTGTCCCAGCTGTGCACACAGCCTGCTGCAAAGTGCTGGGCAAAACCACCTCCCCTGTCCTCTGCCAGTTCCCAAGCAGGCTGCATATATCACTGGATAGATGACAAAGCATTCACTTTCCCAAATGCACTCTCAGGTGCCGTCTCAGCAGCACCTGCTACTTTCCACCTCATCTGAGCCAACTGGGCCAGGCCAAGCCAGGCCAGGTGCAGGATTACCTGTGTCTGAGCATGGAAGAAAAGGGCGCAGCAGAGTGGTAGGGAGGGGTTGTCGGTCATTTGACAATGTGCTGCTCTAGTGCTTCAGCCTGGGACAGGCACAGAAGAAATTCAGGCCTTGCCAGTGACAGGGGCCGATGCGCCAATCAGTGGCCAACCCTGTCCCCTTCCTGCTTTGGACAAGGCCCTCGTTTCATGTTATGGTTTCTTTTTATTCTTCTTTTTTCTTTAAAAAAAAATTGTTCCTAAGTAGAAAACATCTGTGATTGCAAGTCAGTCTTTTTGGCTTTTTTTTTTTTGTTTCGTTTTCAAATGACTTCTCTCGAGGCATCCTGCACGGGCGGCTTCTCTGCACAAGACCCTTTTCACCCCACTCTCGCCTCCCCTCAATGCCCCCGCCCGCCCCAGAGGCCTCTAGTCCTTGACCAACTTGTATACGTGGTGCTGGGCGCCGTGTTCACTGGTGGATACCTCAAACACAAAGGCTATGCAGAGCAAGGTCTCCTGGGTATCCCTGTTCGTAACAACCTGAAGTGGGAAGGAGAAAGAGCTCGGTTAGGAGGGGAAGCCATTCCAGAGAGGCCTTTCTTGTTTGTCAAGGCACAGGTTTGCCACGTGGGTGATATCTCTTCTTTACAGGTGTGTACACACATGCATGGACTGAGACTGCTGGCTCCCCCGCTCTATACCTACTTTTGCCACTGGCAGCTGAGCTGCTTGAACCTTGAAACTGCAAATGTTCAAAATTTGTTTTCATTCAGAAACGGAAGAAAAACAAAAATGCTTGCAAACAAATTGCAAGGAAATCCAAAATGACATTTCCTCTTTTGGGAGAAAAATCAAGAATTGGATTTCAACAGGGTTTGGGGTTTGTTTGTTTTTTTTTCATGGGTTTTTCCATTTTGTTTAGCATTTTCACATTATGCAGCACTATTCCTGAGCTGTCGTGAAATAATACGATTATCAAGTTAAATGCAACACTGGTAACGAAAGGCTATGAAATAAATAATGGACAAATAAACCTGAAAAATCCAAGTAAAAGACATGTTTACATGAACATTTTTACTTGGAAAAAGTTTGAAAATTTTCTGAAATGAAATGTTGCTATTTTCTAAACAAGATTTTATGTCAATTTTCTGCCAAAAAATCCATAAAAAGAAGCCAATAAGGATTCATAAAAATTTCATCTGAATGGTATTTTCTAGACTGAAAACTTTCAAATAAGATTTTTTTTTCAGCCAAATCTAGCGAAAAATTCCATCATTCTATCTTGGCAGCATTTAATACTCACTTTTCAACGATGGAAATAACTATATCGTGGGCAGGGCAGGCAAGTAACTTATACCATGTGCATATAAGTATACATATATATGTACATTCATTATTAAATGGCTGTGCATGAAATGTGTAAACTAGGGGTGGCCAACATGCAGCATATATGCCACAAGTGGCACTGGCAGCCTGTGTAAGTGGCACGCGGCAAATCAGACAGAGAGCAGAAAGCAGAGGAGCAGGTCAGGGTAACACTCAGGGAGGGTGCAGGGCATACCCTGTGGCACACCTGCCAAAAAGGTTGGCCCTCACTGATGTGGACATGCATACAGAAGTCTATTCTACAGATTATATTAGGCACATGAATGCACTCTAGGAATGAAAGAGTGTATGAATTAAAGGGGATATAAGAAAACCAAGAAACAAACCTTCCTTGAGTATCACTGTGATATTGTGACTTTCCTAAAATAAACCACCCTGTGCCAAGATTTGGTATACAGAAATTCTAGGTCAGTTGGCTTGGTCTTTGGTGAAATCGGGAAGCTGATTTGAAAAGTTAGGGTATGTGCTTTCAAAATGATTAGCAATTGCAGGCAACCTACTTCAGTTACCTTAGGGACTTGCATCTCAGGGGTGGGTCAGCACTGTTGGCATCTTAGGGAGCACAACCAGAATCACCAATGACTTTGGAGCGTTTGGTTTGTAAGGAGGAGCTAGTGTTGGCCTTAACCACAAAGAGACTTACACCCACATACGACAAAGGGCGATTATTTGATGGGGTGTCATCAGTAATCGTGCACTGCTAACAGAACTGCTCAATGCCGTGCTGGGGAGCAGAAAAAGAGGATGGAAGCCAGAGGGGGAAGCAAGAGCTGTACCTGCAGGATGGTGAAATTCTCCAGGACGCTGTTCATCATGTACTTCTCCGGGAGGTGCTTGAGTTTGTGGATAAAGTTGATCATGTATTCACACATGGGCGAACGATGGATTCGATATACAAACCGGCCGTTCTCCAGCCGCGCGTACTCTGTCTGCAAGAGAACGGAGCCAGGGGCTCGGTGTTACCTTATAGTTACCACCCAGCTACCAGCAGAAAATGAGAGCAGGACTAGGAAGGACAAACAGGAGTGAGGGCACGATGGTTGAGGAAGCAATGACACAGAAAACTGCTGTAAGAGTCCTAAGGGACTCTAGGGCGGGTCCAGGAGAAGGCTGACCTTTGCTAGCTCATACACTAGATACACCCTTAAGAAACTAGCTCATCTCTCCCAGCATCCATCCAATGAACTCAAGTCACTTGTGCCTTTACGCTGTAAGCTCTTTGGAGCAGGGACTCTTAGTATCTGGAAGGTCTCACTTGTTGCACAGCACCCTGCCTACCTAAGGTAAAGAAGCCCACAAGCCAAGAACAGAACCCAAAGATGCCCAGCCCCCTATCTCCCACTCCAATTCCCACACAATCATCCCTCGTTTCATACCAAGCATGCAGGACTCACCTCCACCTTCTCAACAACTTGCTTCCCGAAGGAGCACACTTTGGTGGAGACAGTGATGGTCATGTTCTCTGCACTGCTGTACTGGCTGCTCACGCCATAGAAAGTCCCAGGGCCATCTTGGATAGTGCTGTTCAGATCAGCCTACAGCAAGGGTGGAGGGAAGGATGTTGTTATTAGGCACTGAACCAAGTTTCGGCCTGGTGTGGGAAGGAGATGTTGGGGATAGGCACCTGGAGGTCAAAAGGTTGACTTATACATGTGGGATCTTATATGGAGCCCAAGGGTTGACAGTCTGCCATGGGCATGTTACCCTCTACTGAGATACAGCTGTGGCTTGGGGGAAAGGCAACCACTGCTTCAGTGTGCAGCAAGCCCCCAAAGAAAGGCAGGATGGTAAATGGAAAATGTCACATGCACACAGTGGGGCAGGGGTGAACTCGGGAGATGGGATGTTGCCCCTGATGGAATTTGGCCAGGACCTTAGGACCAAACACAACTGGGTCTGGTACAAAGAACGACCAGATAGATAGCCCAGCAGGGCCACGAGCGGCATGGCTCTTACCCAGAACTTGACGAGGAAGAAGGAGTTCTGGGGTCCCCTCTCGTAGAGCTCCTTGAGGCCTCCTTTCTTCTCAGGGAACTTGTCATAGATCTGGCGGATGTCCACAGCCTCCAGCAGGGGATCACTGTACGAGGGGTTTGTCTGCCCGATGTGCACAAAGAGGTGTTTGCTGTACTGTAGGGGAAGCAGGGAGCATCAGTGACATGGGAGCAGGCCACGCAGGGCTAAGTCACTACAAACACAGAGCAGAGCTACATGCACCTTAGTGACACTGTTGGAGTCCTTCTGACATCCACCAGTCTGTGAAGGAAAGGGCTGTAGGGAAGGCAGCCTTCACTCCCCCTCTCCAGAGTGCGCTGGGGCTCATGGGTGCACTCTCTACATGGCCCCACAATTGTCCCTTGACTGGCATGGGGGTCTCATGAGTACGGGGTGGGGAAGAGCGCCTGTTCCGGCCTCTGGGACCCTTGCCTGACCACTGATCAGACAAACCCTCCGCGCCCCAGGCGGCGATCCAGGACTGTTACCGTTTCAGCGTCTCGTGGCACCTCCATGAACGCGGAGTACTCAAGAAGCCGCAGCTTAGCCGAGGCAATGGTGCGGTCCTGCCAGACTGGCACGGCCGAGGCAGTTGGCGGGAGAGGAGCCAGGGGCTCGTAACCTAGAAGAGGGAGAGGGGGCACCCGGTGAGCTGGGGGTATCCCATCACACCAACCCCTGTGCACTGCAGCTCAGGGATATCTTCCACTCCCTGTATCCTGGGCATGGTGTCCTGCCAGGTCTAGTCCCCTCAGCCAGCACCCAGGTACTTTCTAGTCTGGCCACGGCACTTGGATGCAGTGGGGCTAGCCCATCACCCTGGGGAGCTTGTTCCACTGCCTGGAGGCAATCACAGCCCCATGGTTTAGCTGCTGGACAGGGATGTAGTGCTTGGCTGTGTTTGCACTACCAAGAGAAATCCTGTGGTATATCAATCCCTGCCTGACCCTACACAAGCTGACCCGCCTCCCCACTCTGGTGCCAGCTCCTTTGGGCATGTGAGATCCAAGTCATTCAGATCAAGTTCTAAATGACTTCAACAGCTGGAGGAAAAAACAGCTGCCTAGAGCAGCAACCTTCACTCTCCCTTGCCCTTTCCTGGGCAGGGCTTGGCTGATTTGTAATGCCCAAAGCCTGACCCAGCAGGGCCTTCATGCTCCTAAGGGAGGGGTCTCGGTGCCTGGGCAGCATACACGATTGTTCTCTCTCTGCCTAACAGTACCTCGCATTGTGGCTAAGAGCCATGCTGGGATCAGTCTTGGCTGGCTTGTCTCTTACACTCCTTAAGTGGCAAGTGGTGAAAGGTAAAGGGCTGTCCTGAGCTTCTTGCTCTATGTCCTGGTTATGGGCACTGTGCTAAATATTTGTAGATCCAAGATCGTGAGCTTCTACTGTGTGAGGCTAAAGAACAGACACCACTGGCTGGAAGCAGTGAGAGACACATGCCTCCATTCATGGTCTGGCCACTAGGGAGGGATGAAGAGCCACACACTGTTAGCAAGGGTTATGGTTGCAAAGGCTGCGGAGCCAGTGGCCAAGCTAGGAGGCAGTTTGATTCTGGGCATGCTGCATGGTGAGGTTTTGCTGACACACACACAGAACTGAACAGAGCAGGCTTGGGCCCTGGGATCAGCTACAGAGGTGGTGCCCCAGATTTCAGGCCCAGCATGAAGAGGAGCCTGCTGGGACTGGCAGTCAGGAGGCATCCCAGAAAGACAGAAGAATCCTGCCTGCCTGGTGGAGAGGGTGATGGAAAGGGAAGGGAAAAAAGAAAGCCCCCTTTAAGTTAGCACTAGAGTGTCCATAGCAAAATCAACACAGTTGTGCCAGTGAACACACATATGGGTCGCAGGTAGGAGCAGGGGTAGGGGAGCCAAGGACAGGGTAATGAAGCAAACTAGTACTGCCTCCAAGAGGCAAATGTACTGGCTGAGACCTGGCCACCAGGTGAAAGCAGACACTTACTGGCTAGTGATGGAGGCATGGGTGACTGGATGGGGTAGGCTGGTTGTGCAAACGGTTTAATGCTGGAAAACAAAGTGCATTGTTAGGCAAGTTAAGAAAACCCTCATTTATAAAATGTCCCCTTCCTCATTTCCCACCCACCCCCCAGCTAGGCACTGACAGGCACTTCCTGGACTATTGAGATAAGAATAACTATAATGTGCACATACAAATGCATGGAACAGCTGTTTGCTCTCCTCTTCCTGCATCTGCCACCCCAGTCATCCCTTCCCTAACTAAAGAGACCATCTGTGCCCCTTCCAGCAGCCGAGCACTGTCAGACACATGCCAAAGCACACTCCCTCCCCACCCCACCCCCTGACGCTTGGGAGAATGGACGTACAGCCCATCTCCAGGCCCGATGCTCTCCGGACACACAAGAATTCGCTGAATGTCACGGCACTCTGCCTGCTAGGGTATGACCAGCATCCAGGGCTGGTCAGACACTGAGTTTGCTCACATCAGTCATGCTGGCTGTGAGGAGCATGCATTTCCTTGGGAGCTGCAGAGCTCAAGGGTTGCTCAGATGGGCCTAAGATGCCCAAGGAGATGCTGGCTGGGGTCAGGCAGAATCAGGCTCTGGGTCCAGAGCTAGCACCAAGCATAGGGGAAAACAATGGAAACTAGGTGGGAATCTTGCACTACTGCATTTTCCTCCATTCCCTGCCAAGGCTGTAGCACTGATATGCAAACGCCTGGCTTGCTCAGCACCTTCAGCCTCATCACGTCAGCCTCACACCCAGAAATATAGCAGTTCTGTATCCATCCCGACACAGCAGAGCCAGGCAAACATCCCCATCATCCTACCACAGAGAGGCCTGCCCAGTCTCCATGGTGCTCTTCATTAATTTTGGCAAGCAGGTTCCTGGGAGCATACTGCATGCATCAGATGCTCTCTACACACAGCTCCTGTGCAAGATGCCCCCCACAAGGCTGACCCAGGAGGGGACTGACGGGGCTGAGCACAGCACTTGGGAAGCCTGACGGAGCCCCCGCTCTAATCACTGCACCAAGCTGCTTCCCCTCTATCACACTGAGCATTTCTAACTGAAATTGCCTGGGGAAGAATCACAGGTAAGAGTAAAGATTCCTCCCGTTGCACGTATGGCACAATTGCTCCTTGCTATGTCTCAGTACTCACTCCTGAGAGGGTCCAGGCTGTCCTGGGATAGGCCCACTCCAAAACTGGGGAGACAAAAGCACATAAAGAACCACAGTTAGGCACTTCATTAGCAAAACGGCTCAAGGATGTGGGTACGTTTGGTTTCATCGTCTCGCTGGCAACTCAGCAAATACGCTGAGGGGCTTTAAGGTTGAAAAGCAAGTCCGCAGCCAGCCTGGACCATATGCCTCATGCTGGCAGCCCTGTTATGACAGTCTAAAAAGGCAGCTGCTGAGAGCGCCACGTAGACCAAGTTCCATCAGCCCTTTTGCCTTACAGAGCCCGCTGCTGGGAGAGGCTGGAACTGGGTTGTGAGCTGCCATTCTCCTGTACCATCCCCTACCGCACCTCCTGTGAGGACAGTCTAGGACTGAGTAGTTTCGATCTCCCTCCTCTGCTGCTCTCTGCCCTCAGCTTCTGCCCCAGAGCCTGCTGCTTGTGGTATGCCTCAACGGGCTGGGAATATAAAGGGTCCCCTCTTCTAAGCAGGGCCTTCACCCTCAAAGAGAAGACTGCCTTACCCTGGGGGCAGCAGAGAAGACAGCCTGAGGAAGAGGAGGAGGGGGACTGAGTTTGTTCTGCAGGACGCTGGCTGATACGATCTGTGCAGATGACATGGAGGCCATACTCTGCAAGGCTTTGTCCTTTGAGACCTGATCCTGTGGGAAGGGAGACAGAACAGAGTGGTTACCCATCCACGCAGGACAGGGGGACCGGCACAAACACACACACACTGCTTTAACCCCCTTCATCCTGAGAGCTCAACCCTCCTTACAAACTAGAGCTACATGTACCCAATGGGTAGCCTTCAGCAATTTCGGGGATGAAACATGGCACCCATTTAAGTGCTGCTATGCACTGTTAGGTGACAGCTCAGGACTGGAAGTATCAAAGAATAATGCAACACGTCAGGGGGAACTCAGGAGCAGGAATGGAAACCCCAGTGCTAGAATCTGCCCAGGCCAACATGTCCACTTTTGCAAGGGATCTTTAGCACAATGTATCTGTAAGACAGTTCCTTTAACAGCACTGTGCTGGGGTACTGGTCGGGGCCGGACTCAGAAGAAGTGCACCCAACTGATGTGACATGTTCTACCTCGGCCGTCTCCTGTCCAGGAGAGAGGGGGAAAGGGGAGAGGGGAAAATGAAAGAAAGTAAATCGCAAACTCAAATTCCACTTACCAAGTTCATGGCCTGTGGGCAAAAGAAAGGAAATGAGACAGTTAGTGTGTTTGTGATGATCTCAGAGCAGAGACGTTTGCATCACTTACAGTAGCTAGGAACAAAGTGACCTTTCACATTCAAAGGAACATGGGTTGGCCCTTGGAAGCACGCCGCATCCTAGCCTGGCTGCTGTCTGTCTCCCTGTCACGACAATCTCGGGGCACGGGAACGGACATGGCGGTGTGAGGGGGAACGTGTGGGCTGCCTGTGGCACCTAGTTAGGCCCTGCTCGGAAGTGCAAATAATACAACTGCTCCTTCATACCACCCGAGCAGCCTGCACTCGGATGCGAATCCATGGAGTGACTGTGAGCCCAGGGCTACTTGGGCACAAAGCAGTCTTGCATGAATTGCATGTGCAATCGCACAAAGTGAGTACCAGCAGCAGGGCTGCAGGCTCTTCAGCGGCATGTGTCCAAGGAGGTGAGTGGCGAGGGGTGTGGGACTACATGTGAGCAGAAGGGGTGCACGTTCGGGTGTGCGTGCGGAGAAGGGGTCTTGGCTATTTAAGCCAGGTCGGATTTCTCCACTCCTAAGCCGTCACTCAGGTGCTGATATAGGCTGTTGCATCGCCCTTGTGTTTAATAGAGCAGAACCTTTCCCAATTGCCATCTCTCAGAGGAGAAAGTAGCATCCAAACACCCCACGCCAGGAGAGCTGGGCAAGCCTGCTAGGTGGGAGTGGACTGGAACAGAGGCATCTGTGTGGACCTCCATGGGGCCCCTTGGCATGGCTCTCCCCTGCCACTGCATGGGCCAGACTGCCACAAGAGTTCAATTTCCACTGAGACCACCTAAGCCAAGGGGCTGGATCTGCAGGAGGGGCTTGGCACAGTGGGTGCACATTGGGGACAAAGCACTGGCTCAGGGCTGGTGTGCTTGCAAGTGGTGATTCCTTAAAGGAACAGGGTCTCCATGGAGCTAGTATTATTTGGGCCACCGGGCAGGAACAGAGGCTTTTACACTCTTTCCCATCACATCTGTGCTCAGCTGAGTGTGTGCATATGCTACCTATGCTTGCTCTGCTATCATCTTGCCCTCAGTCTTGACTGTCACAAGAGCTACAACCACCTATGCATCCCCAGATGACTTGGGGGAAAACACACTCCAGTTCAAAAAGAAACAAATGACAGTGTGCAGTTACACAGTCCCGATATAGGCAGGTAAAAAAGAAAAAAATGGATAGCATTTTCTGCAAAGAGCTGTGGGTGCCAACTTGAAGAGCCACTTGTGGCTTAGGAGCCCTGGCCTGAGCATCACTGGCTTAGCTCTTGAAGGACGGATTCGTTGGCTTGTTTTGATTAGATTTTATGAGCACCCAGGGACTGAGCTGAATGCATTTTAAAAATCAATATTACACAGCCACATGCATGGGGAATACAGGAGCCCACACAAGGCTCGTGGTCCAGAACTACTGAGAACTAAGAGATGGTTGAGCTTGGCTGTGGTAAGAAGGGCTCACAGAAAAGGAGTTTCAGGTGCTAAACACGCCAGCCCTGCTGATCTTTTTGGAAGTGCTCTCAAGTATTTCACAGCAGAGGGGGCTGCATAAGTTCAGCCTCCATTGGCATGTCTCTTAAGCCCTGTCTGCGCTCCCTAAGGTTTGATGGTAGAAGCATGCAGGGAGCTCTTACAGGGGAGAGGCAGATGACAGTGGCAAAAATGTTCTTTTGCTGGTGTACCTCAAACCAGTTTCCCCAGTGAACTACAGTTCAACCACCAAGAGGACTGGCAACTGTGTCTACACTAGGATTTCTGCTGACCTAACTATGTCTAGTAGGGGTATGATTTCTCTTGTGTCAGCAAAACCTTTAAGTGTAAACTAAGCCTTCCTAGAAGTTACTGGGACAAAGAAGTTACTGTTCTTATGGAACAGACTCTGACAGAGAGTTTTACTCCCAAGCCCTACGTGAAGTGACTCCCAAGCCCTATGCCATGTGAAAGGAAGCCAGATCCTCTCTTCAGGCATTTTGGGATCATTCTATAGAGCAGCGTTCTTCAACCTTCGCTGTCCTGTGAAGAAAAATGCTAAGTACCATGCTATGGGCAACATCAGATTGAGCCCTCTCTGCCCACCTGGAGCAGGACATCTGTGAAAAGCCAAAATTTCCTGGGGCCAGCAGCAACATCAGCTTTGGGGGCAATAGGTCACCCTCAAGTCATGGATTGGAAACAACTACTACACCATCTACCGCAGAGATGGCATTTGCTTTTCTGCAGGGTCTTGTCCAGTGGGGTTGGGGGATCCAGGGGTTTGGAAGAGACCATGCACAGAAGCATCGACACACATGTATGGATTGGCAGAGACGTTCCAGTCACTTAAGAGGGGGCACATACATGGTGTGCACTAATCCCAATTGATGACTTGCTGCTGCGAGGTCCCATCTGTTTGATACCTCCACCCTGCGGTCTCTCATCTGCCTAAACTCACGGGAACAAGAGTCTTGTCACTGGGTGTGCGTGTGCGCACACAACGCCTAGGGGCCAATCCCTGACTTGGGTGTGCAGGCATTGCCACGATCCAGATTGAACACAGGGAGGAGTTTCAGGTCAGAGGAGTTTCAAAATCCCTCCCCGCACCCTGCCCTGTGACGCACCCCCCTCCCACAGGTGCCTGTCACTGGCACTGCGATTGATGATGCAAAGGATGTACAGTGGAAACGGTTACCAAAAGGTTAGTCAACCTCCAGTTAGAAAGAAGGGGAAAGGAGAGAAAGAAAAGCCAACCAGAGGAGAGACAACATTCCAGCTTCATCTCCATTAGGCTCCCTTGGTTCCTGGGCCTCTGGCCTGATCCCTCAACTACCAGGATCAGCCAAAGCAGGGTGTGTGCACCCCTCTACACTACCTAGTACATCCCACCACATGGGCTTTGCAGCTTAAACATCTCCCCATACAGGCTGAGAGAATATCACATGCTCACCCCACAGAGAGAGTGTGCTCCTCCCCAACAGAGGCACAGGCTTCATCACTCCAGAGGTCTCCATATGGACTGGGGTAGGGGCTGCATCATGCAGGCCCCACAGCTTGAGTATCCCTGTCCCTGCTGGGTCAGTTATATACATGGGCCACAGAAGCCAAGCATGGCCACGGCTACCAGCCTGCAAGTCTCTCAGCATCCTGGGAGGCACCTCTGCTCTGCCCTTGTTCCCCAACCCAAAGCTTGAATTCAGGGGAATGGAAACTCTTAGCCTAAGGAGGTTGTTACAAGGGGGAAGGTGTCTGGCTCTGCATCCCATTCCAGTCCCACCCTGGCCCATGCTGCAGGTATCCCGTTTCAGCTGGGAATGTGCTACACCTTCCTGGCCCTGTAGCCCAGGGCTACCATAAAGTCCCCTAAGGTTAGGTGAGCTCCAGTTGACGTTGCTCCCTCACGGTCCCCTTCCCACAGAAGCTGTGGTGCATCTCTGCATCTCATGGAGGCCTTGGAAGTGTGATGCCTTCGCACGGTGCATGAACTCATGGGCAGAAGGGAAGCCTGAGACTACATTCCTATGTTCCTCCTACCTAAGAGGTCTCTGGCCAGCAGTTGGCACCTACCAACCCTACGCTCCCTCCCTCCAAGCAAGCGTATCATGAAGGAGGCACAGTATTTACCACCTGGTGGCTGGCTCAGAGGACCCTCTTCTGAGGTTCTCCAATGACACCCCCATCTGGCACTGACAGCCTCCTAGCCAGACCCTTTCCAGTTGTGGCATCTTGGCATGGTCTTCTCCAGCCATCCTCCAAGGGCACTTTGCAAACTTCCCCCAGGTGGCCACTGAAAAGCATCTGGTTCCAGGAACAAAGGGAGAGGGGAAAGACATATAAAGGAAAGAAAGCAGCACACCACAGAGCTGAGTATGTTAGTTGTCAGCACAGCCAGGCAGGGCGTGGTGGGGGGAGAAGCTGGGGAGCGCGTACCTTCAGCTTGGACTGAATCTCGCGAGATTTCCGTCTGGCTAGAACCTGCAAGTGGCTAGAGACCTGCAGAAAGAAAGCAGAAGGAGAGGGAAAACAGCAGAGCCGTCAACCAGAGGAAAGGAGAGGAAGGAGAGGGGGCTGCCCATGCTCATATGCCACGAACCCATGGGCAGAGTCTCCAACGTACCTTGATGCCAACCTGGTACTCCCGCACCTTCTTCCGAGCTAGAACCTGTATATGGCTGGACACCTAGAGCCCGCCAAGCCATTCAAAAAGGAAAACACAAAGAGAATGAAGACATGATCCCACACCGCATCAAGTGCTTGAGATGCATGGGGCCGGTGCGGAAAGCAGCGGAGGCTCCTGAGCTGAACGAAGTTCCTGAAAGCTAGAATTCCTCCAATGGAAAGTGAGCAACGCTGGCTGTGGATATGGGGCCAGATTTTCAGCAGGGCAAATCAGGCTCATCCACCAAGTCAAACACAGTTATGCTGCTTTATACCAGCTAAGGTCATTGCTCAGAGCATGGGCCAGTGCCCTGTAACCATCCTACACACACTGCTGCATTTCTGTCCCCCAAGCGTCATTCCAACTCTGCAATGAATGGCATTGTGGGCTCCAAGTGCATTCTCTCTCAGCAGTTTCTTGGCAAACAAAGAGAGATGGTTTGTAACAGTCAGCCCTGCAAAGTCAGCCTTGTCTTTTCACTTCTTGGCCATCGCCATCAGCATAAGAGAAACTCTGAAAGGCAAATTCTGCCTTTAAAACACATGTGGGCCAGCCCTGTGGGGTCCTGCATGGCAGCACCTGGTCCTGCAGCTGTGGCATGGCTAACTATCCCAGGGAAGATGCAGAAGTTAGAATGGATCCCAGCTTACCCCCTCCCAGTTTCTTATAGCAAGAGGCAAGTTTCTGAATCCAGCTGGGGAGAAGGGCTGTGTAGGAAGGTGTTGCTGTTTTTCACGCACTGACTCACTTACTAGTCACAACCTTTCAGCTGCTACTTCACTGACATGGTCAGACGTTTCTGAGCAAGATCCAAAAGTTTGCTTTGCTCCCGATTCAAAGTCTCCACTGAGAGCAGGACTGAAGGCTGCCTGGCATATAACCAGGTTCTCCCATGCCACTTTCCCACTGGGAAATGCTTGCCCTAACTCCCCTCCCTAGGAAAATCCAGTGGGGATCTTTAACACAAAGGGAAGTTTCCACTACAGGTTGTCCACTGGCCAGAGTTAGAAAAAGCCAATGTGAGTTTGGTCTGTCTACCACACACCTCAGCAACAAGGCACCTTAGTTCATCAACCACCTCAGTCCATCTATTCAAGGCATTCATTTGGCCCTTTCTCCACAAAAGGAATCACTGATGGATGGTACCCATCCAACAACCCTGTGTGACATCCCAAGACCTCAACCACACTTCATATCTGGGGAACTGAGACAGGACCCATCAAGTGCCCTGCCCAGCATCACACCGGAAGTCCTCCTCTAAGCTGGGACCTGAACCCACATCTCCCAGTCGATTAGATCACCCTTTCTACCATGATATGGACCAGCCACCATGATGGCTCCTCTCTCCAGCAAGCTGCCTGCTGTGATGGAACAAGCCAGGCTATAGCAAAGGGTGAGTGGAGGTCAGATCCCCCATACTCTCTCCCACAAGAAATGTCACCTCTTTCTTTGCCAGGAACCCAGCTGTGTCACAGTACCCTCTGTGCCAACACCATCAATGAGGCGCACTCTCTCCACCGACCAGTGACAACCGGGGAGGTCTCAAGCCTGGGCAGCATGGGATGCTTACTGGCCATGAGACACTTGTATATAAAAGACACAGTCCTGGATAGCAGACCCATGTTTGTTTGGTTCCACAAACCAGGCACAGCCTGCATAGTCTCAAAGGGTAGGCAGTAGGTTTGGCTCTCTGTAGGCTGATTTTCAGCAGTGCCAGTCACCTACCTGGCACACTCACCCAATATAAGAAATGAGGATGCGGTGGGGAAGCACCAAGTTAGCTGGAAGGAGAGGATGAGGAGCTTCATGATGAATCCTGGAGTCCCTCACTATAGCCTAACCAAACCCATGACCTTTTGTGGGGAACATGGGGAGAGCTTGCCAGTGGGATGGGCTCCTAAGACACTGACATAATAATACCTGAGAGACATCAGCCCCTCCTACCCTACTGCAGTAAGAAGAATAGAAAGAGATGGACTGTAGGTTGGCATCTGGAAGAGAGGAGCAAACACCCCAGGAGAGGCCAATTTGCATAGCTCAGATCTAGTCTACAGTCTGGAGATTATTGGGTTTAGGACCAGAGGCCTTTAAAAGCAACAGGGCTGGGTGTAACCAGGGTTTGTCAGGAACTCCTGGCATCAAAATGGCTTTGGCAGGTCCAGGGAACATTTCCCATGCCCTTCAGTGATTTCCATTGTCATGGTGGTGTCTACTCTTCAGGTTTCCAGCCATAAGACTGCTCTCAGAGTACGGCTGGCCCCACAGAGCACCTGGTAGGCAGCACTGCCCTGGGAGAGATGTCCAGACAGCTGCTCAGGCAGCTGGAGCAGGGCTGGGATAAGTAGGGTCACTGAGGGGCTGACCTAAACTGAACCCTACATTGCAGGTACTCTGAGGATCACTCTTCACTGATTATCCAGCCAGCTGGGCGTTCGTAGGAGGGTACAAGGACCCCGTGTCAAGTCTTATGAATGCAGGGGATCAAAAGTACTTCATAAGCGAAGGCATGGGGGTCTCACCCCTCATTAACATACCTTTTCCTGAAACAGCAGCTCCCCAGCCAAGGGTCCCAAAGAACTTTAAGCACAGTAAGCCAACCACACCATCCCACCGGGAAACATCTCAGCCTTATCCCCCCAGCATCCAACAGATGGGAAAACACAAGCCACATGGCAAAGTAGTGGCATGGCCAGAAACAGGAGCCAGGTATCCTGGCTCTGTTTGGGCTTTACTTGCTAGCCCCGTTTCCTCCTCAGCTTCGATGCAAAGCCCAGTGAAATGAGCCAGGCGCCCAGTGATTTCAACAGGCTGTGGACCAGTCCCTCCAGGACTGTGCTTTCCCACAAGTCTCTCACTCAGACCCATTCTTTAAATTAAACGAAATGCTTTTCTCACCTGTTTTCTCGTCCGTGTTTTCCCTGTCCGCAACTTGATGTATCTTGCTATCAATTCATTACGACCTAAAGCAAAGGAAAGAGTAAGTACAAGGCACGATGCAGGAGCAACATGTCCCTCGTCTGCCCTGCATCACCCAGACATTTCCCTTCCCTCCTCAAGGTGGGGTCTACCTCACTCTATCCCCAGCATCTCCATCCCAGCCCAACCCAACCCAACCCAAAATCCCTCTTGGACAGGCCCTATCAAGTGACAAGGCTTTGCCAGAAGGTGGCACTGTCATGACAGCTGTTAAGGCAAGGTGGGCAGGGTGGATGTAGAAGGCCAAGAGGTCGCAGTATTTGTGAGCAGAGGGGTGGGCAGGATGCCTTAGGACTTCAAAGTGATCACAAGAGAGGAGGCAGAGGTCATCTTACCACCCACAGGGTGCTCAGGTGGCCGTGATACAGAATGGGGCGGCTTGTATTGACGAGATGGCAGGGTCCAGCAGGCACGAGATACCCTAGAACAAGGGTGGGCAAAGTCCGGCCCGTGGTGGACTCCATTTCCCAGCAACCCCTGCCCGTATCGCTGGGCCCGGTTTCCATGGAGACCCCAGCAGCAGTGGCGCGGTGAGTGCGGGGCCAGGGTTTCCACGGAGACCGGCCCCAGCAGTGCCAGCAGGGCATACAGCTGGGTGGGGAGCTGCGGGGCTGGGATCTTGCATCCGCAACAGCGTGGTCCAGAGCCGGGGCACAGCTGCGGTCTGCTGCTCACATGCCCCAGATCGCAGCTCTGCCCCGGCTTCGGACCACGCTGTCACCACTGCAAGATCCCAGCCCCGGTTGTGGAGCAGCTCCCTGCCCAGCCCTGCGCCTTGCCAGTGCTGCTGGGGCCGGTCTCCGTAGAAACCCTGGCCCCCATGGCACTGCCGCTCCATGGAAACCAGCTGCAGTGACACGGGCAGGGGCTGCCGGGAAATGAAGTCTGGCTGCCGGCTGGATCTGCCATTTTGCCCACCCCTGCCCTAGAAACATCCTGTCTTCATGTCATGAAGGCAGGGCTCCTTCCCTCTCACCCTCGCTAGAAGATGGCAATGCCAAGGACAGCCAGGGCACTATGCACAGCTAGTTCGCAGCTCCCGCTCCACCAGGAGCCTGGTCTGCTGGGATGATTGCTCTTGAAGGGCCCTGGGGAGGGTGCCATCAAGGGCCATCTTTAGAGGCTGCACCAGGAAGCTCTAGCGCCCAAGGAAGCACACCTGGAGCAGGACTTGGGGTTGTCCCCCAGCACCCTGAAAACACTACCGACTATCCTGCTGCCCCGCTGTCCATCCCCTTCAATTCCCTGGTGCCCAGCAAGCGCTTGCAGACACGCTGGCCTTTTAAACAGCATTTCCCAGCGTCCTCGGCCTAATTTGAAGCAGGAGTGCTTTTGCTCCACATTTTACAGGCCAGCTGTGGCCAATCTAAATTCAAACGTCAGAGCAGCTGGGAGCTTTCTTCTCCCCTCGTCCCCCCCACCCCAAACACGGGGGCGGGGAAGCACGCCAGATTTATTTTAATGGACCAGATGGTGGTGGCTGCAACGAGTCGAAATGCCCTTGGAGCTAGTTTAAGATTTAAAAAAAAAGAAAGAAACTAAAAAAGCCAAGCAACTGTTGTAGCAGCGCCCAACGCCCCGCGCCTTCCGGGGGTAGTGGGAGGGGACTCTCCGGACAGGCCTTGAGCTGTAAGGGAAGAAGCGCAAGCCCCTTCACCCCCTCCTCACGCCCCCGCACTCCCGCCAGCCGCTCGTCAAAAGACAGTGCCAGGTGCTGCATGGGGTCAGCTGTGTCTCACGCCTGGCGGGGAGGGGAAGAGGAGGCGTGTGCCATAGGCGAGAGTAACAATGCTCCCAATGACAGGGAGCAGGCTCTCTTTGTACTGCAGCCCATAGAGGAGAGGTGGAGCAGACCCTCTCCTGAACCCTGTGCCCCCAAAGACCCCAGATCCTTCTTGATTGGGGACCTGAGCGGTCCCTCCCACCCGCGGAGGGCTGCTGCACTCCCGTCTGAGGGACGGGGTAGGTCCCCATCGCTGTAGCGGGTGGGGCGTTAATGTTAACCAGCCCTCGCAGGCCCTGTGAGAGAAGCCATTTTACAAATGGGGAGACGGGCAACTGAGAGGGGAAGTGACTCACCCAAGGTCACTCGGCAGGTCTGTGGCAGAGCTGGGAGGAGAGTCGGTGCCCTTCCCGCTCTGCCGTGCTTCCACACACCGATGCATGCTCCCTTTGAGTTGCTGGGCCTGCCAACCTCTGGCACCAGCGCTCATCTTTACTCTGAATTGAAGCCAGCTCCCTATAATGGATAGCTGGACTGCATCCCTGTAGAAGGCAGCTCCAGCTGACCCCATGCCCTGCTGCAGCAGTGCTAAAGTCATAGAAAATGAGGGTTGGAAGGGACCTCAGGAAGTCACATCTAGTCCAACCCCTCCTCAAAGCAGCACCATCCCCAACTAGATCATCCCAGCCAAAGCTTTGTCCAGCTGGGTCTTAACAACCTCCAAGGATGGAGAGTCCACCACCTCTCTGGGGAGCCTGTCCCAGTGTTTTACAGCCCTCCTAGTGAGAAAATTCTTCCTAATATCCAACCTAAACTTCCCTTGCTGCAACTTGAGCCCATTGCTCCTTGTTCTGTCATCTGCCACCACTGAGGACAGTCCAGCTCCATCTTCTTTTGAACCCCACTTCAGGTAGTTGAAGGCTGCTACTGAATCCCCTCTCAGTCTCCTCTTCTTTAGACTCAGTAAGCCCAGTTCCCTCAACCTCTCCTCGTAAGTCATGTGCCCCAGCCCCCTCACCATTTTTGTTGCCCTCCACTGGACTCTCTCCAGCTTGTCCACATCCTTTCTGTAGTGGTGGGAACAAAACTGGACACAGTACTCCAGATGTGGCTTCACCAGTGCTGAATAGAGGGGAATAATCACTTCCCTTGTCCTGCTGGTAACACTCCTACCAATGCAGCCCAGGATGGTGTTAGCCTTCTTTGCAACAAGGGCAAATAAAGCCAATGGCATACTGTACGAATCATAACTGGGGGCCCCACTGTCTTCAATCTCCCCCTGCAGTGTGCCAAGGCCTAGTGAGGGCTGCCTGGGCTGCCACAAAGCTCTGAGGTAGGAAGGGGAGACTTGACCTTGGCCAGTCCTCACTCCTACTGTATTTATTAGCTATCAAATCAGGACCCAACAGAAGCCTGGAGATGCTTTCTGAGGCTGCTCCTTCAATGCTGAACACATTGACATCGTAAGATGCATTTCATCGTCTGCTTCTCCAAATCAAACTGCACATTAACTTCCTTTGACTGCAGCCATTTCGAATCAGGGAACAACTGCTAATGATCTGGGATCGTGCCTCCCACTCCTGGTACATATTTAGGAGCCGAGATCTTCCCTTGAACTCTCCCCTTTGCGTTTCTCAAGGTCTGAGCACCCTGGACACCATTTCTCTCTCGTCCCTGCACTGTTCTACTCATGAATCCCTGAAGCTATACAGTTGTTCTTAGGGCCCGGCACTAGCTGTACCCTGGAGAGGTATCATTTAAGTACATGGCGTGTGCCCACCTGACACATTCAATCAGACTGGCAGTGTGGGCCTCTCACTCCCTGATGGGCTGTTACAGCACAAGAGTGGAGGCGTTCCCCTGGGACTAATAAACATGATGTATGAGGGCCCTGAGGACCCTAGGGTCTGGCCAGGACTTTCCCTGGGCACGAGGCAGAACAGCGGGACCTGACAAGCAGTACTGCAGACACGGCCTGCCTCGCAGCATGGCAGGAGGGCGTGGGAAGCAAGAGCACGAGAGCTCAATGGAGAAAAGCAGGGGACAACTGGCCTGCAGACCTCAGGATGTGGATGAGGGGGAAACGAAGAGAGAGCTGGCAGCAGGGCATAGAGGAGGAGGAAATCAGGGGAGTCAGAGGAGGAGGAAGGTGGAAAATGGACCTGGAAGGGGAGAGGAAAAAGAGGGAGGTCAGAGAAACGCTGTCCCAGGACACTGAGCTGGGATCTGGCTGCTTCCTCTGATGGGAGCGAATGGCATTCTGCGCGGCTCAATGTCTCACCCGGGGAGGCCCTGTTCTCTCTTCCTCTCCACTAACTGCATGTCACTTCTCTGCAGCGTACCTGTGGGAAGCTGAGCTGTGAGCAATACATCCACCTATTGTACACAGCTGTTGAATGTTGTGCCCGTCTCCTGCCCCTGTGGGCACATGCCACCCCGCCCCGCCCCCCGACACACCTGTGTAGCACCGTGTCCCTCCTCTGTACTGTGCCCAAGTAGAGTGTGTGTGTGTCCAGCACTAGTGCACAACCCCATTTCTGTAGTGTGTATCAGTGCACATATGGTAGCTTGAGCCTGCTGCATCTCAGGTACTGGCCCAAATAGGCTGTCTGTCTGCGGTACCTTCTCCACCCCCAGCCCAGTTTCTGGTGGGTCAAGGTCTCTGGTGCCCTCTGGTACAGGCAGGCACTGCAGGGGCCGTCTCTGCAAGGCTGTCCCAGCTGGTGATTTACCAGAGGCAGTGCCATTCCCTCTAGAAGGGCACGGTCCTCCTCCAAATTACCACATTCCCGAAATTCCTCTCCCCTGACACCACCACGTGAACCAGTTGGACGGCTCTGTTAAAAATAACCTAGTGGGACAACCTTCCAGCCAATCAGCACGCAACGGCATACCAGCCCGGGCCGAGTCCAACTCAAGTTACACCTGCTGTCTGGGGGCAAGCGTGCAGGCTCCCTGGGCTCCTGGCTGGGTGCCCTGCAACCACCGCGAAGAGAGAAGTGCCCCTCACTATGTGCAGCCCAGGCCCATGCTCAAACCCTGGCCACCACTCAAGTGCAAGAGGTTACTACAGGTCAAGGTCCCCCCAGCACCTCTCCAGCAGCTAGGATGTCTTCTTCTGCCCACAATCCTGTTCCCCTGCTCCGTCGCTGCACAGTTACCATGAGCGAAGCAAGCAGAACACCTTCACTTTAACATTTCAGGATTCCCCCACTGCAGGCTGAATAGCATCTAAAGACAATGGGACCCTGATCTCGGCTGGGACTGTGTAACCATCATGCTATAATGAACAGCAACCAGCAACACTGTAGAGATCCACTGATCCAACAGGAGTTTGGATGGAGGGGGTATTACTGCAAAAAAAAATCCTTCAAAAAGAAAAATGCTAATGGATTCTGCAATAATGGACCAAGAGGAGATAAGATTACAAGTCTGGGGGCATCGCAGTGATATGCAACGCTATTTCTGAGTGGGGTATGGAGTATCATTGAATGCATTAGCTAGAGGGTTTAGCAGGTTGGCCCAGGACACAAGGTGATGGGGAAACAGGAGGTGAACAAAATATTTCCTCTCTTCCCCAGAAGAAAGATGGGGGAAGTGTCCCTGGCTCTGCTCCTGCTAGGTTAATTATGGGACCTCTTACCTCTGGGCGGGAAGGACCCAGCCCTGGCTCAGATCCCTCCGGAGAGCAGATGTCCTGCCAGTGGAATGACCGACTGCTCCACATGCCAGGTGGGAGCAAAGCCCTCTCTGCCTGCAGGGAGGAGACCCCAGAACCTCCTCAGCCATTAATGCTGCTGCCGCCACTGGGTGATACTTTGCTCCTCTGAGGGGTCCCTCATCAGGGGCTGCCCAGTGCATTCACACATCCAACTTTCATGCGAGAGAGGCAGGCACCCTACTGGGGAAGAGAGGGGAACCAGAGCCACTGACTAGGGAAGGGATTCACCGCAAGGAAGTAGTGGCTCTCCTTAACCAACTCACAAAAGGACATAGTCCCACTGAGCCCTTTCCTTTGGCCTGGGTTGGAGGTGGGAGGCCCAAACTGACTGAAATACCCCTCCCATGGCGCTCACCTCCCTGGGAAAGGACCCTGCCGCTCTGCCTCCAGTTCTAAACACTGCCCAGATGGCAGAGGTGGCTGGGGAAGGGGGCACAGAGAGAGGGGAAGAGAAAGGGGAAAGGAGTTTTTGAGCGGAGAATGAAAGCAGAACTGGGCCACTGTCTCTTTAAGCAGCTGCCAGATGTCTCCGAGAGGCTGGAAAAACCGGTTTGCACACTTGGGTTTGCTGAGCGCAGGCCAAGCTCCCCGGCGGCACTTCAACTATTCCTGGAGAAATCCAAAAAATGCACCCGCTTTGGAATCCTCCAGTTCCCTCTGCCTCCATCCCCAGGGCCCTGGGCTACAGGGGCCCTGCTGGGCGAGCTGGATGGATGGATGGATGGATGGGGACCAGGGCCGAGAGGCAGGCCCATGCAGCCAGAGGTGCCTTTGGGTGATCCTGAGCAGGGCAGAGGAGACATCTTGACTTACTGCAAGGAGCCTGGAGATGGGGAGGGGGGGAGACAGGGGAAGAACTGGAGACACCAGGGATTGCAGGAGGACGGAGTAGCTAAGAGAAGGGTGAAAGCTTAGGGAGAGCTTGCGAAAGCGGGTCCTGGGCAAATTCACGCAGCATGTGGCCATCTCCCCCCATGAAGGGGCTGAATTTCGTGGGTGCTCTGGGACCCCCTCCTGGGACTAGCCTGAAGAGAGATGTATGGTAGCCTCTGCCATCTGCACTTCCCTTCAGCTCAGGGCTGGTTCTCAAGCAAACCGCCTGGTTCATGTTGTCTGTGATATGTCTGCTGGCACCAAGAGTGACTGTGACCAGTTTCCCTTCCAGAATAGGATCCACATGCAACAACTCATCTGTTGGCCCTTCTATACTGCCTTTTGCTGTTCCTTGAGATCAGCACACTCCTGCACGATAGGCATTTGCCTTATTTTACGGAGGGGAAAAGCAAGACAAAATCAGGGCTAGAGCTAGGAGCAGAACTTCCCAAAGCCTAATAGCAGAGGTTAAAAAGTACAAGACAAGACAGAGTCTTCCTCTGCTCTCTTGGCTTCTCCCCCCAGTTCACCCTCCAGCATCATAATCCAGGGCGTGCAACATGATGGTCCATCCCCAGGGAAATGGGTTTGAAGTCACAAACGTGGGATTGTGACGTCACATGACTTGGGCAGCAGCACGGGAGACAATCTGTATTTGCACCCACCCCAGGCAGTGACCGCCAGAGGAGAAACAGAAAAAGCACAGGACAGGCTGATGGGGTTTAAACTACCATCCTGCATCTCAATAGCAAGGCATCACACTCCAATACTAGATGGGAGCATGGGGCAGGGAACTACTCACTTGCACCTTCCCAGTGGCATCCTGGGCTTTACTGCAAGGTTTCTTATCCAAACGCTGGCCAAGCCCTGTCTTGTATTCAGCTGATAAGATGCAAGAATCTATGGCACAGAGGTAGGGATGGAGGGAGCAGGCAGCTGTGGGATACTGGGACTGGGGTTTTTAAGCTCTTGGTTGTGCCCAAGTGTTGGCGAAAGCTCCAGGTATGTCTGACAGGCCTAGAGGCTGAGATCCCAAGACAGATACAAAACAGCCAGCAGCAGGACAGGCATCCGCCTCTTCTCTCCATAAACATGTCCCGCTTCTGCATGGCAGGGACACCTTAACGGACAAGTCAAGGCATGGACGAACATGGCCCATTCCACTCTTGGCTACACTGCTGAGAAATACCGATACCAATAGAAGAGTTTTTATGGGGTGTCTATCAGAGCTGCTGCAAACTGGACTGAGATCCATCAAAACGTGTTTCCGAAGGCCCCCAACACACAGCTGCCAACACAGATATGGCCTGACCTCAAGCAGCAGCCTCTTCTTATCACAGTCCCTCTCCCCCTTGACTCACACAGCACTCATCTGTCTTGTCATGACAATAAAGTTACAGAAACTGAAATGTAGGCTCCATGTCTCACCTTGACAAACCATGCAAGGTGGAGACAGATGCAGAGGCATGCCACAGCCTGGCATCAGCAAGGTTTCTCTCCCATAGTTTCTCACCTGGCCACCTTCTAACTTCTTTTGCTCGCTATGTTTTTAAACATGAACCGAAAGGAAGACTCCCCAGTCCGCGCCCTCCGCCCCTCACCATCAATGGGGTTCAGACTTCTCCCTGCTGGGCTCTCTACCAACAAGGTGATCCCGTCCGACACAGAGGACTGGGCCAAACGCATGACTTAGTGGGAGAAACATGACCCGTTGGACCAGAAATGGAGGGCACAAATCGGTGGGGGAAGGAGACATCCCTGCGAACAGTCTCTGGCTCTACGAGCAAAGAAAACAACCCCCAGAAACTAGGAAGCCACTGGCTGCCACTGGGTGCAAAACCAAGACGTGGTGCTGAAGGAGCCTTGGAGCAGAAGGAAGAAGTGCTTTCTTTATGACCCGCACAAGAGGCCAGACACACCGGCTGGCACGCCCAAGCCCAGGTGCGTGGGCTCCCTGTGCAGAGTTGCTCTCCGAGGCTGAAGCGACATCACCAAACCAGTCAGTCTGGCAAGGCAGAGAAAGGGAGGGAGCGAGAGAACCAAGGAGGGAGGGGCTGAGACAAGGCAGAGATGCAACAGAGGGAGGGACAGAGACCAGGGAAGGGGAACACAAAGCAAATGTGGGTCAACAGCGTGGGGAACACAGCTTAACGCTACCCCATGAGTCATGTCCCTTCATAGACTCATAAAAGATTAAGGTTGGAAGAGACCTCAGGAGGTCAACTAGTCCAACCCCTGCTCAAAGCAGGACCAGCCCCAACTACATCATCCCAGTCAGGGCTTTGTCCAGCCAGATCTTAAAAACCCGCAAGGATGGAGATTCCACCTGCTCCCTGGGTACTCTGTTCCAGTGTTTTACTATCCTCCTAGTGAGACAGTTTTTCCTGATATCTAACCTAAACTTCCCCTGCTGCAACTTGAGCCTATTGCTCCTTGTTCTGTCATCTGCCACCACTGAGAACAGTCCAGCTCCATCCTCTTTGGAACCGCCCTGCAGGGAGCTGAAGGCTGCTATTAAGTCCCCTCTCAGTCTTCTCTTCTCCAGACTAAATAAGCCCAGTTCCCTCAGCTCATAAGACACGTGCCCCAGCCCCCAAACCATTTTCACTGCCTTCCACTGGATGCTCTGCAATTTGTCCACATCCTTTCTGCAGTGGGGCCCAAAACCGGACACAGTACTCCAGGTGTGGCCTCACTAATGCTGAATGGAGAGGAATAATCACTTCCCTTGACCTACTAGCAACACTCCTACCAATGCAGCCCAGGATGCTGTTAGCCTTCTTGGCAACGAGAGCACACTGTTGCCTCATTCAGCTTATTGTCCACTGTATTGTCCACTGTAGAGCTGCTGCTTAGCTGGTTGTCCCCAACCTGTACCAGTGGACAGCACTGTTCTGTCCTGAGTGCTAGACTTTGCATTTCTTATCGAATCTCCAAGATGGCCATCCCTGAAGGGCCCATGGAGGGGGTAGAAGAAAGCTACCAGGGACACAACCCAAAACACCCAGGTTCCAAGGCTAGTGTCCACCTTCTACGACATGGCTCAGGCCAGTGACTGGGAGGCAGGGCAGGCCCTGGTTATACCAAGAGCTCTCAGTGCCCCTGTATCAAGGACTTCTCTGGGTTGAGAGGCTGGTGGGCTGAGCTCTGAGAGGCAAGTCTGCAGTACATGAGCTCCCCTGACCGGCCTGTGGCTCCAAGATTACACGAGCCTGGAAAGTCTTACATGCAGGGAGATTTCAGCTCTCAGGAGAAGAAGAGATGAGGAAGAGAGCCTCCAGTCCCAGCAGGTGCTGCAGAAACCATTGCAAGCCAACCTATTTCAATGCTGAGCCCGCTTACACCCAGCCAAACCCCCTTGGACACTTTGGATGGGCTACATCAGTCCTGGGGATCAAGCTGAAACCTCCTCCTGCAGCCAGGCCAGCCCAGCATCATTCACTTGCATTTAATGCCAGGACATTAACCCCAATGGAATCAGAAACAGGTCAGCTCGATCAAGGGGACATCTTCTCTGTTGATTTGGGTTTGGAAAGGAGAAGCATTCACCCCTGAGAGGTGCTAGCTGCCATTATGCATCTTACCTGGATGTTCACATAACATTAAGTGTTGTCAGTTTGACTAAGCAGCAATATGCCTGCAATCCCTGTTTGGCAAGACCTGTCCAACCCCCCGAGGTGCCCAGGCCAGGTCTCACTCACCGTACATCTTGCCCTCGTCCGAGAGGATGATTTTCCGCCGGCCGCAGGGCGGGTAGATCGCCAGCGCCTCCTGGAAGCTCTGCTCGATATCCGGACTCCACACCCCCTCGGCATCATTGTCCAGGCTCTTGTCCATTCCCTCCTGTCCATCTTCCCGCCCCTCCCCGGGGCTGCCGCTGGCGTTCCAGCTGTTGGACGCTATTGTGATGGCTGCTCTGGGCTCCGACCCTGAGCCCCAAATGGGAACTTGTCAACCTGATGGAAGAAAGCAAAGGTCATTGATCAGTCACAACTCAGCCAGCGGCTTCTCCCTCTGGGCCTTCAGACATGCAGTCCCCATCACAAGCAGCTGACTACGTGGCCTCCTGCTTGCCAAGTGATGGCAGGGGAAAGCAAGTGTCCCTAGCAGAAGAGGCAGAGCCCATGGAAAATCAGCTGGTAATATTGGGTGAAGGGGGCTTGAATGCAGAAGACCCAGACTCGGCCTTACGAACACTTTAATCCTCAAGCCCTGGGAAGAACAGGGTCTATTTGGGGATCCAAAAATGGACCAATGCAGGTGCTCTTCAGAGGGGAAGATGTTGGCTCGATCAAAGAAAGAAGGGCAGATCTCATGGCAGGCCAGGGCCAGGGCTGAGACGTGTGTAAATACATAACAGCATGGCCCCCAACCCTGAGACATGACCTTGTCCTCTTCTCCCCTATTACAACACAGTCCTTGGGAGCCTCCAGGCCCAAGATACCAATATCCCCTCCTCTGCACAGCCACCATACGTTATGGTACAGCCACCAAACACAACCATGCCACCCTTCCCCATTTCACGTAGCACAGCCCAGCCCCTGGGAGCCTCCAGCCCTGGCGCTGCGGCCCCTCTTCTAGCTGCTGTCGATACAAGAGACATGGTCTGCTTGCAAGAGTAGCCTTTGCTGAAGGAGACATGCAAATCCCAGCCTAGCCAGCAAGGCTTGGGGAGGCAGGGGGAAAACTCTTGAGTCCAAAGGCAGGATTTCCCTGTCTTCAAGGGAGGTTTACTCCTCTCCTTGGCTAGGAGTAGGGTTTGTGACTGCAGGTAGCGATTTAGGAGCTGTCTATGAGATTCAGGTGCCCGACTCCTGTTAATTTAACGGGGGCCGCGAGTCCTGATCCCTTGCAAACCTCAAGCCTCGCCTTGCTTTGGGAGTCTGGTTAAACGCATCTCTTTCAATAGGCCTGACCCTCCTCCTCTCCCCCGCAGGCCCTGGTTGTGGTGGGTAGGGTGCACCCTGCCTGGGGGCCCCTTGGGGAAGCTCCCCTCCCTGGACAGGTTTTGCCAGGCAGGCCACAGCCCCCTGCCTGCTGCTCCCAGCTCCGCTCTCACTCCCCCTTTCCTGTCCGGCTCCCAGCGCAGGCCCCGTGTTTTGCAATAACATGTTTGGCGGCAGCTGCTCGCTGGTGGTGGGGAGCGGAGAACAGAGAGGTGTCTCCTTTAGCGAGACACTTCCCGGACAGGCTGGGAGTGCACAACAAAGGTCTCCGCTGCAGACATCTCCTTTTAAAGGAACTGCGGCAGCCGCTGGCTCAAGGGCTCCACCATTCTTTTTTTTTTTTAAGTAACTTTTTTTCTGTCTCTCCCCAAGCCCCGTGATGTCACCCAGTCTCTCCAGCTTCCCACCCCCCTCTCCCTGCTCGCCCGCCGCACCCCCCCTCTTTGGGAGCAGTGTGGCCAAATAAGGAGAACAGAATTGGAGCAGTTCGCCAAAGAGGGGGGGGGGGGGGGGAGGGATGATGGGGGAAGGCTGCCGTCCGTCCACGCACAGCTTCACAGCTCCCCAAACACATGCACGCACACACACATGCATGCACGCACACGCATGTTGGGAGCCGGGCTCTGGGATGGAGCCGCCAGGGATTTTTTTGGGGGTGGGGAGGGCGGGAGGCTTGGTGTGTGCGTCTGGGTGTGCAGGAGCTCACATGCACGGGCGAGGGAACCCGGACATCCCGGCTGTTGGCTCTGCGCATAAGGGGTGACCAGGCAGTGGGGCCATGATGGGGAAGGGATTTTAGAGGGCAACAGGGTAGCTGCCGGGTGCCAGCACCCAGCCGGATCCAGGGGTGCCACAGAATTTCACCCACTGGCAGCAAATAGAGAAGGGCGAGGTCTTTTCCTCTGTGACACTGAGGCCCCGTACTGCCAAAGAGATGGGAGAGTTTCCTTGGAGGTGCTGTGCCCCCCCCGCCCCACGTGCACACAGCGTGGGGCTCCTGTTCACACAAAAGAGGACCCCACCACGCCGAAGTAGGGCAGCACCGTGGGTTTGGCAGAGCTGGGAACCCTTCTGATTCAGGGAACGGGCCAGCGGCTCGCTGGGGTCTGGGAACAGCCTGTCCTGTATGTACACGACCTTCCTCTGAACCAGCGGGGACTGGCCCCATGGACACAAGACTGGAGCTAAGGAGACCTCTGGCCCAAGCCAGTCAAGCGATCCTTGTGTCACCACCACTCCTCCTGCCTGCTCGTGCTGTTATTATTGGGGTCCCTACCAAGGGGCCCCACCAGGACATGCTCGGCGCTGTATAAACCCATTGAAAGACACCGGGCTGGTCAAACCACAGCCCTTGTGTGACCCTGTAGAGCTCGGACAAGTCAAGCCCCCAGTCCCAGCTGCAGTCTCCTAGGTGAATTAGTGTCCACAAGCCTCCTCCCCAAGCTGAAAACCTCAGGCACTCTTGGGTTTCCTGCCTTTGGAGAAAGGAAAGGGGACACAGTGAGGCCGAATGATTGCACAGAGAGAGGAGGGAGATCGGTGCTCCCCTCCCTCCACCCCGCTGGAGACCGCGGGTGGGAGAGACCCCTGGGACCGGCCCCTGGAAGGTGCGAGCCGCAGCTTAATTATAAAACCTGTGTCTGGCCAGGCTGAGAAATTCCATTTCCTGGAGGGAGGGTGCAGGCTCATGGCAAGTCACGGCTTTGACGTAAAGCACAAGAGATGAATCCAGCGCTCCACCCAGCCCTTACAAAACTGCAACGACAACAACAATTAGGAAACCAGCAGCGCTGGATGTGCTGTAGAGGTGTCAGGCTGCCTAACCTGCCGGGCGGGGGAGGCAGAAGAGTGACCCGTCACGTGCCTCCTACCTCGGCTTCTCCCTGGAGGGAGCCCGCTGCCCTCCCTAAATTCGGGCCAGGCCCTGTGCCCCCCCGAGCTCTGCAAGCCTCGGGCATCATCTGGGGGCTTCACAGGACCCCACTCTGCTCCCACGGCTTGGGTTGCCTCTTTATAAGCCGCATACGTAAGTTATAGCATGACTCACAAAGCTATTCCATCACTGCTCCCCACAGATACATTCATCCTCTTTCTTCTTTTCTACCTTCTGCCCTTCCCTCTTTATCTTTCTCTCCCCTCCCATTCTTTCTTCTCTCCTCTAAAACCTTCAGGTACTCACTCAAATCATCCAGGAGGCAGCCCCCAAACCTCTACTCTCTGCACACAGGACCGAGGCAGAGAGGGTAGAGAGCACAGCACGAATGCTGGACTTTCTCAGTTCAATGGGATCGTACTACAGGGCCACACTAGCAGACACAGGCACGAGGGGCATGGCCAGCCCAGCGCAGGGAAACTCCTATACAAAGCCAGTACATAAACCACTCCTTGCCCCTCCCTCCTCCTCTGCCCTTAATGTAGCAGAGTAAAGCTGTGGCCAAAGGAGGGGAGAGGAAAATACGACAAACCAGTCATCAACTGTGGGTTCAGTCCCTTGCACCCGCTGCAGCCAGCCCTAGACACACGCACACCCGCTGATCAGAACAGCAGCACCCTGCGACTTGGCCCAGAGGCTCAGGGTGGGTGGTAAGCAGGGTGACCACGCATCCCGGTTTGGCCAGGACAGTCCCAGATTTCGAAGGCCAATCCTGGCCGGTTGGTGAAAATTAAAACACGAGTCCTGGAATCGCAGGGATGTGGGACGCAGCCTGGTGGGGAGACGGAGTGGCTCGATGCACCAGGCAGCTGCACCTCCCTGCCGGACTGTGGCCGCACCCCTGTCCTCCAGCCTCTGTCACTGCCTGCAGCAGCACTGTTGACTCGGTCACGCTAGGATGTCCTGGATTTCTTTATGGTATAAGTGCCACATCCAGCCCATTAACACCAGTTCTTTACCTCTTATGTCCACGATCCTTTAATCTCACAGTACTTTAAGAGCCATGCTTTTCTTGCCTGTGGGCACCTGACCTCATGTCCACAACTTCTTAAAACACAGGTAAAAATAAGAACACAGCACTTGACATCCCACCTCCAGACACTCTCCCACCAAGTGAAAGGGAGCAAGCAGGTGTCTGGGGGGACGTCCTTGAGATGTGGGCAATGGGGAATGCTGGGCTTCTCAGCCAGCTTGCTCTGACCCACACCATTTCACACCACGCAACTCCATCTGCTGTGATGTCTTACTGGTGTGAGAGGGCACTGAGCCCATGGAGATGGCCTAAGCCAGGGATGGACAATTATTTGGGCTGGAGGACGACTTATGGAGTTGTGGCAAGACGTTGTGAGCCAGATCAGCACCCTCCCAACTCCCTAAATGACTCTGCCCCTGCATTGTCACTGCCTGCCAATCTCTGCCCCAGCAGTTCCATGAAGACAAGCCCAGGACCCTGGCGGGAAGGGCATGCTTGGATGGGATGAAGCCACATGCAGGTGGGGAGAAGCATCTGGGAGCAGGATGGCTGAGTGGGGCCGGGATCTTTGGATGGTGACAGCAAGGGGCTGGGGCCAGGGCAGAGCCGCGATCCACACCCTGCATGCCCCTGCTCACAAAATCGGCGCCTGCTGCAGGGATGTGCATAGGGCAGTGATCATGGCTCTGCCCTGGGCCCCAGCCCCGTGCTGTCACCAACCCAAAATCCTGGCCCTGGCCCCACCAGCTTGTCTTGCTCCCCACCTACCTGCAGTACCATCCCTTCTGTCCAGCTGAGTGCACCCTGCCCGTGCGGGTCCCGAGCCAGTCTCCATCTGGTGGGTGTGGGGTGGATGGGCCAGGGTGCCTGGGCAGCAGGAGCAAGTCCAGCAGTGGTGGCAACACTAGCAGCAGCAGCCAGAAGGATCTGCTGCTGCTGGGGCTACCAGGAAGTGGAGTCCATCCACTGCGTCACTCCAGCCCGGCTGTGCACCCAGGGGTGGCAAGGCCGGCCACACGCATCACAGCCAGGGCTGCCCACTGCATCTGGGCTGGGTAGGGCTAAGGGACCCGCAGTGGACTAGTTAAAATCCCTTGTTGAGCCGGATCCGGCCCACAGGCTGTATTTTGCCCGCCCTTGGTCTAAACCCGTTCCTCTATACACAGGCAAGACATGGCACCAGAAGAGAGATGCATCAGATACATCAGTGTCCCCCTTGGTCTCAGCTTGCTCAGTCATCCTGGAAAGGACCGAGGGGTACAAAGAGGCAAGCTCAAGGGCATGTCACACAAATGACAGCAACTGAAGACTCTAGAGCAGTTCTGATGTCTTCAACAAAGCCATGCCGATTTCCAGCTCCCAAGGGTCTTACCTGAGAAGTCAGGTGCAGAGAAGGCCGTTCCCAGCAGTAAGGATGTCCTCTACCTTTTGGACACAGAACAGCACAAGGAATGAAGACCAGGGCTTGAGGAGCATTAGCAATGGGCTGCAGAGCTAGGACAGAAGAGGACCGAAGTCTCCCCGCTTTACCAGTGATAAGTCAGGGTGCTCTTGATATTTTGGGCACGGTGCCTGGTAGTTGCGCACGGGGGTTGTTTGTGAAGCTTTTAAGAACAGGTTAGACAAACTGTTTAGGCTGGTCTACTCAGGGATAATCCTGCCTCAAGCAAGGGGTTGGACTAGATGTGACCTCATGAGGTCCCTTCCAGCCCTGCTTTTCTCCGATTCTAAGAGAAAGTGAAAAATCCCAGTGCAAGGTTTGAGGAAGGCAGGGAACTTGGTGCTAGGAATTCTGCACTGATGGTGAAGACCCTTCCTGCCCCACTGCTGATGGGGTAGTGTGCCCCTATTTATAGGCAAGAGCAAGGTTACCACAAGACAGGGAGAGGATGATCTTACAGGCTCCAGTTCATGTCTCATTTTCAAGGCAGCTCAAAGTTGGTGGAGACCTGACTTGACCTGGCACTCAGGAAGTGGGGAGGGAAAAAGAGATGGGTTTTGTCAAGACAGTGAAGTGGGGATCTGTACTGAGGCTGTTAAGATCTCCTCTGGATAAAGAAGACAAATACACACAGTCTCCAGCACCTGGCAGAGGGAACCCCACTGCGCAGGGGGCCGTAGCACAAGCAGCTGGACTTGAATCAGGGAGAATGGCAGGGAGACCAGAGCTCAGATACAGAGTAAAGGAGGCAGCAGTAGTGGCTGTGGAGATGTCAAACTGCCCCACAAAACTAAACCACCGAAGAATTTGGCTTGACCAGCCATTTCTGCTCACAAGAGATGCTGGCCTGAAATAGCAGAGGGCTACCGGTCAGGACTGAGGTGGATTAGCAGAGCAGGACTGCAAACGCAGAGAAGTCTGCAGAGCAGGGTGCATGGGCAGAGCTGACCGGTGGAGCCCAGAACTGGAATAGCAGGGGCTGCAGGTCAGGAGCAAGGCACAGAGGCAGAGCCGTGTGCAGGAGCAGCCTGGACTGCAAGAGCAGACGGTGCTGCAGGTCAGACAGAGGGTGCACCTGGGAAGCAGCCGGGAACCAGAAGAGCAAGGCGCGATAGAGATCAGGACGGGGGCGTACTACCAGAGCTGGAGGCGGATAGAAAAAGGGAGGAGTGCAAGACTGGAAGAGCAGGGATGTGGCAGGTCCATATTGCCAGGCATCAGCAGAGCTAGAAGCAGATGCCAGCACCATGCCTGCATCTCATCAGCATCCTTCAACCACAGCAAGCCTCATTGCTCCATGCTGGAAAGCCCCATACTTTCCTCTCCTCTCTGTCCCTAACAGCAACAGCTCTGGGCATTTTTCCTTTGTTGTTCAGCAGCCTCAAGGCCTCACTCAGGCCCCCCTTATCTCTCAATGGAGCCACCTCCACAACAGAAGCACAAAGCACTGCCCACAGAGAGAAGCCTGCCAAAAAGGAATACGTGACCCACTGCAAGATGCCCTCAGTCTCCCACCCACCCCCACAGCCAAGGGTAGCAGGGAACAGCCACTGGCACCCTCGTTCCCCACAGCCATTTCCCATCTCTTGGTCACACAGCATGTCTGCCTAAGATACGACTGATAAGGCTCAGTAAGGCTCTCAAGACATTGCAAGACCTGCCCTCCCTCCATCTCCAGACCCACTCCTCCTCTCTCCATAGCTCAAACTAGGGGAAAGGAGCCTGGCCTTTTGACAGGTACTTGAGTTTGCCTGGTGCCTTGGACAGCACCTTCCACCTCTGCCCTACCTGCATCAGGGCAGTGTACCAGAGCTGGAGAAAGGCCATTCCTACCCTGGCAGTCAGCACGAGGCCATCCCTGGTTCCCCAGATGAGACTCTCCAGCATTTTGTCCAGGTTGCTTTTAAGTAAAGCCAAGCAATGGGTCCATCCCGTCATGCTGCCCAGAGTCAGGAAGGCTGGGCTGACTTTCAGCCTGCGTTCTCCTTCCATCCCACCCCTCCTGGTTATACTCCTTGGCCCCTTATAAATAGCCCCTGCCCCTCCTTAGGGTTTCTGCCATCCGGCTACTTTAGGATGGGATTTACAACTTCACTTGCTGCTAACTTTGAGCTACACATTCCCATTTCTCCTTCTGGATGGATCCTACCGCTGCCTCCCTCCCCAGAGTGGAGGGCTCATACTGGGGACACACCTCATCTCAACCAGACTCCAGAAGCATTATGCTCAAGGAAGTATCTTAGAAGAGGGCACCGGGCCTGGGATCTGATTGCAGAAGACCTGGGAGAATGACTCCTGAAGCTAAGACAACAGAAGAGATTCCTGCAGCAGGAGATGAACTAGGAGGGAGGCAGATGCTCTGGGAACAACAATCTCTAGCCCCCAGCTGAGGCTTCTCCAGGTCTATACTGCAGCATTATGCCACGGTGAAGTTCCCAACCAAGAAATCCGCCCTCTACCCTACCGCAACAGAGAAACGGGGCCACTAGCTGGGACAGGGCAACAGCAAGGCTGTTTTGGGCTGGGGGGCAAGTGGGGTCAGCTGAGAGAGGGTTTGGAGGGGCAGACAGATCTGTTGACATGGGGATGGCAAGAGAGGGAGGGAGGTAAAAGGGAGGCAGCCCACTAAACTGCTCCTCCTCCTGCCTTGGTGTCTCAGCTGCAAGCCCACCAGGCTGGCTGGTGCCATGCCAGCCCTCCCTGAGCCCATAGAAGTGCTCCTCTTTCCCCTGGACCCCATCTGAAAAGGATAAAAGTTCACAGACAAGCCCAGGCAAGAGGCTGCTGGCTGGGAGCGAGGCAGCAAGCTGCACCTCTTACCTGCAAAGACAAAAAGCTCCAGCTCACAGCCTGGGTGTGACCTCCCCCGACACAATCTGCTCCTGCAGTCAAGAAAACCAAAGGGAAGAAATCCAAGACTGCATGTTCCACTCTGGCTTTCCCCTGCGGGGAGTTTCAGACGAGAGCTCCTTGGAGCACACCCGAGAAAACACAGCTCCCCTGTGCGGAGGTAGGAGGAGGGGGCTGAGACCTGCCCTGCTGCTGGGCAGGTGGGAAGGGTGTCACATCCACCACCGGGAGAGGAGCCACTAGTGCTCCAGAGGGGACACCTGGCTTCTGGACTTCGCATGGACCGTGACCGTCTGCAGCTCTCAAATGCAAGTGAGTGGCTTGGCAGTCTAAGCAGCACAGTTCACAGGGCCTCAGCCCTGGGAATCACAGGTTTGCTCCCACCAGGGCTCAACCAGCCTGTCATCCTTCCCATGCCACTCAGAGGCACACTCCAGTGCTGAGGTCCTGCCTGCTCTGCACAGACCCTGAAGGACACATGAACTCAAAGCCAAGGACTTGTCCCAATACCTAGCACCAAACAGCCCGCTTCAACCAGTCCTGCTTCAGGTCTGCCCCGTGGAAAGCCAGGAACCTGCTCATAAACAGACCCCCAGACCCCCCCAGTCGAGGTCTGTATTAAAATGGGTCTGAGTGAAATGCACTGGTACTACAGCAAGACAGAAGAGGATGACAGGAAAGAAATGGCAGACTTCATATGGTGGAGAGGGGATAGGCACAGACTTTTTCAGAGGCAAACCCTCTGAAAGAACAAGGAGTGACAGCACTGGGATGGCGATAGGTGCGCGGTGCGAGCTGTGTAACGGGACTACAATAGTTTAACTGTCACAGTATGTTTTGATCTGCCAAGTGAACCACAGTGGTCACTTGACTGGTTGTTAAAGGTACACCAATATATATATATATATATATATATATATATAAATATTTTTGCAAAAAAACCCCAAAACCTAGCACCAAACAGAGTTTCACACGCTCCCTGCCACTTTCCTTCCCAGAGATGACTGCATTTTAGTAGCACCAGCACAATACAACTGCAGGGCCCTATGGGACAAAAGGCACCAGAGAAATGCAGAATTACCCACCAGTGAAATCAGGGGGAGGAGGAATAGGTGTAGGACCAAGGGAAAAGGCTGGCAGGGAAGCCACAGCTGTTGCAGGGTGGGTGCTGCTGCAGCCAGCTTCTTCCTCTTCTAGGGAACTTTCCTCCGTGCCCCCCAGGGAAACGTTCCCCTGACACAACTGCAGCAGGTGGACCGTCAAACTGGCACTGCTGGCCTGACCTGGCCATGCTGGGCGTACACGCGCACACACACACGCACGCACACACACGAGTCTGGAGCTGTACCAAGGGCTAGTGAAGGTCACCGTGACTGAGGAAGCAAGAGATACTTGCTCCCCCTGCCTCCCTAATCGGGCTCCCTGTTCCTCCAGCCTACAGACCAGAGTGGGGTGGTCAGCCCTGGGTCGCGCATGGCACTCAGGTGCCTGCCGGGAGGTCTCGCAGCTTGGAGGGGAGAGCTCCCACCAGCGCCACCCGCTTCTTTGCTTGCCAGCCCCATCCGGGGGGGGAAACGGCATTGTGTGTATTTATAGCACAGGGGGAGGGATGGAACTTGATTGCCAAGTTCAAGTCTTCAGCACAGCAGCAGCCTGCAGGCCTGGCACCGCGCTCTGTTGGAGGAGGCTGGTGGGAGAGGAACCGAGGGGAGGGACGAGAGAGAGGCCTGGGCTTGAGCAGAAAGCTGGAGGGGATGCAGGGCAGCACCCTTGCCCAAACCCCAAGCCCTTGCCTGTGCTCCACAGCACTGCAGCTCTAGGAACCACTGCCACAGCTGCCAGCTCCAGGTTCACCCTGAGAAATCTCTAGGCAAAGCCACTGTTTGAGATGTCCCAGTCTGCTGCCATTCTGGGTACTGAGACAATTGCTGGAGCAAGGGCCTGGCACATCCTGGGTGCCTGCCCCACAGTGACAGGGGCTGAGCCCCAGGGTCGGGGGTCTGACAGTGCCTGGAAAGATCCCTTGTGTTCACCAAGGGCTCAACCCCAGGGTCAGGGAGGGCCTGGCAGAGGCTCCAGAGGAGCCGGCTCGCACCAGACTCCACACCCAAACTGCAGGCTCATCCCCAGGGCTGGGGTCCCTTGGAGAGCTGACCATTCATTCAGCTCCAGGATGATTTTCACTGATGGGTGGTGGTGGTAACAGACCTCCATCTCCCCCCAACCCCCAAAGGGAACCACAGATGATAAGCCACTTATTTTCAGGTCCTGATCTGAAGGCTACTGGTCTGCCTCCACCCTGGCCCTTGGGCATCCCGTACGATCAGCACTGAGAGATCCCTTCCCTGCGAGCTGGGGTTTGAGCTGTAGGCTGCTGCACATTGAGTGTAGGTAACAGAAGTGCAAAACACTGCTGGTAGGGAGAGCACAAAGGGGCCGGGCTGGAGAGCAAAGGGCTCTAGGCAGACAAGAGTCTTCCTGGGGCTTTGTCCTGCCCAAAGCCCATGGACCAGGCAGTCCCTCTAATCTCCCTGTGCTGGCATCAAGCAGGTACTTTGGGAAGCAAACACATGGGAGCTGGCAATCAAGGCAGCATCTTAGCAAAGATCCCCTTACTAATGAGGGGCCTGTACCTGACAGTCAGTAAATGTGGAGACTCAGATGCTGGCCACTTCCTCATTAACGACCTCTCACTGGTCCTTATCAGTACCCACAAAAGCTGGCAGTGCCCTGACCACAATGCTGGCATGGTTGTATGTATGATACTCCCTTACCTAGAACACCCTGTATTGTTCCTCACTTCTAAGTTTATAATGCAGATTTACTAGGTGCTGTCAGAGAACTGTGCGTTCCTCCCCAGAAGTGGCTGCATTTTAGTGGCACTGAGGTATACGTAGCTTGAGAAGTGCTTTGGGGGTGTCCTTTGGGACAGAGGTCACTAAACACACACACATGGCATCGGAGGGGGCACAGAAACAGTTGTCCCCTCAAACACTGCAAAGACCCCAAGCCACAAGACACAGCGCCGCCCCCCCACCCTCCTTGTGTCTGGGTGTTCGGCAAGAGAACACGCAGCCCTGGAAGCAGGTTCAGGGCTCCAACAGGAGGAAACAATTTGCAGGCACGCAGAGGCCTTCTTTAATATGCTTCTAATTTCTGGAAGGAGAGCGCTTTGCCGGGGGCATTCTCCATGATGCCGCCTCCTCGCCTGCCTGCTCCCCTTCAGCTCCTCCACATTTGTTTTGTCTGCCTGTTAACACGTTTTATCTGCCCCGATGCAGGGGAGGAAATGGGGGAGGGAGGCAGGGATGGGCAGGAAAGTGGGGCCAGCACCTGCAAAGCCAAGGGGAGGCGATAGCGCAGCTCACAGCAGTGGGAAGAAGGGGGCCTTTAAGGGAGCCTGGAAGGAGAGAGGATCCCCCCGCCCCCCCCAACACAGCCCAAGGGGTGGCAAGGACGAAGAGGGGAGGTTTCTGTGTGGGGCAGGCACTTCTACAAGCCTCCCATGGCGAGGAGACTGGCCTAAGGGCTTCTCAGAAACCAAGTTCACAAAGGCAGCAGCTTTGGTTCCTCCAATCTCTTCATGGCCTTCGGCCTGACCCCTGGGTAGGCAGTGCGTGAAGCTCTTGCCATGGCATTTGATGGGTACTGAGCACAGCGGAGACTGACCGCAACAGCGAGAGCATCGTGGTCAAGCCCGGTTCAGGGAGGGGGGCCTGACCTGTCGGACACTGAGAGTCAAACCCTTTTGGCCCCGTGGCGAGCAGCCATGGCTGCAGATGACGGCACTCCTGCCCGAGCCCACCATGCTGCTGGAGCGAGGGGGGCTCCCCTCACCCTGGGGTGGACAGCAGAGCAGGGCAGGGCAGCGCTGCCAGCCTGGGAGTGCAGATCTTTGCCAAGAGCAATTAAAGCATTTGGCCAACTCTCCACAGGAGGCTTCCCCCAGCAATTGCAGGCTCGCTGGCCTGTAGCCTTGTCACTACAACTCATGAATTTGGGCGGGGAGGGGCCCTACCATGGCCTGGCAAGCTGCTCTCTACCCACCCAGGCAGCACAGAGCCTGGTGCCCCAGCACCAAGCTAAGAGGTGCCACGCTGCTGTCTTTGAGACCCTGATCTGACCACAAAACCTCTAATCCCGGTATCATGGGTCAAGCCGCCCTTTGCTGATCCTAAATTCCCCCTACATTTCCGCAGGGGCAGCTGTTCATTGCCTCCCCCCTCCGAAAGAGCTGCCCCACACTGCGCCCCAAAAGTGTCTGCATTTCAGCAAGGGGAGGAAGCCATTCCTGCCTGCTACGTGGGTTCCCAAGAGCCGGAAAGCATTGTACTCAGCAGGGAAAGCAGCAACAGAGCACGCTGCCAGGGTATTTCCACCCAACCGTCTCCTCCCCAGGGACCAAATCCTGGAGGCTGATGGACGCGGACCAGTGGGAGAGGGGGAGGGGTGCGATCCTTTTCTAAACAACTACTCCCTTGTATTTCGGGATTCCCACAGCTCAGGACTGAGCTGTACTTCCACCTCTCCCTGCTACAAGGGGGTATCTTCCCCTGCCCAGAGGATCATACCAGGAGGAGGGGACTTAGAAATCAAAGCCGTCTAGGCTTCTTAAAGGCAAAGATGCATGGGGAAGCTCAGCCAGGGAACGAGCACGTGGGTCTGCTGCCATCCTCTCCTCTTGGCCCAAGTTTTCCTCCTCCTATCCACCCCGCCCGCAGCTCAGACAGAGGGGGCAGGGGATGCTGTAGGGCTCTGGGATGATGCAGACTCCGGTCTGCAAGGGACGCCTCTCCACACCCCGCTGCTCCCTTGCGAGAGAGCCTGACTAATTTCCTTTCCTCTATCACTTCCTGTCTTTTCCGGCCTGGCATGGAGCTCAGGAAACAATCGGAGTGAGGAAACCACAGGAGGCCACGTGGCTGGTTGGCCACGAGGGAAGCAGCATCACTGATGGTGGCTCCTAAGGTCCCCAAGGTACCTGGAAGGAGGAGACGGTCCACCCTGACCCCACTAGGCTACTTGGGGTTTTTGTTTGCTTTGTTTTTAATTTCCTGCTGGGGCCACATTAGCTCCGAAGTCTATCGACGGAGCAGAGCTCAATCGTTCACGTCTGTGCGGCGCTACCACCGGCAAGCATCCTACCTCCCACGCTCTTCAGCCTGGGGCTTCAGATACTCCTGGATCCATGGCAAGCATCCTACGTGCAGACCCCAAGCCCAGACACCTTGCAGTTCAGATGCCCTCTAGTCTCACTTGCCCCTATCCAAAAGACCAAAGCAGAAAGCTCAAGGGAAAGCCCAGAAGCAATCCCCCATCTCCATCAATTGCATAGCCAAGATTGTCGCATTTGGAGGTGCGTATAGACTCTTGCAGGGATCAGTCTGCCCGCAGCGCAAAGGACAGGCCTTTATCCTCTAACTACACCAAGTCATGCAAGGCCGAGAAGAAGGGCTAGATCTCCTCCTCCTCCCACCACCAGTGACAAAGGCAAGCATAACCCCTGGGCCGTGACTCAGCCTTCAGCCCATGTGTGGCGAGTCAGATGATCCCTAACCCCTTCCAAACAAAGCTGCTCCTTTGCCTCCCTAGTGACCGGCACACAACACAGGCTTTACCCCAGCCGGGCCAAGGGACACCGCACAGCCTGGCCCTGCCAGTGCACCCAGCAAACAAGAGCTGCCATGCCCGAGCTGCCAGCTGGGGTGACAGGAGGCACAAGCTGCTCTCCCCTCAGGGCTCTCAAAACATTTGATAGGGAAAGAGAGTTAAGTATCATTCTCCCCATTTGACGTGGGGGGGAAACTGAGGCACGGAAGGAGAATGACTGAGTTGAGGTTACGTGGCACAGGACGATACAGAACCCGAGAGGGCCCCTGCCCTGTCCTGAAAGTGAAACCCACCAAGCAGCAATCCCTCTCTTGCACCAGCGAGATGGCACTGATGGGTCTACAGCTACTCATGCCCACCTTGCAACCAGCTCAGATTGGCCCCGCGTCCCTCCTCCCCTCCATCTGCTTTTCTGTAAACCAGACACTGGTGCAGTTCGGAAACAGGACACCAGGGAACCACGCTCGGACTCATCCGCTTGGCCTGCAATCGAGAAGCATCTCTCGCTAATGGGCCAGGTCTTGCCAGGCCCCTTCTCAGGCAAACTCCAGGGGAAATGTTTGCATAAGGACGGAGCTGAAATTGCAGCCTCCGGCCCAGTGATTCAAAAACAAAGCAGATGCTTCTCCGGGTCTCCTTACCAGGCAGCAGAGATGAAGGCAACCACATAATGCGGCAGTAGGGGGCCCAGTTCATTTCCACCCTGCTTGGTCAGGAAGAATTCCTGCTTTACCAATTAATATTTAAAGCATTTGATTGAAAAGCATGAATTATTTTCTGTCGCTCTCAAGCAGGTCAGAAAAGGACAATCTTATGTTGGCTACTTCTGTGGGCTGGAAAATCAAGATAGCTGCTTGCAGTAGGGGAATCATCTTATTCCTGGGGCCCCACTATCCCACAGCTTCACTTGCTGGAGTGCTGAGATCTCCCAGGACTAACCCCTTGCTGGAGGTGTAGTTTCATGCCTCAGTAACATGCTGCCACCTCTGCTGCTGCACAGCACGCTGTTAGGACAAGAAGTTTCCAGGCAGAATTGCCAGGCGGATGGGTTACATTGGATATAATTTGGCCAGCAGTAAACCAAGATGCCTCACAATGGAAACCTTTATCTGCAAATACAATTTGCTGGTTGATGGTGAGAACAACTTTGACCTGAGGAACCTGCCAGTCCAAGCACAGAAAGTGGCTTCAAGAGCCTGAATATGTTTGAATTCCTGGCACTGCTTGCTTCGAAAGCCTTCTCCCCATAAATCCAGGCAGATAGCAATTGTGCAAGACCAGAGGACGAAACCAGAGGGGCTGAAGCAGAAAGGCAGCCTGCCCAAGCCAAGCAGAGATGAGCAGCTCAGCCAACCCAAGCTCTGGCCAAGGTGATAAACACACCTGCGGCCTGGATGGCAGGGGCCGCAGCTGACTTTCAGCTAAGATGGGCATCTACCCTACAAACACGCACCGAATGGTCACCAGCTCCTTCGATAAAACACCACCGTGTGTTAGACACAGACATATCTGTACGGTCGGGATAACCAGCAACACCAAGAGGCCAGGAATGCTGTGGGAGGGCAAGGGGAGGGTGTGTGCGTATGGGCAGTGTCCCAGCTCTCAGAACGAGAGATGTGCGCCAATCCTGGGCTACCCAGCCAGCCTTTAGATACACGGGACATCCCGGGGAGGAGAAGGGTTCTGAGTGCACAAGGAAACCCTCACCGTCCCGTGGCAGGAGCAGCAGCACGCCCTTCCTGTCTCTGCCTGGGCTTTGCATGTTCTCTCCTGCTGCTCTCACGCGCCCTGAGCAGTCTCTCCCACTTCTCGCCCAAGTGCCCTCCCTCTTCCAAATCTGCTTGGAGGAAACCTTCTCTGCAACTACCCGCCCCAAGCTCCGGCACCATGCCCCACTTCACCTCCTCTTCCTTAGGCCTAGCCAGGGCAGAACCTGGCACTGGCTTAGCAAAGAGGCTTCCCCTCTCTCCAGTCAGTGTAGTTAAATCAGCTCCAGGTTTCGTGGAGCCTCTCAAAATCAGTTTGAAAGCAGCCCACATTGAAGGAGTTGCCTGCTGACTGAGACAGGGTTTTGCCCCGTAACTTCCATGGCAGCCCCTGGCTGTCTTTGCCAAAAGCCATGCCAGCTCAGCGAGGGGTCCTCAGGCTCCCATGGCCCCATGCAAACAGGATGGCTGCAGTCCTATCCACGCCACCCCCTTGTTGGGCTGCCTCTCCCTCCACCCCCACGTAACCCAATCCCTACCACAAAAGCAGCTGCAAGCGCTGCCCTTACCCATGCCTATGAGACTCGGCCCCCTCGCTCCCTGCAAGGCACCAGCCCTGCTTCCCAGCTAGGTGAGACAGGAACCCTGTGAGCACCACCTCACCAACCCAGAGCAGCCCCGCTGGGCTCACAGGAGCTGATCCAGCACTAGGGGATGGGGAAGCAGACCTTACACCCCTCCGAAGCCAAGGAGGGAAAACCCATTCAGTAAGAAGCCAAGCACCCTCCACCAAGACATGTTGCTCCCCCTGGGCATGGGGTCCCAGTGCCACGGGGAGAAATCACCCCAGGCAGAGTGCAGTGAGGAGATTTTTATACCGTAACCCCTCTCCAGAGCCCCTTTAAGAGTGCTTCCTTCGTTCACACACCTGCAGCACCATAACAGGGCTATGAATTTTGTATCCCACACGCTGTATATACAGGAAATAGGAAATGGCCCCTGCGTGCACAATCAACACACTGTGCAATTCCATACGCTAGCTCCAAACACACAACTAGCATACAACCATCCCACGCCCCCCAGAGCGACCAAAGGGCCCACACTCTGCAGAGGGGAAGCCAACGAGAACCGATATCCCCACCTGGAGGCAGCTGATGTGGAAAGAGGGGGTCTTAAAGGGTCACAGAGCTATGCCGCCTGGTATACAGTCACCTCGACTCACAGCCACAGGGCTGGCTCGGTGGTCTGCAGAGTCCTCCTGTGCAGGGCGGGTTTCGGGCATCTCCCCACATCTCGGAGCCCCAAGTCCGACTGCAAGCAGGGTCAGTGCTGCGCGAGGTAAGTGGAGAACGACGTGGTCACTTGGGCATGGGTCTGTGTGATGAGGCCCCAAACACCACGGTGGGATCTGCCGAGCTGAGACATTAGAACATCTTTGCACCTCTGGAGTCTGTGGCAAAATTTCCACTCCCATGTCTTTGTTGGGGGCAATAACTTCCATCCCAGAGGGGGACACATTTCAGGAGGAAGGTGTGAATTAAGCTACTGGGATCTTACAGCATGATGCCCTCTATAAACCTGTTATCAATGCATTTCCTGATCTGGACAAAAAAGGCTCTACCATTGATATTAAAATAGAAACTAATGGACGCAGCCCAGTTCAGGATCCAATTATGCTAGTTGCTGGACAGACACATGGTGAGAGAGTCTTGGAAGGCGTATAGTTTGAACAGACAACACAAAGGAAGCACTGTTATCCTTACTGTACAGATACAGAGCTGTGGCCAGCTGAGAGTCACTGAGATTAAGTGGCTTGCTCACGGTCAGATACAGACTCAGTGGCAAAGTCAAGCCCAGCGTCTCAACTATATCCTTGCCCTCTTCCTGTTGTTCCTTGCCACTCAATTTGGGGGTACGTAGACTAGTCACTTCTGCTCACAGCGGCATGTGCTATGAGTTTGCCCAGCGCCCAATTCAAGAAGAAATCGGCTAAGGGCCGACTGTCAGGATTGCAGGTGTGAAATGTGAGAGATCAAGCCAGCTTTAGGCACTCAGACCCCAGGGTGTCTTGCTCACACCCATCTTTTGAGCCAGCCATAAAACCTGACCACAGGCAGGCATTACGGATCCCGCAATACCAACCACAAGAGCCAAGACGTGGCACCTCTGCCTGTTTCCAGGCTGGTGCTGGACAACATGCCCATCTTAATCCCTACTTCCACTTCCAGCTGGAAACAATCACCTCCTTTACCTCCTCAGTGCTGCTGCCCCATAGACACCGGGAAATGGCCACTGAGGCAGCAGCTTTTCAAAGCGGGGTGAAGCAGCTCCCATACATGCAGACCGTAAATCATTGTGGGATGAAAGCTAAGGCAATATTATTAGTGGGAGAAACGGTTCCAGGAGGAAACAGGCAACAGCTGAACAGATCTGAATCCAAAGCACGAACAACTCTCAGCACGTACCCGATGATGTGACCAACCCAGCAGGCAGACTTCTCCTCCCAACCCTCCTCTCTCTCCACCATAGTCTGCACGGAGCGGGGGCCATGCTGCATGGGGGAAGTAGCTTTGCTTGGCGTGATTCACTCTCAGGTCACCGGTGAGCGGTGGAGAGCATGCATTTGGTGGCAAGGAAATGAGGCTGGGTCGAGTCCTGTGAGCCGGTTGCTATATTAGAGTAGCCGGCCCTGGCAACACACACATGGGAGGTCAGAAAGGTTACTTCGCCTCTGGCAGCCCAGCTCTCTGGGCTCGCTTGTGAGTAAACATGGCTGCTGTGCAGAATTCGGCTCCTTGCCAGTGGGAGGGAGGGACTCAGAGCAAAGGGCCTCCCTCCTACAGACCCTGCTCCCTGCGGGCTGGGGTACAGAGCGCCCGGTCTTCTGGCTAATCAAACCAAGGCCGAGTTGAAAAATTGGTAATGCTTGCCCGAGTTGTCAGCAGAGTTGCAAGCTCCCTGCCTCTCAGAAATGGGGCAAAATGGCTGGCTAGCTGGCACGAGAAGCGTAGCCCATCCTCCACTGAAGAAAACTTGTTCTAAGTCTGTAAACTTTGATCATCTTCCGGAGAAGCTAGTGGCTATTGTGAACAGCTGGATCTAATTTTATGAGGAGTGAGGAGGAGACACTCGCGCAGAAACAATAAGGCGGACTGCTCCCATCCCAGGACCTCAAAAGCACTTGAGGAACAGTTACCCTTCGCAACGGTCCCGGGAAGCAGGGGTGATCGGGCCTGTTTTTGCAGACAGGGGAGCTGGGGTGCAATGAGGACATCATGCAGAGTCCAGAGAAGTCTGTGCCACTGTACCTAGACTGCTATGGGAGACCTAGATGAGTTGTACCACAGCTCCTGATAACACCACAGGCAGCCTCAGGTACGGACAAGAGCTAAAAGTCAGCACCAGGATCTCTAGAAGCAGCCCCAGACTCTGGATGTGAAGCTCCCCCTAGCTCAGGGTGCCTGGCTCCTGAGGTCTGGCTCCAGCTCTTTCAATACCAGTCATCTGCTTACGGCAATGGCAGAACGTAGGAGGTTCCTTCTGCCAGTCACTTCTTGCCAGCCTCTGCCCAGCTCCCGCCCCGTCTCCCCGATGAGGCAGGAAGCTCTGCCAGCAAGCTCTGGGGTTAGCACAGATTTTACATTTTCAAGCCTGCAGCCCAGCATCTCACTCGCATCCATGCCTAGAACCTGCACAGCACTATTCATCTGCAAACAGTTTTTTCACTTCTCATCACAGGGTGGATCCCTGTGGCCTCACTACAGACATGGGAGTGAACCACCTCCATCAGCCCCTCATCATTAGAGTCACTGGGATGATTGCCAGGGCCAGACCCCCCCTTGTTCCAGCTGGCAACTCTGACTGGTGGGTAAATGGCACACCTACCCCTTTCTTTAATGCCATGGGTGAGTACAGCAACGCAGTGCCTCTTACTACGTGCACATGCAGCACCTAGTGTAATCAGGCCCTGATCTTGGGTGAGGCTAAGAGCCACTATAATAGACAGTAAGTTTCAGAGCGTGGCATCGTCTGACACAAGGTATCACAGAGTCCAGGAGCTTCAAGGCAGCTGCCGAAGTGGTCTGACTTGGCGTCTGCCAAGGGACGATCTGTTCCACCTAGATTTACACCTCTGTGGCAGTAAGCAGTTACGAATGAGCGCAATCATTTCTCCGGCACTTTGCATCCCGCAGGACCTCGGCGTTCTATACTGAGATCAATGTAGTGCTGGACAAATCGCAGCCACCTCTGGGGTGGGGGCCAGCTCACAGCACAGCAGTGCCTGGGAAACAAAGGAGCAGGGACTTCAGGCTGAGCACTCACTCTTGCAAAAGATCCCCCGGGGGTCTTTACTGCATGCACAGAGCAGACAGGACACTGGGGAGGAGGAAGGGGTTGTGTGATTGGGCAAGGCAACCACTGGGCACTGCATCACGAGGAGGAAAATCCCAGCCAGCGAGGCAGGGGGAAGGAGAACTCCAGCATCCAGGACCAGCAGACAGGACCTCTGCGCTTAATATCTTATACAGACCCCCGCAGAGGAAACAGCACAGGCTGAGGTTATCGTGCTGGGATCTGACCCCACATTTCCTGCAGTCCAAAGCTAATGCAAAGCCCACGAGGCCACACAGGGACCCACAAGGATGCTATCTGTATCACCTCATCTTAGAAAACTGACAGGCATATGGGACACGGGCCGGGCTCCTCCAAGGTCCGCAGGGGCTGGGATTCCCCCAAGGCCCTCCTGGATCCACTCTTCTGGGGAGCGAGTGCTTGTGGCCTGTCTCAAAAGGTTTGGAAAAGCTTTGCCCGTCAGCTCAGCACAAACTCAGGCAAGGCTCCAATATGGATTTATGGGTGGGGAGGAGCTTAGTGTCTTCCGGTTTAAAAGCAGATGCAAGATCTTGCCCATCAGGAGGGAAAACCCAAAATGGCAGGACAGAGACCCACAGGAGCCACGGTGGGTCTGCAGGACTCCCAGAGGACGACACTGAATGCACGGCCCGATGGGATGAGGAGCACTGAGCTGCAGGCAGAGAATACCTTCTTAAATAGCCCCCTCCCACCCCCAACAGCTCAGACGCCGTATCAGGCTGAGCATATCACCATCTGAAAGCTGCTTTCCTAGCAGCACGTACTGATCTGGTGCTCTCCAGCAGGCATCTTGAAGCATGTACAAGCACCAGTGAGCTGGGCCTCACAGCAGGTTGGTATCACGCCCATTTTATAGACAGGGAAACCAAGGCACAGAGAGGTCCATGAAAGGTCCAGGGCCAGATCCCAGCTCTCCTGTGCTGTAGCGATGAGACCATCCTTCCATATGCAGCAGAGCCTTAAGAGCAGCATACGCTGCTCACCCATTGCTGCCTTCCCTCTCGCAGTCTCCCTGCCCCGTTTCATAAGGCACCACAATCACCAAGGCAGGTATGAGTGAGCACCCGCCCACTTCAGGTGCCTTCCAAAACCCACAACACAGATAACTAGACTAAGCAATCAACAGAGAGGGAGTGATTTCTATTACAGAGCTAAGTTTTGCCTCTGTTCTATAAGCAGGCCTGACCTGGGCACTCACACCAAATAATGCCTCTGATGTTATCAAGACTCAGACATTGGACTGAGTGTTCAATGCACACCATCAGAGCATGGCTCAGACTCAGCAAGGGGTGGAAAAATCCCTTGGCACGGCTTGTCCTGCTTGGAGAGTCACTTCCACAGTTCTCCCGCAGAAGCAATTTACCGTAATACTCAGGAGAGAGTGCAAGGGGTCTGCGGGAGACGGGGCGAATCTATGCTCATGAATGACTGCCAGGGCAGCACAGGCTGGAAAGGCATTCACTTCCCACCACCAAGCACATGCCGCTTCCGCTGAGGACTGATGTTGCCCCTATTAAAGCCTGGATATTTCTATCTCCAGGTTCAATGCCTTTTCATATTAGGCATATCAAGGAACTTCCAGGAATCTGGGGCAGGAACCTTCTTTTTTCATCCTGGGTTTGCAGAGCACCTAGGATGGTGGGGGCCTGCATTCAACGCCAACAGTGTCTGCCCAGCTCTTAGTGCCTCGGACCCTTCTCCAGAATTCACCCCAACCCACACCAGAGAAAGAGGAGCAGAAATCCAGATCTCAGCCTTGCCCAGGATCAGGAACAGCCTGACTCTTCTCCCCGGGGCAGCGCTGTCTATAAATGATCCCAGCAGAAGGGATCACATGCTGCCAGCCTCGTGTTCAGTGCGTGCCTGACAGGAGTGGCACGGGCACTTGAATTTTAATGCATTAATTATAGTCAATTACCACTTCCACCCCCACTGCCCTGGCAGGACAGCTGTACCTTGCTCTTGCATTAGTGGGTATTTTTTTTTCCTTCCACCATGTTGCTAAATGCAATGAATGAATCAGCCGACTTCAGCCTCTCCCACCATGGCCAGACTTACGGCCATGTCCAGCCGTTTGAAGGTTCCCCTCCGACTGGGCCATGACAGGCTCAGGGGAACAGGTGGGGGCAGCAGAAGTAGAGTCAGGCTGGCAGTTAACATTGTGATGTGCTCCTCCTTTTGCCCTATCAAGCATCACAAGGTTGTTGGCATAGCCCCCTTAAAAACCAAGGGGGTCCTAAAGGGACCAGGTAAGAGGGATGAGGCACTAGGCATGGTCCCTGCTGGTAGATTCATCCTGGCATGGGTGGGAAGAGACTCTCTGCACCTTTCCCAGCAAAGCCACTGTCTTCAATGACTCTTCTTCACTTGTGAGCACCTCAGCCAAACCCTTCCTACTTCCCCTTTTGTGCTCAGCAAGTTACCAAGTTATCAACATTTAAGATTTCCAATGCGAGGTACTTGCAGAGACAGAGGAGCAAGCTTGGTGCTGCAGGCCACGGGCGGTCAGACTGGCAGGGCCATGTGCTGGGTGCCCTAGAAATATCCAGGATAGAGAGCACGACCCTCATGCAACACTGCACCCTCATGCCACACTCGCTCAGCACCTGCAGTGTGGCTCTCCCTGAGCTTTATTAGAGTTATTTTTATTACAGATGTCAATCTGGTGCCAGCCAGACAAGCCCTGGTGAATGGAGGCTGTCCACAGAGCATGGCCAGTGGCAAGACAAACTCTTCACATATACACACACATGTTCCTGGAACTGCTGAGCAACAGGGAGAAAGTATTTCAGTCTCCATGCCATGTCCAGCCGTTGGGCTCTGCAGGCACTCACTGCCTATACAAGGTATACGCTTGCCCTGCAAGGAACTGAGACCCATCAAACTCATTTCACCAAGGCCACCAACCTGTTCCTTATCGCCAGCTTGAGTTGAACTCAATTAGGTGACAGAGGCCAGAAGAAGCTGAATCCTTGTGCCAAGCCCCTGCACCAACTAATTCTCCTTTGTATCCATTTCTTCCCAATTTAAGCACATAAACAAAAAGCCCAGCCAAATCTCCTTAATGATCTGATAATCTTTGTGTAGAGCTCAAGTTTATGTGCAGTTTCTTTCATGTGAAGAGTGGTGCTCTGGGAAGGTGGTTTCCTTGAAAGCTCCTTGGAACGAACAAGATGGAACGACACCTGCCTTCAGCGACTAGAGATTATATTACGAAGGGAAGATTATAGACATAGCACGTGTGTATACATACACAAGCACCAACAGCAACACATACACACTGCCCTTCTCTTTACTAGCAATTTAAAATGTGCATGTATCTATATCAAGGTGTGACACACTATATGTCAACTTGCCTACAGTACAATAAATAGCATGAAAGACTCGACAGTATTAAATCATACCCCTGCCTCTAAGTGGGGTTACACAGCCTGCGGATGGAGTCTATAATGCTCTCTTCACACCAGCTTTTACCCACCTGAGAGGCAACAGCTGATGCCGCAGGACTGAAAGTCAGTTCTGAATCCTCGTCCCAGCCCTGCCGCTGCGTGAGCTGGAGTAAGTCACTTCCCTTGGCTATACCCCTGCTTCCCCACCTGTGAAATGGGGATAACATCACTAATCTGCCTTGCAGAAGGGTTGTAAGGATAAACGGCATGACCCTTACACTTGGAGAAGTATGAACGCTTACTTTCATCTCAAAGGATACGCATGTAGGGCAGAAATACCACGACCTCCCTTAAACGGTTCATAGAGACAACACGTGGAGAAATCCTTCTTGGCTGGGGGCTTTGGCTTTTGCTCAATAGGACACAAAGGTGACCAAGGCATTGCTTTCTACAGAGACACTCCTCATACAGTACAAGAGCTTGCGTGTCTGGGCCTGCTCGACAGGCAGTACGTCCCTATGGAGCCGTGACCGGTTATCTGCTGGCGGCAACCTGGCTAGGACGTCTTCTGGTAAGGCAGCTGCCTCAACTGCAAAGCACCTCTTGCCCCCCGGCTCCTGAGATCCACAATGCCGGGCACCTCAAAATCACCCTCTCCCGACACACATACTCATTGCTACTATGTAGCAGAGGTGGGAAGTTTGATGTTGCCGTATTAAAAACCTCTGACTCACGCTACGCAGAAGGGTAACGACACACCAGATACACAGTCCTAGCTGACCACCATTAGCGTGTCCTATTCTGTAGAGGAAGGGACAGCCGCTACCCTGCCCCCAGCCCTGCCACCTATGTACCACCGCTCTTATTTATGACGGACAAAAGGAAGCCCCACTGGGACCTCTGTCTTTTCTTCGCTGCCCTCTGCTCTCCCGTTTCCCTGTTTGTTAATTCATTAGCGCTCTGGGTCAGCTGCCCAGAACTAATCGATCAGAACTGGATTTTCCGTGGAGATTTTTTTTTTTTGTGACTACCGACACACAGCGCCTCCGAAACCACACTCCTACGCTCGCCGCCTTTGCAAACTGGCTTCCGTGCCATCGAATCAGCTCGTCTTCCTCATCCCTGCGCCCCAAAACATACTTTCACGTTTCACCCGAAATCCCAAAGCCACCCGCTGTCCTCTAGCACGGGACCAGCTCCTCACGTGCCCAGCAAAATGACACCCAGAACTGGGCAGTGATTCTCAATCTTTTTTAGACTCAAGGCACCCCTGGATACACTCGAGGCACTACTTGGAAAAGGCCGGCTCTTAGTTTTCACTCTTTTTTTGCCTATAGAAAGACAACAGAGCAGTTTTCCTGTTGCCAAGATCCCAGAACGATGGCGACTAGGGATCTCTGGGTTTATCTTGCGAATCGTATTTGTAAACCTAACACGGTGCGGCACTCCGCAGCACCCTTGAAAGGATCTCTGGGTGCCGTGCAACCCTGGCGGTGATTCACCGATCCAGACGGAAAACATGTATACTTGGGGGGGGGGAAAAGCACAGATTTCAGCTTGGTTGCGCCTCCCGCTTTCCCCAAAGAAGAGCAAAAAAAAATACCCCCCTGGAAACAGGACACACGGGTGAAAACGACGGCCGCCACCAGCGACACTTCTGCGCGTGGTTGCACACTCGCCCCGGGCGCGCGTGCCACAACACGCTCGTGGCTTCCCCGAGACACGCGGGAAGCCGTGGGGGGAAAGCGGCCCCGGTTGCAGGGCACCGCCGTGGGGCTGGAGGCCTCTTTGTGGGGCAAACCCCCCTTTGCATGTGTCCCAGGCCGCGCGCTGGGCCTGCCTAAGGGAGCCTGGGTGCGTGGGAGCTGGAAAGGCCGGGGGAAGGGTTGGGCGAGGAAGGAGGGGGTGGGAAACGCTGGGGTTGGAAACCAGCCCCAAATCAGAGCGGGGAGCCGCTCCAGGGGCAGCCCCAGCGCCGGGAGCGGGGCCGGGCGCTTACCTGCTCCGTGCTCCGGAGGGCGCGGGGCCGGGACGGGCGCGGGGAGCGGAGCTGGAGCCAGCGGCCGGGAAGGGAAAGTTTGTGCAGGGAGGAGCGGAAAGTTGGGAGGCAATCAGGAGGCGGCGGGGCTGGCCCGGCCCGCCCCGCAGCCCGCCCCGCTCCTCCCCGCGAAGCCGATGCCGATGCCGGGGGTGCACGAGGGGACCCAGCGAGGCGGGGCAGGCGGGCGGGCGGCTCGGCCCCTGCTGAGCTCAGCCTTGGAGCGCGTCCCGGCGCCGGGGGCCGCGGCCGGGGCCGGGGCCGGGGCCGGGCGGGCGCAGCGCCCCGCGGAGCGGCCTTGCGCGGCAGCGCCCCCTGGGGGCCGCCGAGGGGAGGGGAGAGGCGCTCCGCACCCTCCTGCCCCTGTGCCTCCCGCCTCGCTGCGGCTGCCCCATGCCCTGCAGTTGCCACCCTGGCACAGGCCCTTCTGGAAAGGAGAGCCTGCAGAAGCGCGGGCTAGTGGCAGCCTAGAAGTAGCAACATCAGCGGTGTGCATCAGGATCTGGGGGGATGTCTGATCACCGGAGGCTGAGGGGACTCTTCAGCCTGGAGAAGCGCAGGCTCAGGGGTGGCTTGGTGGCAGCCTGTCAGCCCTCGACTTTCGGCGTTTCGAGTCGCAACGTTTCGTACTTGCGATGTTGATAAATTGACATCCGGTTTCGACTTTACAACGCTTGATCTGATGCAACAAGTTCGCTGCGTCGCTCATCTCCCTGGAGAACGTGTCCAAATGTCCTTGGACGCTTTCTTTAAGAAAACAGACGAGACTCCAGAAGAACTTGCAGGCAAGACCCCTGAGAAGAGTCCAGCCAAGATCCCTTCAAAAAGTCCAACCGAGAGCCTTGCAAAAAGTCCAGCAAAGTCACCTCAAAGAAGTCCTTCCAGATCAATATGATTGCTATTTACAATATAAATACATTAATGTAGCTACATTACTCATCTATAATTGATTGAGTACAAAATTCTGGGTTACTTTTGGTGAAAATAGAGTATGGGGCCTTGGTTCAGGAACCAATCCCCCATTGTAAGATTGTTTCTTATGATAAAATTGGTTCTGAGTTACAAAGTTGCAACTTAAAACAGTTTTCAGGAACCAGGTGTGTGGTAAGTCTGAGGACTGCCTGTACATCAGGGGTATGCATCATCATCTGGAGGGATGTCTGATCACCAGAGCACCCCCAAGGGATGACAAGGTCTGACTGTCATAAACTCCTTCAAGACTGTTTTAGGCTGGACATAAGGAAAGCACCTGACCCCAGCGCTCTTTCCTGGCAGGGGCAGGGGGTCGGACTCAACGACCTACTGAGGTCCCTTCCGACCCAAACAGCTATGAATCTATGAAAAACTTCTTTACTGTCCGAGCCCCCAAGGCCTGGAATAGACTCACCCCAGAGGTGGTATAAGCACCTACTCTGAACGCTTTGAAGAAATGTTTGGACACTTATCTTGCTGGGATCCTTTGACCCTAGCTGACTTCCTGCCCCTGGGGCAGGGGGCTGGACTCAATGATCTTGCAAGGTCCCTTCCAGCCCGAATGTCTATGAAATCTATGAAATGCAGCCACTTAGTCTGGCCCTGGGGCAGCTGAGGGCTCTTGACATACTTACCTGGCAGGGGATACGCCATGTATCTGGGTCCATGAAGGCCACTTTCCTTAAACCTCCTGGGAATGACTATTCTTCTGGAGTGGCTTAGTACCCGCTGAGGTGTTGGAGTTTAAAGCCCACTTTATGAAAATGGGAGGCTCCTCCCTAGCTTGCTCCTGCCCCACATGGCTGAGGGCAGGCGAAACTTGAGGGTACCTGAACCCCAAGCCTCTGGGCTTGGGTCTGCACATAGGATGCCTGCCAAAAGACTTTGGAAATCTCTGAAACCCCTGGTGGGGGTGGAGGATATTTGCCGGTTGTAGGGCCACTTATCATTCTGGACTGACTCATGGATTTGGACGTGATTTGGCTTGGAACAGAAAACATTTCTTTAAAAAACCCAAAATGCTGAGGGCTCTTAATTGTTCCCCCTCCGTGCGGGTGGCCAGCCTGGCCCCCCTGCCTAGAAACTTCAGATCTGGGAACCAGGTGGACGCTCTCTCATCCCTTTGGGACCCAGCGCCTTGTCCAAGAGGGCCTGGTCCCTTGCCATGCCTCCTAAGTGCTGCCCCAATGCAGCTAACACGTGATAGCCAGCCTGCTGCTTTTAGGCTGCTATGAATTCAGTGGCAACAGCTGCTCCTTGACTGGACAGTGGCTTGGGCTTCGCTTTAGAAGAGCTGGTCCTCACTTTATATTTTTCTAAACTTGTTTCCGTCAAGCAGTCACCACTACCTCTGTCTCACCACTGCCTGTGACATCCCAGCACAATCAGCAATCTTCAAATGATTAATAACACAGAACCAAATTCTTCCATCTTTGTCGCGTTTCTGATGGTGAGACTCTGGACAGAGTGTTATGATGAATGGGCTAGTTTTCTCCAAGGGCCACGCTCCTTAGTCATCCTTGCCTGGGCAAAAATTGCATTGGCTTCAGCTGGAGCTGACAGATATAATTGAGTTCAGTGGGAGTTTAGCCTGAGTAAAGCATGAGTAAACAGTGTGTAATAGGACATGAATACAAGGCCTAATCTGCAAGCGTTTATGCACATGTGTAACTTTGCACTAGGAATCCTTGTATTGTTAACAATTAACATGTGCATAAAAGTGTTTGTAGGATCAGGGCCTTATTTCACTTAAAGTAGTGGCTCTCAACTTTTTTGGACTCAAGACACCCCTTGGAAAAAGACAGTTCTTTACTTTCCCTTGTCATTGCGGAAAAAAATAATGAAACAATTCTGTTGCAAAGAATTCAGAAAGCTCACAACAAGTCCGAGTGTTTTGACACTACAGTTTCCTGTTCTCTGGGTTTAGCTTACGAGTCTTGTGTAGGTGTCTGCACGCTCATCAGGACTAATATTGTGCTACACCCTTAAAAGGATCTCTCATCACCCCAGTTGAGAATCACTGGCTTGGAGAATCAGACCCAATCTTTCATGCTGTTAGGATTAGCCTGTGATCAAGTTAAGTAAATTCAGGGTCACGTCTTGGTTTGATGATTTGGTTCAGCCCTATTTCTTAATATTTTCCCCTCATCCAGAAGTCCATAATACTTGCCTCTGCTATTCTTCCATTGGTGGGAAAAGCAACTCTCTTCTCCAAATTATAATACAAGAGCTCTAAGTAGTAAAGCTATAAATAACATTTCCTTATGGCAAGAATATCTGAGTCTAGGCAACACACCAAGAACAGCTACAATACTGTAAATGCTAATGCTTCTCCAGCACAAGCTTAATAATTTTTTTTAAAGTCCTTTTTAAAGTCACAAAAAATGGCTTTCCAGTTATTCCTGGTAGATCATTGTACAGAGAAAGAAATTATCCTAATAATCCAAAGGACCGAGTTCAGTGTTGGTCATCAGAGGATTCTGTGATTACCTATAAAGGTTTTCATTTTAAAATGACATTAAAATGCATAAACCAGAATAATAATTAAAAAAAAATGTCACCAGCACCAGTTCTGTATGAATTTTGCATGGGTTACAATTGTTGGATTGTGTTCCTGACATGTGCTTGGTTGGGCTGGGAAAGACCCGAGGTCTAATCCTGCCTCTTCTGCTAACCTGCCCGATAAGCCTAGGCAAGATGCTTCCCAATCTGTCCCCCTTCCCCTCCTCTTTGTCAGTCTGGTCCATCTAGATTGTAAGTTCTTCATACTGTGTTTATGTTCATCACCTGGCTCCATGGTGCTACGCAAGAGAAGTAATAACAAAGCAGTTAGCCATGCACAGGGCAGGCGATACACAAGCAGTGACAGGATAAACTGTCTCTACCTCTGTAGGCCACCTCTTTCACACACACACCAGTGCAGCTCCATTGGCTCTAATTTAGACGCTCGGCACAAATGAGGGAGAAGAGCCAAGCCTCAGCCCATTACCAGTGCATCTCCATCTCCTCAGATCCATCACTGCTATTATTTATATTATTTATATGGGACCATTTTGCAGACAATGACATACAGGAATAAAATTCCCTACAGGAACACCTGAAGCCCCTGCCAGCTGGATGGTACAACCAGGTGTGGATCAACGAACCCAGAAGCAGTGTGTGGAGTTGCACAAGGCTGCGATGCACATACACTTTGTGGAATAGGGGAGCTGCGCTGAGCTAACAGATGGTGGGGAGAGAAGGAGCTTGGCCAGTGACCGCGAGGCTCTGAAAAAACAGAATGGTGATGTAGAAACAGCCTCTAATGGACAAAGCACCAAGGAGGCGATCATCCAAAAGAGGGACTCGGGCATAATGGCACGAAGGAAAAAAAATCAGGCTGATGAGAAAAGCAGAGCAGAGAGGACCCTTCCGTCTCTGTGACCCACGGGCTCTGTAATAAGACTGTAGCAGGAGCACTAGATACTATAGGAGGTGCTGGTGGTCACAGCATGAGTGTCATACCTTCAACTCAGACCCTCTTGATTGGTAGGAAATTTGAAATTCACCTGATTTAACAAGAATCCCTTGGAGCCTCCACCAGTGAAGTTCCCTGTGGCCCTAGTATTGCCCTGGCTGACTAGCTAAAATATCGGGAGCCCTGATTAACCAAAACCCAGAAGTCAAAAGCTACCATTCTTTAAGCTATGACATTTTCTCCCTTTCCACTGCTTGGCTTTGCCCTTGTGGAAGGCATTTTCCTACTCATTTGACAAGCAAGGGATTGTTCACCTTGTCTTCTTTGTGTCGGGAGGAGGGGGAATCTGGGCAATTCACATGGCTTTGAGTATTTTGCCTTCTGTGACATTCAACACTCGGCCCCAGGGCTGTGCTGCGACACTCGGACCTCAAACTAGGGCTGTGAAGCTGTGCAAAATGGCTGAAGCCATGCAAGGGCCCTATGTTCTCTATGTACAACTCAACACCTATTAGGACCAATAACATCTTTTTAAAGCAAAATATATAATTTGGCCTTAAGCTCAGCCGATAATGTCCCTTTATTTTTGATCTTTCCTTGCAGCAAACATTCCTTTCACACCCACACACATATCAGCATCTTTGCTCATTGGTCTGTCTTTGCATCTGTCATAGTTTCCGTAGTCCAAAACAGTTGCACTTTTCAAATGCCTCAGTCCTTATTCTCTTCTGCCGTCTCTGGCATTAACAGCCAGAGCAAACAAAGGACCGAAATATCTGTCATTTTATCAAATTGTTTCAATTTGTTTCTGGCACTGCAGTTGGTTTGGATGAGGATTATTTGTGTAGCTGATTTTGCGTAGGCTAGGTGGTTCATAATTGTGGTGGAGTGCATGCATGTGTGGCTAGAACTGGTTGTGCGTTGGAGTATTTCTTTGAGGTGCTCTTTGTTTGCATGCTGTGGGTTCTGCTTTGGAGCCAACCTGGTGTTTTGCTCTCTGTGTTTGTGGTGGCGTTCAGTTTGTGTTGAGTTGTTAGTTGTTTTGCATTTGGATTGAGCAAAACCAGATTCTTCTCGGGATCACGGGGAAAGATGGGTGAAACCGAAAAGGGTTCAGACGTTTGGTTTGGATGGCACCCAAAAGAATGGCTGCTTATCTACCAAGTAGCCCAGTCCCTGGAAAAGAGCTACTAGTCTCAAAAGGCCTTCTAATAAGACCCCCAGAAGTCCCCATTTCTGAAATATCGCCATAGCCCTCCCCCCATGCTATTTTTGCTCCTCTACTTCCATCCAGGCCCAGCCAAGAAGGGAATGGACAAAATAGCCTCCAAAAGTTAACCAAGTTTATCCTCCCAGTCTCAGACATTCATCTCAGGGACAGAATGTGGGATGAAAGCTCCTGGTTTCTACACTTTGTTGACTAGTTGCTGGAAGCTGCAGACCCAGAAGAAGAGTGGCAGGAAAGGGTAGGGCATCACTGGTCTCAGGCAGTAGGGGCTGTTCTTCCTAGCAGTCCATGTTAAACACACAGGAGAGCCTCAGCCCTCTCTGTACAGTTGTAAGAGTTTAAGTCTTGGAAGTTCCTTGTGTCTAGGAACAATCACCCCTATCAGGTCTTCCAGGCTGATAGGGGTGATTGATCCTCCTCCACCTTCCCAAAAATCAATGAGGTTGTCTTTTTTTCAAAATCAAAATTATTCCAAAATCAAAAACAAAAGGAATATATCAGCAGCATTTTGATAACCAAGCCCAATGAGCATGAAGGGGACAGTTTCACAAGTGGGTTGGCACAAGTCTGAGATGCTGCTGGGAAATGATTAAAGCAGGCACTGAGTTACAGTGTGGTCCACAATGTGCAATTGCTGTTTGCAGTCACTTTGGGCATTGTCTCTTATCTTCCAGAAGAATATGATAAAACCATCTCTACTGCGCCATGTTCTGAAAGGATTCGATGAGGAGCACTGGCTGTGGGTAAGGTTGAATCCTGGAAGGTCTTCTGTGGGGTTGGCAATTAGGTGGCAGTGGTGGGATAGGGTGGGATGGGGTCATTAGCATCCTTCCAGAAATCTTTCCAGTGTGCCCCAGGACTGAATGAAGACACTTGAAGATCTTTAGCCCAAAAGGCTTGTGAGGTTTGATGGGAACAGTTTATTCCAGACTCACAAAGAGATATGAGCTGCACAGTCCTTCTTTGCCTCAAATAATTGATGGTGATCCTAACAGGATGTCCAGAAAGAATCCACCATCGTTTAGAGGCTCCAGACAAAATTTGTGACAGACATATCACACTCTGGGGATATGTGGGGAACACAGTCCTGTCATAATCCACAGGAGCTGACATAGATGCACCCTACACATCCAACATCAAGTGTTTGTCTTCACCTTCAAAGTCCTTTGCAGCCTGTCCCCAACCTACAAATCAATTCTCAATCAATACCATGATGTTGACTCTTACCTCCAACAGCTTCCATTAACCACTTAGATTTTTAAGCTCATCAGGCTTGGGAGATGTTCCACAAAGCTACCTCATTTTCCTCTATCAAATTCCTCTTAAAAAGCCCCTTTGCTATGGTTCCTGCAGAAAACTCGTCAGTGGTTATACTGGTTATGTGCTATGATGGCTTCTGCTCAGGATGACCTGTATTGTTTCATTGTTGCTTGCATCCATCTCGTCTTTCGCTTATACTTAGATTGCGAGTTGTTTGGGGCAGGCCCCATCCATTTGTTCTGTATGGACTTCTGGTCTGTGACTGGAGCTCCCGAGGGCTCCAGGGACACGACTAACAAGGACTGGTCCTGCACACTTCCCATTCCAGATGCAATGCTCCGCCATCTCCCTTGGGTGACAGGACACCTGTGAGATTTGTCCTGCTCATTCATTTTCACAATATTCCCTTCTTTTTACAATGGCCTCAGAAAAGGACTTATCAATAGCTCACTGCTTAGAGGTTCATTCATTGCATAGAATAAGGTGGCCCAAAAAACCAAAGACAGGCCACCTGCTACCTTTCCTTTACTATATTGACTGGCTTTGCTACACCTAGAATGATCCTTTTGTGCAAGAAGGTTGGTCTTATCCACTGTCTGCTCCTTCTATTTCTTGATTTCTGTTTTCCTTCAAGACACCCATTGCTCCAAGTCACCCAAAGTGAAAGGACATCCGCTATCCCACCATGCATGAATGTGAAAAGGGATCCCTATGTTTTGAGAATCCCTGGGGATCAGTATAGATGGCTACTGGATAAAAGAAGCATGAGTACTGAGCGGTGACCTCTCCTGATCTTCCATAAGAGACAGGCCGGGACCCATGGAGGATCCCTGCTGGCTTCAGAGCAGCTCCGACTTCTTCTGCTGCTCTGACAGCTTCATCATGGCTTTGCTTGCACATCTGAGCACTGCATGCTCCATATAATGAATTTCTTTATAAAAAAGGGACCAGGATGGGGACCCTGCTCCCTCCCTGTTAAGCTACTGTCCCTTCCAGCCCTTTGATAATTAATGTGACTAACTTCAATTTATAGAACCCCTCCTTACACACCTGAGTGCATGAGTCACAGAGAGGCAGGAGCTGTTTGGCACTGCAACAACACTACCCGGTAGTTTAGGACAGGAAGTGAAGAATATCACTATCCAGTTGAAACACAGAGCAGAACGTGCAGGAAGCAAAAAAGGCATCCTGGTGTGTCAGCCAAATCAAGCACACCAGACCAAAAACACTGTAAAGACCCAAGTGACAGGTGGATCAATGTGCTTCTGACAGGCAGCACCCTGCCACCTAATCAATGCCCTGGAGAGGCGATACAGCATTGACTCAGAGGAGGAGCACCAAGCCTTGTGAGTCACCACCAGCACTTCCTGCAACACCTTGGGTTTTCCTTTGAGGTCTCTTGTGGTAAGGACCCAGCCCAACCCTGCTCAACTTGTAACCAGATCCAAGCAAGGGATGGGATGACCTGTAAGCTGCCAAGCCTCACAGCCAGCCAGGACAGAAGGGGTGGGAGTGTCTGAAGCTCATTTTCATCCAATGAAAACTTCCTCTCTTCAGTGCCTCCACTTATCTTTACAAAGATCCCCTTCCCTAGACAATAGGGGGTTGTCTCTGTAACTTTCCTACCCCTGCAGCCCAGCTGTCCTTAAGAGGTTGCTTTCCACCCCATGCACATTATTTTACTGGATCATGGATCATCAGTTTGCTTCAGCATTCTCAGAGCAAGTGGTGCTGTGGCCTTTTGCACTGGGAAATGCCTGTCAAGAGGCAGGGAGGCAATTAAGATCCACAAAGAGAGACACTGGCAGTTCCCCAAGGGTCGAATCCTCTGGAGTGTAAGAAAGGTTCCTATGGGGGGGGGGGGGGTGTTAAGGAGGCATTGATCAGTGACTAGAAGGTGTATATTATACATATTTTTTTATACACACACACACATGCATACATACACACCCACACATATATACACACCCACACAACCACACACACACACATATACACACCCACACACAGACATTACACACACACACACACATATACACACACCCCCACACATACAGAGACATATATCTACACACATCCACACACACATATACACACACACATATATATACACACCCACACACACATACACACACACACACACACACACACATGCATACATACATACATATATATACACACCCACACACATATATATGTATATACATACACACACACACATGCATACATATATACATATATATATATATATATACACACCCACACACATATATATGTATATACATACACACACACACCCACATTTTTACCAAAAAAAAGTAAGAAAGGGTTAACAAGCTTTGAAGCATGGAAAGAGACGGGGTGGGGCTGATTTTCCATTGTTCTGCCCTTTATGTGATCATTTACATGGGGACTAAGTGCAGTGCAACAGGCTATGGAACTAGAAGGGTAGTATTTCATATCTAATTTGCACCTCTGTAAATGGTTGGCAATGGAGAATTGGGCCCTGGGCGTCAGAAGAAAGCAGGTTGGACCACTCCTCAACAAGTCCTTGGGGACACTGAACAGCACAAGCTCCAAATGGCATCTATCTCTGCTCCTACAAAGCCCTTCACTATGTGCCAGGCAGCTCTTTCAAGCAGTTGTACCAGACTGTCACCCCCTATGAACCAGAAGAGTCCGCTACACAGGTACAAGTCAGGGCACTGATCTCCAGGAATCCAACACATCTGCTGCATGGAGATGTCCTGCTGCCCACCAAGCACAGGTAGAAGTTGTGCTGGCTGGGAAGGGCACGCAAGGAAACCTGGCCCTTCCATTGCCCTTGCTGTACCTATTCTAGGGACCTCATAAGCACTGCTGCCCAGGCCCCATTCACCAGCTCTACATCCACTTACTGTTTTAAGAAAAAAATCTTTAATTCAAAGCTTATGCTGCCTGTTCCTTTCATTTTCCAGGTAGATTTATCATGGATCTGAACTGCACAGTGAACAGATACTTGTGCCCACAGCTGATCCTTTATTTGTCAACATAGAAGGACAAACCACTCTTTTAATTTAAATGGTGTACTACAAAATACAAAATGGAATCTAAAAAGACCGAAAGTGCTTCCGAGAAATGTCTCAAAGGGTTGAGATGAAGGGAACAGTCCATCTCATCGGCTAGTTTAAAGACTCTGCTTTATGGACTGGAACAAGCAGACAGTTCTGAACTTAGAAACAGAAGATGGAGTATAAAATGTACTGTGGTATTCTGCAGCAATGATTCAACCCACGAGAGCTTAAAACAGCATCACTGCAATGCTTGGGGTCATCTCTTTTGTAAGGGCAGAAGCTGAGGAGGAGGGAAAGGTGACTGTATAAAATCTGACCTGCTAACCCCTAATCAGTGGATATGTATTTGCAGTTAATGCAAGGTCTCCATCAGCAATCTCTGGCTGTACCCATGTGATGGTAACAACAGCCCTGCTGTTACTCACATCCACGTGGAAATAAAGGGTCTCGACTGTCAGCAGAAATCCCCTTCTGGCAGGCAAACTCCTCCCTAGCTCAGTGAGTCCAGATGGCAGTGCTGCTTCTCTCACTGGCTTAGACTCAGTCCAGCAAAAGTCTGAAGGGGTCAGCAGTTTGCTATTCACAGGCCAGCTTCCCATCAAAGCTGGACAGGGCAATAGCAAAAGCCTGCACAGCACACATCGGGTAGTTGTAGTCCATGGTGAAAGCATCATCGGCCACACGGCCAAACTGCATCACGATGTAGTCAACTGAAAGAGAGGAGAAAAGAAGCCATCAAGACAAACATGCCTATGAAGAGGTTCATGGCTTACAGGAAGACTTGGCATCTATACCTGTCTGTCAGCCATGTGACTAAGACCTAAGGCACTCAAATTCAGTGCATACTTTTGCAATTTCTGGCCTAAGAGGCTGCACCCAAGGTCTCGCAGTCTGTGGCCGAGCCAGGAATTGAATGCAGCTCTCCAGTGCTGGAACAAGTCAGCAAACCTCTGAATGCTCTCTAGTTTCCCCATCTGTATAAGCAGAGATAAATAAGCAACCCTGCCTTTCAGAGGGGCCAAAAAATGTAGTTTCACAGGGGCTGTGAGGTGTAACTCATTAATTTTTGCAGAGTCCTGGGAAATCCTTCTGGGGGCCACCCAGTGCTGGAGAGTGGGGTGAATGAATTGGAGCCACCCATATCCATCTAACCCACCCTCTAGCACCGGCTGAAACCCCCCCAGACCAAAATCCCTCCCCTCCTATTCAGAAGACAGTGCCAGAACCAGGACTGAGCTGCATCAGCCCAGCCCCAGTCCCAGCGCATGCAGACACAAGTTACTGTAGGCACTCGGTTTTGGAGCGTCTTCACCCGAACCCGCATGCAATGAGGGTTCAGACTGTTGCAAGATCAGGCCCTTTTAAAGCACTCTGTAGCCATGCACTTGTGTTTGTGTAGAGTGCTTCAGGGGCCAGATCGGGCAAAAAGTGTCACTTCTGTCTGCACCTGTGTGAAATGGTTTAGCAAAAGGTCATTGGGCTCCTATTGAAATATCACACAGCCGAGCAGAAGGGGCTGGGGAGGGTGGGGCTGTAGCTTGTCTGCAGAGCTCAGCCACCTGCCTGACAATAAACTTTGTCATTTAATCCAGGGACCCATCCCCTTCCCCTCCTGGTGCAGCTCCTTTACTGTTAGGAACCCAGGACACGGGCGTCTGAACCGGATGCCTCTCCAGAGAGAAACTGCCCCTTGGTGGAATTCCTGCCCGGGGCATTCTCCACGCTCCGGTGTGCCGCCCCATCCCACCGCCCCGATCACAGCTTTCTTTGTTACAGCAGCGAGGGTGACAGGAAATCTGTAAAAATAACCAGGGGCCCCTGGCAGGTTCTGTCTGTCCTGTAATCCAACACCCGGGACACCAACGTCCCCTGATTGGACTGGACAGGTGACGAGCCAACAAGTCCCTCGCTGCTCATGCTCGTAGGAAAGCAGCTTAGCTGCTGCTCAGCTATTCTGAGGTGGTCTCTCCAGGGCATGTCAGGGGCAGAGAGGGTGGGGGCTCCCCAGCACTCCCAGGGGGATCAACAATCTTGAACTTTGAACCTTCTGACCTTGGAGGATTTTCCAAATCCAGCAAACCCTGGAAGCCAATGAAGTAAAGGGCTATTGTCTTCAGCATCTGCCCCAGAGCAGAGCAATGATGGGGTTGTTTCGGCCTCACCCCCTGCTCCTGAGCATGGAGTCTGTGCAAGCCCTATATGCCACTGCACTGCCACTTATGTCCATGGAGTAGATTTTCGGATGGTCTCAGCACCCACATTTGGGGCAGGGCTTTCCAAAACCCCCACCTCTTCCTGGGATGCCCGAATTAGTGACTATATCTCACCCCACTGGGTGTTAAGCTGTTTTGGCAATCTGGCCCCAGTGGAGGACGCTGAGCACATCACAACTGAGCTGTAAAGACTTTATTTTTGGCAGGGGGGGGATGAGGTGGGGGGGTAATAGCAATCAGGCCCACAGAGCTTAAACACCACTGAAGTGGGGGACCAGTGGGCTCACACTGGCCTCAGCACAGTGATGGATTTCTCTCGCTCTGCTAAAAATGCCTGTGGCGTATGGGGACTTCACATTTAGGTGGATGGGAAAAATGAACTCGAGAAGGAGCAGTGCAAGCCTGGTGGAAGCAGACACACCTGTGCTGGTGTTGGTGGTAGCTCACCTTGGGGCTGCCTGGAGCTATGCTCTGGTTTGGTGCTTATATAAAGAAACAAGATGCCTTGGATCAGTGAGGAACTCTCCACTGCTCTCCTTGCTCGCCTCACAGGCTCCGGGGTAGGGGGTGGGAAATCACTGGATGTCTCTCCTCCCCTGCTCCTCACAGTCTGGTCCTGTGGCCAAATGGCCCAAATTGGGGCTCAGATGTCTCAGGGCACTCTCCCTCGGCAGGGACCCTGTCCAGAGTGCACCCACACCTGCCCAGGTGTCTCTTTGCTAGGGCCTTGCTCACTTAGTGACCAGCTCAGGGTGAACCTGAGCCAGGGGCACCAAGCAAAGCACATCAGCTCTGTCACTTAGGTATGGAGGGAGAGGGCTGCAAATGCTGGGAAGGTGCCTGCTGTCAGCAGCCCAGGGCTGGGGTGAGGCTCTCCAGCCCTCCCAGGCTCCGTGCCCACCCTAACTAGTGCCAAGGGCAACAAGCAGACTCAGTGGAGAGCAAGAGCAGTGGGCTCCCCCCAGGTACAATGCTGTCAGGAGCTAGGTTGCCACAGCATCAGCATCCTCCTTCTCCCTAAAGGTCCCTTACTGAGCTGAGCCCCTTGCTTGAACTGATTGAGCCTAGGGCACTGCAGGGCCCCCAGGTTCATTCTCTCTCGGGTCAAACAGGCTCCAAGTTTCCATGCTGCAAACGGGCCTCTTTCCAAGTGCAGCTAGCCCACACCCAGCTGGGACCTGCACTCTCACCTGCTGCAGAGACTCTGCTGTCACAGCTGAGTGCCTGACTGCTGTCCGCAGCAGAGGTAGAGAGATCTCAGCTCAGCTCCTTTTCTAGCTATGTTGGCTCTGAAGGGCTGTCAGGCACAGAAGCTTCCTTTTGCTCAAAATGCACATGAAGAGCAGAAATGGGTTAAGTGACCCTGTAGCCACAGATCGGTGACATGGCCCTCCAGGGCTCCTGGATTTTGCTCTGGGTGACAGGGCACAGCATTGTCCTGTTGTTCCACATCCTCCACTGGCTCCCAGTTCTCTTTCAGTTCACTGAAGATCCTCCCTCCAACACCATTTAATGGACTCGGCAGATCTCCTTTGAGACAAGGCTGCAATCAATGGCCAGACTCAAGAGAAAGGCCTGCTAGTCTGGTGGGAGGGCACTCATTAGACCCTTCCTCCCTGTACATACATCTACACACATGTGCACATGCACACACATACAGCTTTGGGAAAGTTCATTTGGGGACCCTCCAGTGTCTCAGGCTCTGCTCTGCCTGGCTGGGGGAATCCGACTCTTCATGGCAAACCTCTCTCTGCACTTACGGTCGTTGCTGTGCACGATCTGGAAGTTCTTGACAGAGGCATGTGTGACCCTGCCGTGGAAGTTCAGCACATAAGACTGGGTCTCATCATTCCACACAGGGGCCTTGTTGTGCAGCTCAATCAGGTTGTCCATGTTCTTGTTCTGCCATCTCATAAGCAGCCCGTCGTTATCCTGGGAACAGGGAGGAACATGCTCAACGGGTAATGTCAGAAGGGACCAGGAGACCCTCTCTGCTTCCAGAAGTCTCTGCAAACATTTCCTTGCATCTGTGCAGGCTGTGTGCCATGCAAGGTTGCCTGCAAACTCTTTCCGACATCGGCGAGAGCTGGCCACGAGGCAGCAGAGCGTTTCCTGAATCCCATGTGTCTATCTGGGTTGTGCATGCACCTTTCACATGCCGTGATCATCATCACCTCTGTGCTGTGATGCCCCTCTTGTTCTAGTCTACTTCTTACACCTGCCTCTTTCTCTGGGCTCCCAGTGTTGAGAAGGGATGCTGCCACTGCTCAGTGGACTGCATCCTTAGAAAGCAGCTGCATCACAGAGGAAAGGGATCCTAGTTGGAGGTTGGTGGGAAGCAAGTTTACATTTTTCACCATTTCTAAACTTATGCCATTCTGTATCAAGATGAAACAGGATGCTGCCCACCCCATGATGGTCAACAGCCAGAGGAGTGTGCTCATCTGGGATAAGGGAGGCCCTGGGATCGGTCTCCCAGTCCCTAACCACTGAGCTATGCTAACCCGGGCCCCTCTTGGCTTCCCCTATTGGATTTGTTTCACTTAACTAGAGACTGATTGGGCCTGAAAGAGATTGACCATATAGCCCGGTGGTTAGAGAGTTTCAAGGTTCTGCACCAAAGACAATTGTCCAAGTTTTTAAACTAAGTGGAACAACCCCAAGAGGAGATACTGAAGCTGACCCCAGAAAAGCCAGTAGGTCAAGGCACTTACCAAAGCTTCAGGAAACCCAGGTTCAAGTCCTTGCTGGGCCTGACTTGAAGCAGGAACTTGAAAGCAGGGCTACCACATGAATGCCTTGCTCACAAGTTAGTGTCTGTTCTTGCCTGGGGTCTCTGCCTCCCACCTGCAATTCCATCCTACTGCTGAGAACACCTCCCTGACTAGTTTCCTCTAAGCTAGCCGGGTCCTCCTAACCCTGTGGGTCTCAAAGCATCAGCATTTTTAAATACAAACCTCAGTCCTGATCACCAGGGGTGCCTGTAGATATGTGGGGACGCTGCTCCGATGCGCTGTAATTACAGCATTGGAGCCGACTCGATTAATCTGTGTCTCGCATATCAGCTTCTGTGTCTTGTGTATCAGCATCCCTGCGCTTCAAAACGGTGGCAGGGGTGCTTTAACTAAAGCTTGTTGAACAACAAGCTTTAGTTAAAGCACCCCTGCCGTCATTTTGAAGCGCGGGGACACTGATACATGAGATGTTGCAGGTGTTTTAATTAGACTGGCTCTCTGAGCCAGTCTAATTAAAGCTCCCCCACCCCCAGAGCATGTGTAAAGATGTCCCAGGTTGCTAACTGGTTGCTTTAACTCACATTTCGAGGCCGGATGGGCACTCTTTCATTGTCCGAATTCATTCCAGGGATGATCACCGTCATCTTTCGGGGTCCTTTGAACCCTAAAACATTCGTCTCCTGAAACAGAAACCCCAGGAAGCCCATCAGGCAGTCCCCTTTTGGCTCAACAAGGATACACCCAAAAGCTGCCAAATGATTCACAGCAGCTGTTCCTTGCACTGGTCCCAGCTCCAGAACAGGCTTGTGTGAATAGGACTCCTGTCTAAACAGCCTGAGCCCCAGTGCCCCACGTTGCCCTGCCTCCCTTCCAGTGGTTCGGGGCAGTACAGGTGGGTGGCAGCAAGGGTGAAGTGCCTTGCCACTGCTCTATACATAAGCAGAGGACTCCAGTCCCCAGGTAGGACCCAGGGCTAAATCCAGGAATCGAGGGCTCTGGCACCGATTTCAATGGACTTAACACCATGTACTAACTACTGCTCCCGTGGAGAGCTGCTCTTTGCTGAGGGGAGGCTGGAGGGAGCCCAGGGGTTTGGTACTTACATAAATAACAGCTGCCATCTCCTGCCGCACATTCGACCAATCAGCATTTGCTCTGTCGGGATTTGCGCCATTATCAAACACTGTAAACTTGGTCCCCATTAAATTTGATCTAAAACAAGAGAGTCAGAAACAAGACTGAGGAGGCTGGGGGTGGATGCTGTGCTGCTGGGAACAGCAGACCCAGGGCATGTGGGCAGCGGGACCGATGTACAGTCTAAGGGTCTCCAGGCTTTTGTAGTGGTTCTTCAAGCCCAGATCTCTGCACTGTGAGCTGGGACAAGGGCTCTGCTCACCCTCTCATCAGAGGAGCAGACGGCCCCCTGTGACATGCTGCAAGTTAGCTGCACACCAGTGGTTCTCATGGGTCACTGCATAGGCGTGCAAAATCTGAGCAGCCCCAACCCAGGCCCAGTCCAACCATGTCAGACTCCAGAAGACTAATGTTTGCAGGGGAACGGTCCCAGCTTTCTCCTTCCCCTCCGTGCTGGTCCCTTGGACCATGATATCCACCAGATTGCCTGGGCGGTTGGGGCTAAGTAGCGGTACTTCCCTGGATACCAGAGCAGGCTTTTCTGCAGGCATGGATTGGATCTCCAGGTTTCCCAATAACCCTTCTGACCAGCGCAGAGACCCATCTGGGCTCCTCGCTGAGTCATTTCCAGACATTCCCCACATTCCTCCCTGCAGCAATTGTTGTTGTGTATTAGGAGGCCTGGCAGATAAGGTGCCGAAGCAGATACAAGACCCACGGGTGCCTGCTACAGACACGAGAACAGGGCCAGATGCCCCTTGTGGAACCTCTGGGCTGGAGAAAGACATTTCAGACTGATGCATCTGTGAATGGCTCCAGCGGCTCTTGCTCCATTACTGCTGCAACCGCATTTCTAGGCATTGAGGTTGCCCTAGTTTAAGATCTGATTTAGTTAAACAACAGGAAGGCTGTGTGTGGACACCTCAGAGCTGAGGCCTAGGCAGAGGCTCAGATATCTGAGGCATGGGGCTAATTCCTGACATTTAGGCAGCAAGGGTAGGAGACTCCTAGCCCTGTCTGGGAACCTCTCTCTGAGCTGCTATCCCTGTGTCTACTTCCCACTCCATGAGACCAGGACAAACTCCTCTGGCCTGCAGTGAAGCCTGCTGGGATCTGTGTGGCTCCCTGAGTGCATTATCAAGTTGTGTCCTGTTTCTCCCTCCGAAAGAACCAGACAAGCCAGTTTTCCCCTCTCTGCCCCCCAGGGACACTCCCAAGGCCAGAAACAGTAATAGAAGACTCCAGTTCCAGCCAGCAAAGCTGTGACCTCCCCACCTCATCTTGCAATAAGCTCAGAGGGACTGAGCCTAAGTGCCTGGGGGAACAGCAGCCTAAACTACGTGCCCTGCCCTTTTACATCCGCCTTGTGTCCACAGGCAGTGATTACCTTAGATCCTCCTTCTACCTTCACACCAGTTTCCTTTTGGGGCTCAGGCATTGTAATGGGCCCAATCCTCCATTCTGCACGGTCCTTGGACTCCCTTCCCCATGACCCCATGGGATCACATAACTGCATAACTCCCACAGACCAGTGATACCCCTCTCTGTGCAGTTTCCATGCCTGTTGCCTCTGCACGGACAGCAAAGGGCAGGGGGAAGCTGAATGGTGCAGCCTGAGCCTCCAGCCTGGGGAGGGGAGAGGAGGATCATCTTCTATCCAGTGTCTCTACAGTGTTTGGGGATGAAATCAGTGCCCGCAAAAGGAGCTGAAGGGTCATCCTTGCACACTGATATCCTCCATTCATCCCTGCAGCAGAGACAGCCTAGAGAAGGCTGCACCAACACCATGCTCCTCCTATCTAGAAGGACTCAGTCCCAGTGGCCCTCCTAGTCTATCATCAAGGCTGCCAGTGTGGGGCCTGATGAGCGCTAAATAAGGCGTTGTTCTTTGTTATGAACAACTAACTGGCCCGAGATCTGTTCCCTTCCCCACAGGGGCTGTGCCCTTTTGTTTGTGGGGAGAGGACCTTTGTAGAGCATTCACATAAGGGCAGGGGGTTCATAGATGCTAGGGGCAGAAAGGACCTCAACAGATCATTGAGTCCGACCCCCTGCTCAGGCAGAAAAGAGTGCTGGGGTCAGATGACCCCAGCCAAATGCCTGTCCAGCCTTCTCTTCAAGACCCCCAAGGTGGGTTCACTCAGCTACCGTTGTTTGGTGACTCCGGAGCATGTAGAAGGCAGGGAACAGCCCAGTCAGCGGGAGAACCAAGCTGGCACAGTTCATGTGTGCAGGACAGAAGCCTAATGACATTGGATATTTGCACTTGGGTAAGCTTTTTGAAAGAGTTATCCTGGCACATGTCTGCGAGGGGCCAGCAGGGGAGGTTATGCTCAGGGGCAACCAACACGGGTTCATTAGAGGCAGGTCCTGTCAGACCAACCTGATTGCCTTCTACGACCAGGTCACAAAATCCTTAGACACAGGTGTTGCAGTAGACATAGTCTTTCTGGACTTTAGGAAGGCGTTTGACACTGTCTCTCACCCCATTTTCATTAAAAAACTAGGAGACTGTGGCATCAATGCCTACACTGTCAGATGCGTCACAAATTGGCTGGAGGGCCGCACCCAGAGAGTGGTGGTGGATGGGTCTTATTCGACTTGGAGGGATGTGGGCAGTGGGGTCCCCCAGGGCTCGGTCCTCAGGCCTGTGCTGTTCAACATCTTCATCAGCGACTTGGACGAGGGGGTAAAAAGCACCCTGTTCAAATTCGCAGATGACACTACGATGTGGGGGGAAGTGGGCACGCTAGTAGGGAGAAGTAAGCTGCAATTGGACCTGGACAGGTTACGGGGTGGGCGGATGAGAAAAGGATGGGTTTCAACACTGACAAGTGCAAGGTGCTGCACCTGGGGAGGAGGAACCAGCAACACACCTACAGGTGGGGAACTCCCTTCTCGCCAGTGTTGAGACAGAAAAGGATCTTGGAGTCATCACTGATACCACAATGAACATGGGCCAATAGTGTGGTGATGCAGTCAGGAAGGCCAACCACACCTTGTCATGCATCCACAGATGCATCTCGAGCAGGTCCAAGGAGGTGATCCTCCCCCTCTGCGCGGCACTGGTCAGGCCGCAGTTGGAGTACTGTGTCCAGTTCTGGGCGCCGCACTTCAGGAGGGATGTGGCCAATATGGAGAAGGTCCAAAGGAGGGCCACCCGCATGATCAGGGGCAGCAGGTTAGGTCCTACGAGGAGAGGCTGAGGAACCTGAACCTGTTCAGCCTCCACAAGAGAAGGCTGAGGGGAGATCTAGTGGCCATTTACAAACTAGTCAGGGGGACCAGCAGGCATTGGGGGAGTCCCTGTTCCCCCGAGCACTCCCAGGAGTGACTAGAAATAATGCTCACAAGCTGGTAGAGGGTAGATTCAGGCTAGACATCAGGAGGCGCTACGTCACAGTCAGGGCGGCTAGGATCTGGAACCAACTTCCAAGAGAAGTGGTGCTGGCTCCTACCCTGGGGGTCTTTAAGAGGAGGCTAGATGAACACCTTGCTGGGGTCGTTTGACCTCAGTGCTCTTTCCTGCCATGGCAGGGGGTCGGACTTGATGATCTGCTCAGGTCCCTTCTGACCCTACCTACCAACTATGAAACTGATACCAGCTGGGAACGTGCTCTGGGCCACTAGCAATGGGAAGCAGCAGAGAATGTTTCATGCCCAGCGTTGCCCTGTGCCACCGGCTGGTACCTCAGCTTCCCAATGAAGTTCTCCCCACCGCGTGACAGATCTGTGGGGTCAATGGAAATCAGGTAGTTCGAGGTCTTGCTCTTTTTCCGCTTCCGGCCAGCCAGCAGGAACACCTGGAAGACACAGGAGGGCCAAGGCTGGATTATAGCAGGGCACAAGCTGACAGAAAGAGATCCTGGTCTCTAGAAGTGAAGCCTGTGAGAGCTCCAAATGGCACAGAAGGCAGCAGGCAGCCTTTATGCTTAGCAAGGCACCTGCTGGGAACCCAGCATCCTCTTCACTGCCTTCCTGCTAAGTGCAAAGTTCAGCTCAAAGTTTCTGTTCTGATATTCAAAGACTTTGATGGGATGGGCTTAGCTACGTTGGAGACAGGGCACAACACCTCCATGAGCCCTGCCTCCTAGGGCAGCTACATTGCATTGGAGCAACAAAAATGTCAGCTCATGGGAGAAGCTAAGGAGTGAAGGAAATAGGGCGTACAGGGGCTGAGCTGGGACTCACAACCACAAGAGTGAGTAGGCATCTTGCCTTCGTTTTGACCGAGTGCTAAACTCGTCTCTGTGATTTAGCTTTCCAAGGCTCCTTACCCCACTTGGGAACATCTTTGGTTTTCTAGGACACACTACGGCTTGCGCAATAAAACCACCTGCGAGTCACGCTAGTGGGATTTGTGTGTGAAGGTAGTTGCACCATAACATCATGATAAAAGAGGAGGAAGTTGCATCAAGAGGCCACCAAGTTGAGACACACTGTTGACCTCAATGACACTGTCCACCTCAGACACCTGCACAAAGTCCCCAGGTACTAGGTTTCAGGTAATCCACTGGAGGGCTAAGTTCTTCACCTGGCTTCTTCTTAACACAAGACAGCTAGAACTCGACCTGCATCTGCTGCGATCCAGTAATCACGCGGGGTGTGATGAGCACAGAGTATTTCCCAAGAGGAATTACAGGAATATGGGTGGAGGGGACCGAATCAATTAGCGCATGGATGTGTTTCAAGTTGCTAGCTGCCACCCTAATCCAGAAACGGAGAGAGCACGCTGCTCCACTGACACCGCAGCACACGCTGGAGAGGAATTTGGGCACCTGGAGGGGCAAACGTGCATCTGTGGGCTGACACACAGGGCCTGGTATAATGAGCAATGCTGAGATTCATCCTTCACCTATTGGTGTGTGCACTAAACCACATACCTGCCGCACGTGCCTGGAACCACAAGGCAGACAATGGAAACATCAATCTCAGTCTGGAGTTTATTGAGGAGACATCAGAGATTGGGAAAACTGCCAGGGAATATTAGGAGCTAGAGAAGGAGAAGACCCACGAGGACAAACTCAGCCCTGGTACAACTCCAACAACTGCAGGGGCTTACCCCCCACCATGCCAGGCCTCCTTAGCTCTTGGATGCATTCCCCTGTGCTCTTCCCAGCTGTATCCATAGGGAGACTTGTCACACAGGGCAGTAGGCTGGGACCTCAGCCCCCTGCTCACCTTCTTCTCATTGTCCAGGTGGACGTAATAGGTTGGGTAGAGGCCCCGGTCCATTCCCTTCTTGTCTCGCGTCACCCGGCACTTGATGGTCACCCCCTGAGGGGCCGGCTGCAACACGAACTCCTCCAGGTTGTCCACTTCGATGACAGGGGAAGGAGGTCTCTCTTCCTTCTGCAGCCGGCCCGAGAGTGGGGAGGGGAGGAAGGCGTTAGGGAGGGTTCCTGCTGCCCCAGGCCTTTTCAGAGACTGGGGGCAGCCCGAACCAAGGCAGGCTGGGCCACGCGGGCTCATCACACCTCCGTGCATCTCCCCCTGGCTCCTGCCCTTCCCTCTTGTGCCACACTGGGGATCTCACTCCTTCCCTCTTCCTGGCTCAGCCACAGGCTCCTCTGCATCCCCCTGCCCTGCACCGACCCCCCCCCCCCCGCCGCAGAGCCTTCTGGGGACCCGAAATGCCACCACAATCGCCCTCCCTCGCAGAACCACTGCTGGGATCCCCCTCTCCCACACGCTGCTGGCCTCTTCCAAGAGTCCCTTCCCACAGCCTTTTGCTGGGGGCCCTGCCTTCCCTCCTTCCTGGTGCCCTGCTGCGGGGAACAGGCAGCCTGCCCTCTTCCCATCCCCCTTCCCCTCTCCTCTCTGCAATTAAAACCAGAGAGATGCCTTCAGTCCCAACCCATGCCACCCCGATTCACACTAAGGAACCACAGGGGGAAAGGAGGCCACCCGGAAACCCCATTCCCAGAGCCCCTCTGGTCTAGCCAGCCTCATACCTTCTTGGACTTCTTCCCTTTCCCTTTCTTATTGGAGTTCTTCTGGGTAGTTTCGGGGGCCTCCTCCTCGCTTTCCTCCTTGGCACCTTTGGGAGGAGCTGCCGGTAGAAACACACCGTGAAACCAGCCTCCCACACCGACTTGGAAACAACCCAGCCTGGTTAAGGCACTAAAGGCACGGGGCACCATCCCTGCAGATGCAACAGCATGATTTCTAACTGCAGAGGCATCTGGTCAGAGGAGGGCTCTGCCTGGGAGCATCCCCTATTAGGAGAGTACTTGGAGGGCAGGCATGCTCCTGCCTTGAGAACAGGGGTTGGAGTAGATGACCCGCCAAAGCCCCTTCAGCCCTGTTTGTCTGTACTTTTTTAACCCTCCTTAGGTCACACTCCCCAGGGGCACGGCACATGTAAATGCAAAGACACAGCAATGGGTCATGTCGGAAGCACATCAGGAAGGAGCAACGTGTTGGCTACAAGATGGTGAAAAGGAGAGCAAGGGACTAACCTTGGTCAGTCCAGAAGGGACCTCCTGTAGCCCCTGAAGCTGCTGTCCCCTGCCCTGATGGCACTTCTCCAAGGGACAATGTGCTTCTCCAAGACTGCTGCCAACACCACGGGTTAAATTAGCTATACTGAGTTGGTCACCATCATCTCCCTTTAGAGCCCGTAGTTGTACTCCCCCCTGCCCTTTTTCTTTTTGTACTTCCGTGTTCAAATCAGCCAAATCAGTTCTGATTTCTGTCGACTGAGCACAGCTCAATTGTTCACGTCTGTGCGGCGCTACCACCGGCAAGCCTCTTTCCTCCCACGCTCTTCAGCCTGGGGCTTCAGATACTCGCAAATCCATGGCAGGCATCCTACACGCAGGCCCCAAGCCCAGGGGGTTTGCAGTTTAGATGCCTCCTAGTCTCACTTGCCCCTAGCCCAAAGGCCAAAGGATCAAGTTAGAGGGAGAGCCCAAGAGCAATCCCCCATCGCCATAAATTGTGTAGCCAAGATCCTCACATTTGGGGACATTTGGAGATGCTCGCAGGGGGCAGCCTGCCTACAGCACAAGGGGCAGGTCTTTACCCTCTAACGACACCAAGTCATTCAAGGCCAAGAAGGGAGTCTCCCCTGCGAGGTCAGTAAAACCACCTGGCTCAAAAACGACCTCACGGCATCTCCCCTGTCATAGTAGTACTCCCCTGGCCGAGGCTGAAACAGCACCCCGAGTTTCTCTTCAGGCCAGGTGCCCCATTCATGCCCAGGTGCTGCCCTTGCCTAAGCAATCTGACTTAGGGCCCAGCTGTGAAGCTGGTGCAGAGGGCTGCCTACACCCACCTTTCTTCTTGGTTTTCTTCTCCTTGGAGCCGTCGCCTCCAGCCTGGAACATGGATGCTGTGTTCTTTTTCTTGTCAGATTTGATTGGCTTGGTGCTGGCATCAGAGTCATCTTCGGCATCGCTGTCAGCTGGAGCTGAGGGTGCAGGGCAGGGGCAGACAGATGGGGGTGGGAGAGAAAATCAATCCAGAGAAGGGGATACAGCAACTGGTCACACATCTCTCATGTCACTCATCTGTCACTTTGATAGACGATGAGTAACCCTCCCAAAGCCCTGGGGTGTAGGTGAGGGATGTAAACCATAGGGTAATCACTGTCCCCACTGCTAAAAGGAAGCCACCTCTGGGGGTCAACCTGGTAGCTGTTTAACAGCGCATAGCCATGCTAAACACAGCCAAGAGCAGGCAGTGAAGACAAATCCTGTGTACAGCTGAAATTCAGGCCAGGAGGATGGCCTGACCCCATGTGGGTCTGGGCAGGATGGGCTGGCCACTGTGCTCATAGGAGATGAGCTCTCCTGATTCAGGGCTGTGCAGCATCATTCACTTGGGAGATCAGACCAGCACCAGTGCAGAGCAGAGACCCTACCCAGTCCCCGCCACCAGCCTTTGAATTTTCACTGGGGGAGTCTCTGCTCTAAATACTGGCCACCTGGTCCCATCCTGCTTCCCTTCCGAGGCGAGATGGGACCACGGAGCTCAGACCTGGCCGCAACCCCTCCCACAGGCTGATCCACATCTCCCTAGGTGCCAAGGGCAAGGCCTCGTGAGCCCTTTGCTGAGGGCACAAGGCAGTGGTGGGACCATGGGGCAGCCAGGCCCCTTCACCTTTCTTCTTGCTTTTTTTCTCCTTCTTGTCCCCGCTGACTTGGAACATGGAAGTTGGCTCCTTCTTTGTGGTCTTTGCAGTTTTGCTCTTGGCATCCGGCTCACTCTTGTCTCCTAATGGGACAAAGAAAGGAGAGTGAAAAGGGAGGGCGAAGGAAAAGGCAGGAGTCAGCAGCTGGAAAGGTGAGGACAGGCACGGGGACAGAAACGGGGGAGACAGTGGGAGCTGAGACACAGGAGAGGAAAGAGAACAGGAAGGAGTGGAGGCAAGCCAGAGACAGAAAGGGAGTTGAGGAGCAGAGATCTGCCCAGGCTCTCACTGGACCTGAACCCAGGCTCCCCAAGTGCAAAGCTAGTGTCCGAACAACTGGACTACCCTTCCCCTCACTCGCAGAGCACGTCCAACCCTTAATTACCTTCCCCTCCGGGGCTCCCATCACTGACCTTTAAGCTTGGCTTTTTTCTCCTTGCTTTCTCCAGCAGAAGCTTCTTTGGAGGGTTTGGGGGGCTTCTTTTTCGACTTTTTTGGTGGGTCTTCATTCTCAGCCTCCTCGTCCTCCTCGTCCTCCTCAGAGTCCTCTGGAGATTTTATTGGGGTGGAAGTGGGGAATCAGAAGAAGATCAGAGACACAAACCCATTGACAAGGTGATGGCAATGATGATCCTACGTGCTTTCCTGGATGAGCTTGCTCCCGGTGGGGGGCTACCTTGGGGCCCACCAGACTTTTGCTTCCAGGCTGTAAGGCACTGAACAGCAGTGGGTGACCCAGGTGCTCACACCGCTCCTGTCTTGCCTAATCCAGGCTGGGGCTGAGGCCAAATGCAATGGCTAATCCCACAAAACTGGCTCTACCACAGCCAGCCAGTGTGAATGGGAACAACTGTAGTACGAAAATGTGCCTAAAAGTCTAAGGAAGACTTTCCAAGCCCCGAGACCTGCTCTTTGCTGAATGGGACTCCAACAGTGCAACTTTGTCCCATATTCAAACTGATTTAGAAGTGGTGCTGGCTGCCTGGCCTACGCTATGTGAGCTGGGCCAGTTTCAAAACTGCTGAAAAAGAATAGGGGGCATTCCCCCAGTGCAGATAAGACTCCAGAGGCCTTTGACCCAGGATTTGACTTGGTAGAGCCGAGAAAACAAACACCTTTGTATTTGTAAGGAAAGAAGTGCGGATTTGGGGGGTGCATGGAGCAAGGTTTCCCCCTAGTGACCATCTTGCCTCCTGCGCTTTTCCAAGGGTCCTGTGTACTGTACAGGCGCCGCGCAGCCATCTGTATAGTCCCTACAATGACTAATGCAGAACACACAACCTCTGCACAGTTCATGCAACAGCTGTGCAGCACATACAACCTCTGTCCTCAGCAGAGATGTGTCAATGGCTGATTTCTTGTTGCACTGCCTGAACTGCAAAAAACAAACAGCCACGTGGGTGTTGAGCAAAAAGCTTTGTTTTATCCGAAACAAACTGCCTTGCTTTGGGGTTTTCTACATTAAAAGTCATTCTGAAACACAACAATCAACAAATTCAAACAAAATCAAATGCTTCAGACAAACCAAAGTGGGACTTTTTAGATTTTTTTTCCCCCACTTTGTTTTGGCCAAAGCAATTGAATTGGACACAGGTTAGTTAATAGTTTTAACTGACCCAAATCTCCATTTTCTGGGGAATAAGAGAGTCGATTGAAAAATCTGCCTCAGGGCTGATTCCAGCCTTCCTCTAACATCCCTGCAGGGAGACAGTAATGAGGACCTCGGCCGGGCCTTGTAGACAGCCAGCCATGAGAGGGGCCAAGGGCAGGAGCTGTTGTTAGAATAGGGCAGTTGTCTGCATAGCCAATGCACCTGCCCTCCAAAGCCATCACGGGGGCTGCTCACTCTACCTGGGGACTGGGAACTTTCCCACCATGGAGCTTTTGTTGGCGTTTCAGACTGGAGGTGGCTTGATCCCTTAGTGGTTCAGAGAGAGCTCTCCAAGGGAGCCTGGAGATGCTTGGATGGGAGCACAGGGCCTGGTCTAGGACAAACGGATGTTGGGTCACGTTTCGATGACACTTGCAGTGTGAATGAGAGCTGGGGGAGCTGTGTGTCTGGCCTGTAAACACAGTGCAAGCATGTGCTGCTGGACGGTGACACAGGTGTAGGTCTACATAGGGCGTACGCTGCTTGCGAGCAACCAGAGCCATGTGCTTGAGCTGTGACTGCTCAGATGAGGGGTAGCAGGTGCCGGTGGAAGATGTGCAGCTCCTTACCCTGCTTCTTTTTGGAAGTTTTGGATGTGCTAAAGTTGGCCAAAGGACTTTCCTTCTTCTTCCTGGGGTCCTTGATGAATTTAGAGTACAGATCCTTCTCACCCCCCTCCTCTGGCTTCTCTTCCTTCTTCTTTTTCAGTTTTTTGACACCTGCACACGGCAAGAAATTCCAGAGTGACAACGGACAAGGCAGGTGTGGAGAGGAGGGCAGCAGATGCAGGGCAGGTAGGGCTTGTGAGACCATGGGCTAAATGAGACACCAGTAACCCCCCACCCCAGCACATAGGCACTGGGAGACAGGGGGGGACTTCTCACTACAAGACTGGACAAGAACAGTGGGGTGTTTGTGTCTGCAAGATCAGGGAGGGTCGGTTGCCTTCCCAGGTGGAAGGATCACAGCAGGGAGAGGAGGCAGGAAGAGATACAGAGAGCACCTCACATTCACAGGGCCTCGAATAGGCATATCTGTGCCCCGCTGCCCTCTTCTGCACAGGCCATGCTCATATCGGGACCCCCTTTGGACCTTGCTCTGGTGCTCACAAAACACAGTTTATGGAGGCAAAGCTTGGGCAGAGTGTCCCCAGCACTTCATGTATGTGCAAAACTGAGATGTGTGTGTGTGCATCTGTTTGTGCATGTGCAGTTGGCCACAAAGCCCTGAATGCTGGCCTGGTCTTGCCTGTCTCCTGAGCAGGACAGGAGCAGGCTCAACCTCTTCTACCAGCTGAGCTCAGCACCTGGACCATGCCCTCCCATTGCCCGTGCATGCTGGGCTGTTCCTGCTAGCACAGCTGAGATTCTCAGGTCAGAGCCGTACTGGGGACAGGTACACAAGACAAGAGACAGGGAGTGCTGAGGCTGTGCCTTGTCCTGGGACCAGGCCTGTGCTCTGACAGGGAAGGAGACAGGCTGGCAGAAGGCACAGAGGGAATCAGCCATTCAATGAATGCTTAATCTGGGGGCAAGTGGTGCTGGAGCATGTCCATGTGTGATGCCCACCCCAGTGTCCTTGTGCCCCAGTTCACAGTGCCCGCGGGCAGCCTACTCCAGGCTCTGTCTCTTACTCTGGGCAGGGGCGCTGGGCTCCTTCACAGGACTCTGATCCCCGGACTTCTTTGCTTTGGGTTTCTTCGGCTTGGCTTCTGCCAGGGGCTCCTGGCGCTTCTTTTTCTGCTTCTGCCCCAGTTGGACGTGCTGGATGGAGAGACACATTACTGACACAGAGCTGAGGGAGGAGGGAGGGAACAACAGAGCCCCTGCCCTCAGTCTCAGGTAGGAGCAAGTGCAAGCACTGCAATATGGCCCAATGCCAAGGCTGCTAACTTCCATGGGCCGAAGGCCTGGGGGTGACCCCCTGCCTGGGGGCAAGGGTGCATGTGCACAGCTGTAATGTTTCATGAGCCGGGTGAGCAGGTCTGCACAGGAGGGAGCACACAGGGAACAGACCTCACCAGCCAGGGAAGAGACCACAACCCTAACCCAGCCCCCACACCCACGCCCCTCCCCGCTTCGCCTCTGTCCCTTTGGGCCCAGCTCCATCTAGCCCAGCCAGGTGTAACCAGGGGCATTAATGGGACAATGCAGACGTAACAGTGGCATGAAGGAGAGTTCAATCTAGCCTGGGCATCTTCCTCATGCTCTTCCTTCTCTGCAGTGACAGGTTTCCCCAGTTTAACCAGCCCGTGCCAGCAACACGGCTCCCAAACTTCTGTTGTGGCAGGAAAAGCAATGATAAACTCTCAATGTTCCTCGAAACGGCTTCCCCGTCCTCCTGCCTGCCTGTGACATGAACGGTGTTATCTTAAACATAGGGTTCCCCGCTCTGCTGCACCCCCAGCTCCACCCCAGCAGTGCACGGGAGTGACACGGGATAGCTGAATGGGGAAAAAGGAACCGAACAGCCCCGACAGGGGAAAGCAGAGCTTTCTGCCCTCCCCATTTTGAAGTCTCAGGGGTTAGCACGGTGTGTCCTGGTCCCTTAGTTACTTAGGGGCATCTTAATCTGACAGCATCCCTGTCAGATCTAGCCTTGCTGTCTGGCTCTCTCCTGCACCATTGCATTGCCAGCAGGCTGATGCTCAGAGGTGCGCACAGATGTGAGCAAAATAAGCCTCTCCCAGCTGTGGCTGGCAGCCAGCTCCAATCTTAAACCAGGCTTCCTTCCAGCCCCGCTCAGATGCAGCACTCCTCCCCACAAGTGGAGACAGACCTGCTTTTCCCTGGGATTTTCATGCTGCTGAAAGGGGGTGCTGAGAGACCTGGACACTGCCTGATATCCTGCCAGAGAACAGGGCTGGGATGGGCGGCAGCAGCACATGCTTCCTTCATGCTGTCCCAGGACACTTCTCTTAGATTGGAAGAGCCTTCCAGCTCCTTCTCCAGCCACGCATTGAGAGAGGGCAATATCTGTGTCCTCACCAGGACCCACTAATGCAACACTGGAGCCCCCTCAGCACTACCAAAGGGCCCCGATTTGGACTGGCAATCTAGCTAGATCCAGCCCCTGGGCTGGTCTCTCCTCATCAACCTGAGCCTGTTCCAGCTGCGGTGAAAACAAAAAAGGAAAAAAGCCGTCCTAAAATCTCTTTCCAGCGATTACTTGTGCCTCAGGGAAACGGCTTCAAAGAACAAAAGCAAAATCATATTGGGGCACATTCTTCTAAGAACGTCTCCTGCCAAAATGACTCTCCAGTGAAATCCCCCCCGAATTTATCCTGTCTGTGAACTCGGTGCATTGCCCTCCAGCCTGTCCTGCCACAAGACATGCAAGAGGGCCAGGTTTCTTCTACAGTCCTCGGGTCCAAGATTCCCTAGAAAGAAGCCGGACGTTGCAAACCCAGAGCTGTTCCACCAGAGAGTGAAATTCCTGAGCGCAGACTGCCCGCAGGCAACCAGGGAAAGACAACTGGCAGCAGGAAAAATGGCATTCACCCTGAAGCCAACGCTCTGGAGCGGGCGCCCAGACACAGCACCGGCACATTTGCACACACGCAGCCCCCGTCCAGAGCCAACCAAGTGCTGCGGAGAGCGGAGAGGGGTTGCTGGCCGAGGGCCCAGCCTACTGATTGCTTGGCTCGCCTGGAGGAAGAAAGGAGGACAGTGTCTGGGATTTGGCGATCACGCGGTATCACTAAGTGTTTGTACTGCTGGCGAGCGTAAGCAGGCAAAGAAACACTGCAGTGAACCCACCCACGCTTCTCTAAGTCAGGAGGAGCTCCCCTCACACCCGTGGTAGTACATCAGTGTGCGGCCGGTAAGGGAGGATGTGGGTGCAGCCCCCAGGGACTGAGAGCAGCAAAGATTGGTGACAGATGAAGAGCAACTGCAAGTGAAATGACTGCCGGAAATAGAGGCGCTGCTAGGCAGGAACGGGCCCCAAAGTCCATTTAGCTAAGGATCTGGTCTCCAAAAATGACTGACAGCAGCTGCTTCAGAGGAAGGTACAGGACAGTCTGTTCTCCCAGATCTCTTGACCTGGTCTCTATTAGACAGGAGTCAGCTTAAGCCCTGAAGGACGAGGTGTACTGTCCCTTCCAAAGTGGGTCCTCATTAACTGCGGCTCTGGATAGTCTTCAGTAGCTACCCGGTCTCTGCTCCAAGCACAAGCAAGAGCAATAGAGGCTGATAAGGATTAACTGAAGAAGCTGAGAGGATTGGGGGTGATAAGGACAGCGGCTTGTCAAATGAGACAGAAGCCCCAGAGCAGTTGCTAGTAGACAGGTGTCCACAGCACAAAACACACCCATTCAATTGGCTCTGGGTTGCTGGCACTCTCAGCAAAGAAGCCACCAAGATAATTGGTTTCTGGAGATTAAGGTCTCCTTTCTGACACGCAGAGGGAGCTGCCAGTATGAGGGCATCGCCCCGTATCTGTGCTGTGTGTGGCAAAAGGGAGGGTTTCAGTTGTCTGAGCTGCTAGTGCCTTTGCTTTGGAATACAAACTGGAGCAGGGAAACAGGAAGGAGAGTCCTTCAAACCTATGTGCAGAAGCCAGAAAGCAAGGATGAAAAATGATGCAGTAAAATGGGAGAAATGGGTGGATCAGTGGGAAGAGAAGTTATTCAAACCATGTTTCCAAAGAGGAAGAAAACCTCTGGCCAGCGTCAAAGCTGGAGAGCTGACTGCTGGGGGAGATGAAGAACAACATATTTGCTCTGAGAAGCTTTTGCACACTTGGGAGATGGTAGGGTCTCCCTTGGCCCAGACTCTCTCTTCCAAGGCAGATTTGCTGAAGCTTAGTCCCCCACAATTCAAGCATCTTTGATGCAGGGCAGGCCTGCTCCAAAACCCCACAGCGCCAAAGGAAATGTACTGGATTTGACTTCACTGAGCTGCAGATCAGGTCCTTAGACAGTCAGACTGATGGGACAGCCCACTCCCCTGTTGGTCTGTAAGGTGCATGTCCCACTCTGCTAGCAGTCACACCGGGTGTGTGCTCTCTCACGCCCACTGGGATACAAGGATGAACTCACCTCAAGACTGCTCCTTGGGAGGGGACACGGGGACTAGACACGTCCTACCTGCAAAACCTATTATTCCAAGAGGCGGGTGCCATGTGTGGAGGGCACCTATGTGTTGGTCCTGGTCTCAGTCAGTGCCCTGGTCTCAAACAAGTACCATACAGACAGAGACTAAAGCTCTAGAGCTAAGTTGATCAGACTAGATTTAGCCACACAGTTACTATTGAAAGAAATAGGAACCATGTGTGCAACACCCCTTAGCCAGCTCTGAAATCTTGACCCAGCAGCTTCAACTCTTTGGCATCAGAACGAGACGTTACTGGTACTAGACACAAGACAAATTCCCTCTCCAAGAGCAAGGGGCATTAAAATCAGAGGTGGGTATGAAGCAAAACTCAGAGTCAAGCCTTTCCCAGCTCTTGGCGAAGCCAGGACCTGAATGAAGAGCTCAGGGCTGCCCCTAACAACACAGAGACAGAACAGAGAGGGGCACCTACTCAAGGTGGCATCTGGGCTCATCAGGGGAATGAAAACTAGCCAGTCCTGCCCTCAAACCAAGCCAGCCCCTACTGCAGCTGCACGCACCTGCTAGCAAGAACAAACACTGGAGTGACTCATGTACTGAAATAGCACGGGCCCATGTCCACCCAGGGCAGACCACACTGCTCAAAACACGGGGGCAGTCAGTACAGGGGCTGCACTTTTCAGCTCAGCTCCTTCCCCTGCTCCTGGAGCTGGTGGGAAGGGGTGCAGGGAGCTCCGCTAGGACGTGGGGGCAAGCGCCGGGTGCCCAGCATAAGGAGCTAGCACCTGCCTCCTCTTACAGAGGCTGAGCACTGGGGCACTCCTCTAAGGAGCTCGCAGGCCCCAGTTGAGAACCACTATGTTAGCCCAATGATCACAAAGGAGAAAGACTTACCATGGAGCAGCCCAGTCAGGGAAAGCAAAGTGGGGGAAATGAGAAAGACCAGTTAGTGAAGAGCCAGGGGACAGTCAGCAGGGCAGACTCAGGGCCCCATCCCAGCCCCAGGGGAGGGCTCCATAGCTTATATGATGCCAGCCGGTAGGGCAGCCCTAGGCACTGCTGTGAGGCAGCCATCACTGCTCAGCTACAGCGGGAAGCCTCTGTCTTTGCTGGTGGAGAAGGAGAAGGAGAAGGAACAGCTCATCTGCTGGGACTGAGCAGGCCCTATTTCATCCATGCTGCACCTCATAGAAAAAGGATAAATTTTCCCCATCAGGACACTTCAGCCACTCATCAGAATGGGAGGAGCTCTCAAGTGATGGCTAGTGCAACCACCTATGTTTGCAAGAAGGAAAGGCCCATGGCAAGGGAGGTGGGAGCTGTGAGGCTGCACGTGGCATCCACTTGCAGACACAGAGAGGAGTAGGAGAGGTGAGGGAGTGCTTAGGAAGAAGCTGGAATGGTCAAATGCAAAGGGCTTCATAAGGAGACCAAGGGGGTTTGAAGAACTGGAGCCACCCTCAACCCCAGCCAGTGTACACCCTTCCTCTGAAACAGCAAAGGCACCTCTGCAAGGGCAAACTAGGCCCTGTGTATAAATTCCTCCAGGTGACGGAAACCCAGCACCTTGGTCTCCAGCCTGCATGCGAAACACCATGGCCATAGAGGACCAGGAGGAGACTGTGCTAAAGACAACCAGACTCCTGTAGGAAACCGGCTGCAGGTAAAGGGATTTCAGTGACACCAGGGTGCCCAGAAGTAGCATGGAAGAATATGGGATTGAGGTCAGCCAGAGACAGAGCATGAAGCAGAAGGATTAGATGCATCACAGCTAATCTGATTTAGCAGGGCTATAAATAATGATGATTTATCAAGCACAGACCATGCAGCTGGGCAATTAGCTAAACAATCAGCATTCGGGATGTACCGGGAAATGTTGCCTGATGCAAGGCAGTGCAAGTCCTGCTGACTGGGCCCCTCACTGGATAACTGACAATCTCAGTGCTAGATCAAATCACTCTTCCTGTCCCAACCGGCCGGTTCCTCCACCCTGTTCCTGTGTGTGGGCTAAAGGTGAGGCTAACTTCAAACTGATATGGAAACCAAAAGGAAACAGAGCAGGTCTGAGTCATATCCACCAACTAGCACCATATATTGTGATAGCTAAAGATCCCATGGGATGCTTTCCAGGGGAAAGGATCTTAACTGCACTTTCCTGGCCAGATTCCAACATATGTTCTGCCTCCTCCACGCTTCTCCTACGGCTTCATCTGGATGCTGGGTTCTCCTACGTGCCCTTCCACAAGCCAGCAAGTGTTGTTGCTGTGCATGGTTAAACAGCAAATGCACTGCCCTCCAGACAGGGTGCAACACAGGGGATGTGCCAGTTCATTAGTGCCCTCTAGTTCTACAGCACAGGCGGTGAACATGGTAGTATTCAAAGGAGGAAGAAAATGAAGCCTTTATATGGAGAGTTTGTTGCCAGTATTTTGTGCATGTGCAAGACACAAGATAAAGTCTTTGCTTAGAAAGGAAACCATATATTTTATGCATAGAAAATCTTCAAGGTCCATCAGGATGAAAGATGCAAACGTCACAGGCATTCAAAGGCAGCACCCTCGTCATCCTGTCTGCCAATAACAGCATCTAGTTGAGAGAGTTGGGGCATGTACGGAAACCAGCTTCTTGCTCTTATGCCAACAACTCACTGTGTTTCAGCCCTCACCTTTTTTCACTCCCTTTAGTCTCTTAATCGCAAAGCTAGCAAAGGGGAAGGGGAAGCAATTAACTTTATTACTTAGCTTGATAAAGCATTTTGATGATAGGCAGTTTGTATGAAAGGCTGCTCTTATTGTTGTTATTATTATGGCAGCGCTGCCTAGGGCTTCCACTGTGCTAGGTATCGTGTACTCGGGAGTGTATCAAAGGAAGTCCTATTGTAAATTCAATGTTTTGTTTATAGTAATTAGTAACAGCAATTAGATGTTCTGGTCTAACACCTTCTGAAACACCTGCTACCCATGGAAAGTGAATCATGATTGAAAGACTAGCTGAAAAGCTTAATGAAGACATTAATTAGGAATGTAAGATCCTACCACATTCGCAGAGCTCACCTGTAGCCTTAACCGTTGTAAGTAAAGAGAGTTTTCAAAATAGTTTCAAATCAGCTCACACACTTTGGGTCTGGACTGGTTCTGCCTGAGATGGCTGATCACGTCAGGGCAGGGGCCTCACATCATGGACCAGATACAATGGCTTGTGCTCTTGCTCACCTTGCTCTGTGCTAGGAAGTCCCCTTCACACAGCATGGGACAGGCTGGGACTGGAAGCAGTCCAGCTCAGCACATCAACACTGGGATGCTGAGCTGGGCCCACCACAACCTCTGCTAGAAACCTGCTTATCAGTCCCCCCAAGGCCAACCCCAGAGGCACAGGACAGACTGCCTGGGGCCTGTGCATGCTGGAGAAAGCTGGACACATTCCCCTCCATCAGCAATAGCAACGGTTGAAGCTGTAGTGTCAATGGGGACTGGGCCAGCTCAATAAGGTTTGCAGACCCCCACCTTACAGGCTCCCCACACTGAAGCAGCACTGATGGTGAATGCAGACGCACCTTGGGAGGGAGTCTTATCTTCTCCCACTGCTCTCTCCCTCTCCAGACCTGGCCAGGGAGTGCCCTGAAGCATCCTGCAAACGGCAACAAGACTGGTTCCGGCCATGAACCTTTCTGATTGCATGAGCAAACAGCACCGAGGAGGATAATGCCAAGCTATGTCCAGAAGCCGGTCTGCCAGGCAGACCTGTGGTTATCTTTCAGGACCTAAACCTGATAGGTGAAGCTGCTACTCTAATGACCATGTACTCCCCTGATGATGTGGGTGTTTCCCTATATAACACCTGCTCAAATTAAGATGAAGGCTTAGCAGCAGATTCCACTTGTACAGCCCTCACTCTTTTTTTTTTGTTTGATTTCCATCTCCTTCCAAATTCTTTCTTTTTTTTTTTTGCATCCCAGTATACCCAGCTACTTCTAAGGTTTGTTTAACTGGGCCCTTCATTTGATCTTAAAATGGGACAATAAGTAGGTTTGGGACTTGCATGTGTCTCATCACAGCTGCAGGTCACCTGGGCAAGCGGCTGTGCTGGGTGTTGCAAAGCACAACACTGTGCATTACACAGGACTGCGAGCATCAGAAGCGCTAGAACCAGAAACTCGCTGGGGGCCTGACCTGGTTTCTGGCAGGCTGGCTCTTCAACTCCAGAAATCACATTCATTCCCTAGAGTCTCATGTCTGGACACAAACATTATCTGAGAAAAAGCCAACTCTCAAGCTGGAAAGTCCCATAACTTAGGCTCAAGAGCCTGTATCTAGGAAGCCTGAATTCATCTCCTCAGTCACCCAGCTCTGACTCAGCATGGAAGGAAGCAGGCAAGGGGGGGGAAGATTGTCTCACCTGCTTGCTAAGTTTCTGATTCTGGGGGCTCCCAGGTTCCTCGTTCATACTAGAAAGAAAACACAGTGCAGTGAGATTAGCCCACCTTCATAGAGGACTGGCCATTTGGGGTGCCTTAGTTTTCAAACAGCTATAGGAAGGAGCACCTGACACAAGCCTGACTGTCAAAGGATGGGTACAGCACCTGGATAACACAGACCCTTTTGAGATGCTTCCAAGTGAGCATCCAGGAGTCACTAGTCCTTTCTGAAAATGTTGGCCTTGGTCTAAATCTAGGAGGGAATCGACCAGGTTTTGACCTTTGGATTTGCTTTATTCCCAGCTCATCTAGGAAACTAGGAGATTGAAAGACTAACTGAAAGATTTAATTAAATCATTAATTAGTCTTCCAATCATGATGATTAGGAGAAGAGCCATGAACTGCATGCAGCTCCTTCTGCCTACCAAAAGGGCAGCCAATATAGACAGGCTGCTTTGGGGTGTATGTTGCTGGGTTCCCACTCTCACCTCCCTTCCTTGTGGGGAGCAGAGCTCCCCACTTACTCCCTCTTCTGTCCACAAGTAGCAGTAAGCTGGGCACACAACTTCTTTGCCAGGGGATGGAGGAAAATCACCTCCACATCCACAGCATGCTCTGTGGCTAGGTTAAGAGTGAGAGACAGACCATGCACAGAGGACCCCAGTGCATCTCTAGCTGTCGCTCACTGGTTCACGTCCCCTGCCGGTCTCTGTTCCCAGCTGCTCTCTACCCTGCTCTTCCCATTGACCTGGTTGCTACTTAGGCTAATGGGTAGCTTGGGAGGATGTACAAGATAAGGACAAAAGTCGTACCTTAGCAAGCCCAGCAGTGCAACAAGGCAGTTACAGACTGCGGATCAGCTGCACCCACTGCTACGGCTCCAGCTGGGGTGGGGGTGGGGGTTCTGGGTACAGCCTAGCCCCGAAAGTCCTTGCGCTGCCCAGAGACAGAGAGCAGGCTGAGGGTGAGAAAGGGCAGAAGGAAAAACTCAGCAGTGCTACCTCCACTGCTACGGCCCTTCACATCCAAAACCTCTGGACTGAACCTGCCACTGTGCCCCGGAGCTGTGCGCCTCTTACCCCAGCAGGTGGCATCGCAGCCTGCAGACGTGGCTCAGCCCTGCCCAGAATAGACCCGGACTGGCATTGCCACGGATTTCGTCTTTCCCTGCCGAGGGCATGCCTATGGGATACTTGACAGCCACGTGTCCCTCGGTCAGGGCCTAACAACCTCTGGATGAATGTGCTCGTATTGTAAAGCTGGAAGGGACCGGTATTGTCCTGCAGCCTGACCTCCAGCGCAACACGAGGCGGAGGATTTCGCCCTGCACCAAGCCTGGAGCGGCCAGCAGAGCCCGAACCCCATCTGGGTTTTAAAGCTCTTAGATGCTGGAGGATCCACCGCCTCCCAAGTAAAAAATCACAAGTGCAGAGGCGAGCACAACGCACTTTATTGCTAGTCTGAATTTCTCTCCCTTCCACTTCCAGCACTGGGTACTGTTCTGCCTTTACCCGCCAGATGTCAAAGCCCTGAGCTATCCAAATTCCTTTCTTCATGTACCTACTTTGCCAACACCAGTGAGAGGGTGAGCTCTCCTCTCACAAAATCCCTGATGATGGGTCTCAGAGACACAGCAGGCACAAGCCAGCCCCTGTGGCACTTCACAGCTCATTGCAGAGCCCATCATTAACAGACTACCAGCTTTCCCTGCCTCCAGGATTTTGGATCAAGTCTCCATTTGCAGGCTCATGGCATGCTGCTTGTTTTGGAATTCACCAGGAAGCCACCAGATGGCTGAAGAAAACCCACAGGGTTTCTCTCCTGCCTCCGATGCCTCTAGTTCTGGATTGCACTAGGACAGCCACTTGAAATGCTCAGCGTTGTGCTGCAGGGCTGCCTGCGGGTATACAGACGCCCCGAGAATACAAGGTGAACCAGAGCATCCTCTTTACTGCACTAAAGCTCGGCCTGGAGCCTGTATCATGCACATCCAATGCGTGCCAGTAATTTTTCAAGGTAGAAGCCTGTGTAAATAGGCCACTTGGGCCTTCAAAGGCTGAGTTATGTTCCCCAATACACCTGTACTCTCTGGGAGGTGAGAGGGATGCTAAAGGCACGTTGTTTCTCTGTAGCCAGCTCTACCCGACCCTTCCCCAAACCAAAGGCTCATGCAACCCCTGGTCTTAGCTGCTTGTTCAGATTGTCCTGCTTGGACCCAATCAAAAACTTTCCAACAGGCCATTTTTATGTTGGGGTTTTACCAACATCTAAACCCGTTACGGGAACATGTCAGCTCCCAGCGGAAAAAGTCGAATCATCTCGATTTCATTTGGGTAACATTCTGCTTTGACGTTGTTATTTTAATTCCTGTAACTCAGACATGTTGTATTAATATGACTGTTGTTTCGGTCACACCTATATTGTTATGTACTGTTCCAGGCTTGTACGCTCAAACCAAAACACATTGCTGGCCCTGAAGTGAAATGATGCAGAAGATCTCTTTTGCGGGAAATGTCATTGCTTTCTGTTCCTCTTCAGAGCTGTTTTTTCTTTTGCACTCTGGGATTACAAATCTGCAGCCTTGCTAACCCTGAGCTAAAGGGATTCCTCCCAATAGGCAGAAATGGGATGTGGTGCAAAAAGGCTTCCCAAGGCAACACTAGGACACGTTTACAGGCTATCTGGAGACATCTTAGAAGGAAACGCCTGCCTAGGGAAATCATTGGGAGTGATCCCACTGCCCGCCATGCCCCGTGGGCTGGAATGGGCATGCAGAGACTGACTTCTAGGGCAGTTGGGTACCTTCACATCAGGACTCGAGCCTTCCTATGGACAGCAACTTGTCAGAAAGAGACAGTGCTCTCTCAGTGCATGGGGTAGGGATGCCCTGAGAAGAGAAGCCCTGTGGGGACGCAGACCTGCCTGACGCATGGACAAAACGAGAATCCTCCTTACAAATCAGGACCGCGCTGAATCTGCGGGAACAGCTGGGGCTGCGTGTTCCCGGGGACAGAGGGGGAGAAGCACTCACCCGGCCGTGGTCCACACCTCGCGCAGGGTGTCTGACTGCAGGGGCATGGCAGGCTGCTGGCAGGGCTCAAGGACTCAGCAGATGGGCAGACCTGGAGCACAAAGCCACCTTCTTCCAGACGCGAAGCTGAAGCACTCCCTCTTCCTCGGCCAGATTTCCTTCCTTTCTGGCACAGGCTGTTAAGAAGCTCCACAGATGCATACTGTGCACATTTTAAAGGCAGGACATTGCCAGCTGGAGGGCTGATGGCATCAGCCCCATCTGACCAGGGATTCCCCACGCTGGCTTGCCCTCTAAGCTCAAGAGGCTCCCCGGCCAATCTCCCAACATTAGCTTTCTTCAGTGAAGTCAAATTAGTCTTTTACATTCATGTTCCACGTTACCCACCAGCCCTGCTGGGACAGGGACCTCGGTGCAGGTGTCTCTCTCGTGCGTGAGAGGAGGAGGAGGAGGAGTGCCTGAGCGCGACAGAGCCAGGGAGACGATTAACTTTTTATTTCTCTGGAAACTCGCTAATAGGATTTCAGAGGCTCACAGACTCTCAGCCAGGGCTGCAGAGAGACTCTATAGACTGCAGCGTCTGTCACATTAATCCAGTAAAACAGAGGAAAAGCAAACTTGATGGATCACGCTGAATAATACTGTGTCTCCAAACAAGCAAGTGAAAAACGAGTGCATATGGTGCCTACAGGATGTGCATGCATGTGTCACGGTGTGCAGGTAAGCCTGTGTATCAGTGTGTGCACAGCATACGGGCAGTTTCAATAGCCCCTTCCTCGGCTGAGCCCAGGGTAATGCCCCATGTGGCCCATGCAGTGCTGGGAGAAGGAATGGGGGATGGATGATGAACCATTCATAGTGTGGCCAGATGGAGTAGGGCTGCAACAAAGCAAGGACACAGAGTTGGACCTGGCCCAGTGTCCCAGCTCACTGAGAAGTGGAGTTGCCTTCTCCCTCTCCTTCATGTGCAGAGCAGCCATCGTCCCCTTTGGCAGACGCCTGCTTTGTGGTCTGCAGACCAAGCCCCGTGCACTTGTACAGGTCCTCAGTGCCGAGGTGCCACCTGCTAGCACACGCCACCCCCATCGCATCCGAGTGGGCCGACTCTGCCTGCACAGATAGGCTCAGAGGCGGCACACGGGAGCACTGTTCTGGGAGCCCCAGAGGCTCCAAGACAAGAGATTACAAATCTACTTAGGAGAGACAAGGTTGACCGAAATGGGCTTCTCAGCCCACGTGACATGGTGTGCTGGGGTTGCTGTGGAAGGAGCTACCAGGACCACTGCTGCATCACCTCCTTTTTGAAGTCAGTGATGTCTCTTTAGGAGTAGCCCAGCAGGTAACTATATACCTGTGGGTCTCATAGCCTCTCTCAGGAGCTCTCTGAATCATAGAAAGTTAGGGTTGGAAGGGACTTCAGGAGGTCACATCTAGTCCAACTCTCTGCTCAAAGTAGGACCATCCTCAACTAGATCATCCCAGCCAAGACTTTGTCTAGTCAGGTCTTTAAAAGCTCCAAGGATGGAGATTTCACCACCTCTCTGGGTAGCCTGTTCCACTGTTTTACTACCCTCCTAGTGAGAAAATTCTTCCTAATATCCAACCTAAACTTCCCTTGGTGCAACTTGAGACCATTGCTCCTTGTTCTGTCACCTGCAACAGTCCGGCTCCATCCGGTTTGCAACCCCACTTCAGGTAGTTGAAGGCTGCTATTAAGTCCCCTCTCAGTCTCCTCTTCTCCAAACTAAATAAGTCCAGTTCCCTTGGTCTTTCTTTATTAGTCATGTGCCCCAGGCCCTGAACCATTTTTGTTGACCTCTGCTGGACTCTCCAATTTGTCCACATCCCTTCTGTAAGTGGGGGGGGGGGGGGGGGGCAAAACTGCACACAGTACTCCAGATGTGGCCTCACCAGTGCTGAATAGAGGGGAATAATCACTTCCCTTGACCTGCTGGCAACGCTCCTACCAGTACAGCCCAGAATGCTGTTCGCCTTCTTGGCAACAAGGGCACACTGTTGCTCATATTCAGCTTATCGTCCACTGTCACCCCTGGGTCCTTTTCCGCAGAGCTGCTGTCCAGCCAGTCACCCTCAGCCTGCGCCGATGCATGGGATTGTTCTGTCCTAAGTGCAGGACTTTGCACTTGTCCTTGTCAAACATCATGAGATTCCTTGTGGCCCAATCATACAATTTGTCTGGGTCACTCTTAATCTTAGCCCTGCCCTCCAGCATATCTACTACTCCCCACAACTTGAATGCTATGCAGGGTCAAACAGCACAGGCTGGAGTCCAGATTCTCTCTAGTTGATCTCCCCTTGGACATTCAACCCTAACAGCAGCCAGGCTCGCATGACCTGGTAGCTTAAAATCCACGTGCACAGGGTCTACGGCAATACAAAGTGACACCCTGATCCAACCTGGAGAAGCCTGGAAAGCAGGTGGCAGCCATGCAGTGAGAGTGTCAGGCCAGAGCACCCGTGCAAATGAGCTGAATGAGGGTTTTCTCTGCTTGGAGAAAGAGTAGAGCAAGTTCGTTCTTTCTCTTGTAACATCACTAAATGTGTGCCCTGAAGGACCAGCAGAAAGACTGCTAGCTTCAGGCTGGACTATCTAATCAATCTAGGCTCTGCTCGGTGCGGCACTCAACAGCATCTGACGTTCCCTTTTAATCCACTTCATTTGCATATCATGCAGGCAACCTCCGCTGGGAGCCGTCCTAGGGACCTTTTCTCCCTGCTGAGGTCTTGATTTCAAATCTGCTTTGACCTAGCTGCAAAGGGCAGATCAGCTGTATTTTTTTTTTACTTTTCTCACTGTCATTTGACTGCAACCATTTGCTCTCCAAGCCAGCTGGCACATGTCGTACAGCTGGAGAAGATACAGTTACACAGAAAAGGGATGTCAGGACACTGCAAGGGGGAATTGGGCAGCGTTTCCAAAGGAACAAGCAGTGTTCGGTTGGTATTAAGGGGAATTCAAGCCCTGATCCTGGAAAGCTGCTCCTGGTGCCTGTACAGAGCCTCAATGACGTTAATAATACTCCACCCGTGTACTTCCAACCGCATGGTCTGGAGCCACGGTGGTATTTATTGTGACCAGTGGAGGGTTTGCATAACATCCTGCTAATGCAAAACACATCCTGAGAACTGCGACACGAAGAGAGAGGGAACGCTGGAAGCTCCAAGTCCTTTAGCTCAACCTAGGGGCTCCAGGGAAATAAGATTTCACTTCCGAGCCCTTAATCTCTTCTGTGTTGCTCCACCGTCACCAGCCCTGAAATATTTGCATTTGGAGGCTGTCTATTGTGTCTCAGTGCTGTTTGGCTGACGTCAAGAGTTGGATGAGCCAGAGTTTTCTGTGGCGAGAGTGCACAAGAGCTCGTTTATACATGCTAGGAATCGGCTGCTGCTCCTCTTAGCATCAAAACCCTGCCCCTGTTACAGCTGTCGGCAGAGAACGGACGTTTCGGTCCCAGTCAAGGCTAGCTTGTCACGTGCCCGTCTGTTGTGAAGTCGGGTTGGCTTCACCCATTTAAGGTATGATTACTACCACATCCTTGATGGATGCTGTCTCTCAAGCTTAACCTAGGCAGGTGCATTTTTTCCCCCCCTACCAACTTCCAGTTTCTTTTAACCAGAGTCCTGGAGTCTGTAGGATAAGTTGGAGCTTAGCCACTTTCTTTCCTTATCTATTGAGCCAGAAAGCCAAAGGCTGCAATGGACTGATGGAGGAGGCTGAACTATGCCTTTGCTCTTTTGCGTTATGTAACTACCTCGGTGCAGACAGACACTTAAAGCAGAAGGTGTAGCACCCAGGAGGGCGATTGGCTGCTCTGGCAGTGACAGTGTATTAATGAAACACCGGCGTGACAGTGAAGTTAGTGAAACAAAGTGCTGAGACCACACAGAGCAAAAGACACCTTCTGCTCTGCTGGAGTAGAGCCGTCCAAGGATGCACATATTGAAGAAAGGCCTGCAGCCCCATCTGATCCATCCCCAGCAGAGCTGAGCACTCCTGCACCTTAGGGAAACACAACTCGGGTGCATCTTCAGCACAGCCTGTGCTGCCCGGCCTCATGTCCTCACCAGCTACAGCCTGTGCCACTAGGTGGCATTTGAATATCATTTATCCATTTGGATCACAGGAGGAAAACCCCCTGTTAGTAGCAAACAAGAAAGGCAGCCTGTGGATGAGGTGTCAGAATGAGGGAGGCCTGGTGCATAAACCCGTTCCCTCTCTCTGAAACATCCTTTGCAAAAAGCAATTCCTCTCCGGGCTCTTTGACCACACCGAGATATTATCCTTACCACGCAAGTCCCTCGAAACTGCACCCGTACATTTCGGGAGCTGCAGGTGAGCACTTTCAAACAGAGCTGGACGAAGCTTCTTCGGCGAACGGTTTATTCAGTGACAAACGCAGATTCAGGTCACGGTTTCAGCCCATAAAAGATGACAAAATGAAAAAGATACTTTTCAGAGGGCAAAAAAAAAAGAGAAGACGTTTCAGTTTCAATGCTCTCAAAATGAAACCTTGCCGACTTTCAATTTGAAACAATGCTGCAGACTTTGCCCGAGTTGCACTTTTTTCCCCTTAAGGGAAAATACCTGAAGAAGAAAGAAACTGCGTTGGCTCAAGTGAAATGATTCCTTTGCCCCAAACAAGGTGGGTTTTGTTCTTTCGTTTCACACAGATAATGGAAACACTGCGGGTTTGGGTCACCCAAATACAGTCTTTTCTTTCGTTTTTTTAGTTCAATCCATGAATCAAACCTGGAAGCCCTCCTACAAATCCATTCACCTGTTATTTGCATGGCTCCATGTTCAAGCCTTCTTTCGTATGAACCCCGTTCACTGCAACAGCCTCTTATTGCCCGTCAGACCCTTTCCTCTGCACTTCCCACCCCAGGAGTCTTCCTGCCTTTCATCTGCCCGCTCCACAGTTCTCTGCTCCGGCAAGGCAAGCTCTGGGCTGCTCTGCCCTATCCATCAAACCCATTCAGGCTCTATTCAGCTGAAGCATTTAATGGGATTTTATGAGAAAAAGCCCCAATCAGATTGCTTTTCTTCTTCCATAGGTGTCTGCCAATATAGATAAGCATTGCAGGAAAGATAAACCAAGTGACGCTGTTTTCTAAGTTATCCCAGAGGCAACTGCTACGCGTGGCACTAGGTGTTGTGCCCTGCTGGCATTACCACATTGGGGTTGTGAGGACAGAGCAAAGACCTGAAGAACCTGGAATATAGTTCTTTGCACAAATATAAGGGGGAAATGTCTTCAGACCTCACCTGCAGTCACGGGTACCTACAATCCACCTCTAGTCTTCAACGTTCATTTGAAACTCCAGTTTGCATTTGCGGGGTTCCCGTGTTAGATCACAGGTTCCACCCCAAAGGCAGCTGCACTTTGACCGCGTGTAAAATGCACACCTCTTTCACCCTACTTCGGTCCTTTTCCGTTGCATTAGTTCACTCCAGTAGAAGTTACTCATAAAACAGCCAACAGATCTTAGCTGCCCATATAGCCCTAGTAGGATGAACAGTTAAACTGAGAATAGTGCTTGAGTTGCAGGAGAGCAAACAGCAGCAAACGTTGCTAAATATGAGAAAAACTAGCCCTACATTTACAGTTTCTTGTGGGTTCAGCTTCACTTCTGACACATCTTTATAACAATTAAATATGGACCTCCGAGAGGCTGTTTGCAACAGAAGCTGACACAAGGAGGCCAACTGATGCAAGGAGTGTTGGTATAATTTAGCAATAAATTCTATTAAGAGAACTTAATCTTACACGGATTGACAACCCCCCCCCCCACAAACCTATAGTTCACATGCCAGAGTCAAATACATCCATCATCAATGATAACCCAAGAGTAGGAAGCTCACCTAAATAGCTAGAGCCTGGGACTTGGAAACAGGGGCTTGATGTGTTCATCCCAGCTATTTGCCAATTCATTGCATGCATATGAACCCAGGCAATTCCCTCAGCCTCTCTCCATTTCCCTGGCCCTGTCGATAGAGAAGTGGGGGGCAAATAAATCTGCCTGCTATTCCTACAAGGCTTACTTACTGTTCTGTGAAGGGCCTAGAAACATGCAGAGGGAAGGCTCTATTCAGGTGCAGCATGTCTTGTGCTTTATATGAGAAACCCCCCCAACAAGACTGCTTATTTCACCTTCTCCAATCCAGCCAATTTGATGATGACAAGCAAATGCTGGGAGGCTGTCAGTCATCCAACTATTTTAAGAGTCTGCCAGATCTAAACTAACCTGGGATGAGCTCAGTTGCCGTCAATACTTTGGTGGAAGTTACCATGCAGATAGTGCTAGTAGTGCCCTCTCCTTCCAGTCTGTACTGAAGCAATATGCTTGGGGTATATGCCAGAGGTCAAATCTTTTGAACAAAGCTATAAAACTTATCTTAAGTTATAAGACTTATCCACAGGCCCCCGACACACCTGTAATCATTCAAGATCATGCAGGATCCACGACACACCTGTAATCATTCAAGACCATGCAGTATTTTCCATGCAAAACATTATATGATTGCAGGGTCTCTTTGAATGCCATTTCTGCATTGATATGATTGCCCCTGAGTTTTCCTCTACAGCTTAACATCAGCACACTTCCTCTCCTGCACATGGTTGCATGGTTTTGCCACACATGGTTGAATAGCTGTGGTGCTGTTCTGGGCTCTGCTTCAAAGACAGATGGCACTTCAGCCATCCGGCCCCTTTAATGTAAAGCAGCTGCCTCTTGACAGGCCCAGCAAGCCACTGCAGCCATGCGAGCTATGAAGGGAGCACTCCCATCGCAGTTCTACAGAGACACATTGTCATTATGTGCAGGGGGTTTTGCTGGGACAGCGGCACTCGCACTTTCTACTCTTGCAAAAGGGAGTCTAATTGGCAACAGTCATTTAAGACAAGACACTACCATTGCAAAGGTAGCATCCCTCAGTAGGGCATCCCTAAGAGTACTGATTGAGGAATAATCAGTAGTACTTCCCAAAGCATCGAGCCATTTGAGTACAGACTAAGCAACCGAGCTTGTGACAACTGACAGGACTGCAGTCTTCAATGTTACAGCTCACAGAAGCTTACAAAACGGTGTACCAGATCCTAGCTGCTTGAGTATGGAGAAAACACCACCTTCACGGGCCTGGGTGCTAAGGTGGCACCCAGGAGCTCTGGACAGACTGAGACATACTCCTCTGAACAGCACACAGCCTTGATTCTTGTGAAGGAGGGAAAGACAGGAGAAAGAAATATTTGATCTTGCTTTTAAAGCAGCAGCCTGGGTCACATACTGCAAGCATGAATGCAGTTTGCATTAGTGCGAGCTGTAGTAATGGTACAATAAAGGCAAGTATCCCAGGGCCTGTGCCGATTACTGAGGGATGGGCAGAAATGTCTGCCCTCAGATGCTCTCTGCTTATTGCATCCAGTCCTCCGCAAGCCAGGGCTCCGTCCTCCCCTGGTTCACAGGAGAATCCTTTGTTTCAAGATCACTTCCTACCCCATTCAGTTATCATCCACGGGCTCGTTCCTTAGCAACCCCTCCACCTCCATAGTGACATTCATGACGAACCACAATTCACCTGCAGAGGCACTGATGGCATAAACCCCCACTGCACAGCAAGGGGCTGCTTTAGAGATTTCCTCCTGATGGGCACATGTCTGGTTTTTCAGGTGTGGCCCATCTTCCTCCTTTGCTCACCTGAGAGCACCTTGGTAGTGCCTGCGGATCATGTGCCAGGCAGCAGTGATCCTGGGCTCCTCTACTAGTCCTGTACCAAGCAGACTATCCATACAAGCAGGAGGAACTGTGATTTTACAGGACAGAGGTAATATGCACCACCTCAGCCTCGCTGAAGAGACAGCAACAATGCTATGTGCACCAATGTATGCAGATGCAGGACTGCTTCATAGATTGTAAGGCCGGAAGGGACCTCCAAAGATCATCGGGTGCAGGCAGGAAAGCCAACTGGGGTCCGGTGACACGAGCCAGGTGACACACAATCAAATACAAACCTAAGGGTAGAGGGCACGCTTCTAAGGGCCGGGCTAACCCCCTGCATGGTGTTTTTACTCGTGCTGTTTATGCAATGTATAACTCTTTGGATCCCAGACCGCTCACGAGAGACCCAAGGATCAGCAGCCACTCGGTCGTTGCCAATGGTGGTGCAGCAGGGCAAGCAAGAGAAGCAGAAGCAGAGGCTGAAGCGAGGGTGACAAAAAGCCGAGCAGCCTCACCCCACGTGGGAGAGCTGCGGATGAGCTGGAGAGACTGGGATCTGGCAGAGGAGCTGTGGACTGCGGGAAGGACACTGACTGCAACAAAGAGATGAAAAGCTGCCAAAACCGGTTTCAAGTCCTGACACACCCAATAGCCTAACAGCTCTCCTGAGCTGGACGGGACCTTTGAAGGCAACCGCAATAGGCACGGCTGAGAGCCCTGCCAGGGATGAGGAAAGCCTTGAAGACAGTGTTCCCACAAACCATGTCCCCTCCCTGCCACGAGACATGCAACAGAAGCAAGGCGGATGGGCTCATCGGCAGCCTTGTCCTCCCCCCGAGGGTCAGGACACAAGGCAGAGCTCCTTCGCGGAGTACCTTTCATCACGGCTGAGATTCGATGAGCCTCTGTGTCTGCACAATAGGCCAGCGTACGTCATCACCGAAAACATTTCCTGTACTCACCCAGGGCTGGGGAACAACAGGACTAGTTAGCAGCGTTTGCCTGGCACTTTATTTTGATAGCTAATTAAGAAAAGCCATGGTTGCTCCAAATCCTTAATTTTGGCTTTACAAAATAAAGACTAAGGGAGGGGGGTGGGGGGGGAAAAAGTACTTGGCTTTGTGTTGGTTTACATCCATATCATGGTGTAAACAGAGGAACAGATATGCTTTTGACCAGGCTCCCAGGATCCGAATCAAGAGTATCTGCATCCTGGTAATCACATGGCAGACAAATGCTTCCACTGTTCCAGAGATCCAGATGTACTTACTGTTTCACTCAAAGCTACTTCAGTTTTCAAAACAAGGAAGCTCGACCATCACTTATGGCCGGGTGTTTGCATTTTTTTCCCCCAAATACGCAGCCTCTGGCAGCACGGAGGCCCCAGGTGACAATTTGCCTGCTGGGAAAGTCTGGAGCAGGTAAAAAAACAGATGGGTTTGGAAAATAACCGTCACCGCAGGGAGCGTTCGACTGGAGAGAGAAGGAACTTTTAATGAATCGGCGGTGTTTGTTCTCTCCTTTCAAGACAATGGTGTCTGGACTCGTGCAGCATTTACAGGTGGGGTAGGAAAAATTCATCCCATCCTGTTCCCTGCTGCCTTTAACGTCAGCAGTTGGGAAACTGGGATGAATCAGCCTGTAACAGGATTGTTTGGTAGCACTTCGCAAGTCTCCCTGTGCTGGTGGGGCGGTCATGTGGCGGGAGCTCCTACACCCATCGTAGATGCAATCTGAGACCAGCGTTTGCTTTCTCCAGCAAGGGCATCTCCGGAAGAAAATCCCTCTCAAAGCGTTGCTTCTCCCATCTAGTACTCACCATTTCAGCTACACTCAAACCTGAGGATTAACTGGGAAGGTGGCCTCAGTAACGGTGGGGGATAGGATTCAGAACTTCAACTCCTGCCCTTGAACATTTCCAGTGGCATTCGGGAAGCAAAAAGGCGACATATGAGGGCGCCAAGGCAGTTCCACCTGGTGAGGAGGCCAAGTTGGAAGCACCATTTCCTGGATAATGCACGTGCATGTGTCACGGCCATCTGGTAACGAGCCTGCTGCTAGATGCCAGGGCATCAGAAGCAAGAGGGGATCCTGCTAAAGAACAACTCTGATTACCTTCTTCTCTAGCATAATACATTTGACCAGCTGCATATTCAGGAGGGGAGGGATGGCTTCAGGCGGGTGCACTGAGAAGCAACCCCAAGCTGCAGAACTTTTGAAGAACCCCTGCTTTCAAGGCAGTGTCTGCTAGCCTGGAGTGGCATGGAGAGGGTTACAATCTAGGTCTTCTCTATCTTAGCCTAGTCTGTCTCTCTCAGATGGTCGTCCATGGTAGCCGTAGCTGAAGTTAGGCAAGATCACTCTGCAGCCTTCTGTGCCGAGCGTGGCAGTGGGCCAGCTTTGAGGAAGTGTCCTGTTTCTCATCCCCCAGTAAACCACATGAAGGTAACAAGCAGACCAATGCAGGGATAGCAGGCCACGGAAGAAGAGCAGTATCCTATTCTAGGATATACAGCAAAATGCACGAGGCGGAGAGAAAGGGATGGTAAATCAGAGCACCCCAAGGACTCCCACCTACCAGGTGCAACCTAACCCTTGGGACTGTGCAAAGTGAGTTTTATTCCAGTTTTTAGCACCTGTACCACAAGTCACCACTGGTCTCATCCAAGATTTAGGGGAGAATGGGCCTTCTACACATCTGGAGGGAGCTGCTGGGCACACCAGAAGGTATCAGCTACCCTTGCTGCATCTGCTCTAGATAGAGACATTTCAGTCTACACCAGACACTTACCTGTACCTGACAACAGCTGCATCCAGACTCAGTTTAGCTGCAAGTGTGGACAAGGACTAATGTTCAGCAACACTTCAGGCTGATTTCTGAAATGATGCTGAACCCAGTTTGTCCCTCCCTCCCTGAAGCCAACAGCTGTCTGCAAGAAACTGTTTTCCCCGTACACCCAAAGCTCAAGACTCTCAGCCCGGCCTTTTGCACGACCATTAAGGAGCTTGTGCACAACTCTCATCCTCCTCTCCAACACATGCTCATTGAACAGAGTTGGTGTTTTTGAACCTATTAAACACCCTTGCTCAGTGCCAAAGGCGGCTTTCCAAGTAAAACTACATATGCTTATCCCTGGAATCAAACCTCACTAGTTAACAAATGCAGGCAAACTAAGATGATCAAAATGAAAATATGACGATACGAAGTCCAATGAGTCTGACTAACACATACAAGATTTATAATGTTCAGCTCAAAAGCTACCTTGAACCTATTCCTGTGCAGAGCTCTTGCAGTTTAAGGCCATGACTGCGACAGACAAAACATTATTCCCTGTTTAGATATCCCTTCAAGGTTTAAGTGAAATGAGGACAGATTTAAACCTTTTGTGGTTTATACAGCTTGAGGTTAAGGTCTTCACATTATATAAGTGTGCTACTTTGTGGCTTCAGGCAGTTTACTTAGTTGGGATGGATCTTCTAGCATATCATTAGGGAGCATTGTTAGTTCAGGATAAAAACTGAGTCCACTTTCAACTCTGTACAATTGTGTTTTAAATTCTAAATACATTTAGCCATTTCAATCCATTACCAGAAAGTATGTGTTTTTTGAAAACTGCCCTGTATTTTGGTCTGATCACACCAAAATATTCCCAAGTCTCCATAATACTCTGTGGTAAAACAAATGTTCTGCCCACAGGAACACTCTTGCTAATAAAAGTGAATGAGATTTTTACAAGATGTGCAATAGTAGCATCAACCCTGTGCTTTTCTGCACCAACCAATTTCTTAATGAATGCACCAGTCACCGGCATTAAATGTATTTTCAGGTTGTTCCACCATCAGCCGCACACGTTCGAAACGCCACCTCGTCAGGTCAAAAGAAAGAAGCAGAGAGAGCAGGCCAGTTTGGTTTTTGCAGGATTAAGGTGGAAAGAGCAAAATAAAATACTGTCTTTGTTAATTGGGAAGCAAAGCTGATAGAAAAAGATTTATTTTCAAGCTTCAAAAGGGGTATTACAAACCATGGAGGAGTAAAAAGAATTTAAAAGCTGTTTTTAAAAAGGTCGTGACAATGTCCCTTTAGGGTTGAAGCAATGATGTAGTAGGCTTCACTCAAAATGCTGTATGGTGAGACTGTATTCCCGATCATTCACAATGTATTTCTGTGCTTTGTAGGTTAATACAGAAACACAGCTCCCACCGTAGTGGCCTGAGTGGGTGCTGGATAGAAGATACATAAATTGGCAAGCTATGAATCATGGTACTATAGAGGTGCAGTAAGAGACCTAACCACAATAGTTCATCTGCTTTCTTTTCTTCTCTTTTTTTTTTTTTTTGCATAGACCCCTAATAAGCTGTTAAACTCCATTTTTTAAATTAAACAGGTTGTGGGCTGTGGGCTGAAATGATAAGTGCCTGGAAAGAGCAGCTTCTGACAACAGTCTTTTGCACTGAACAAAAACAAAAACGCGGTACAACTTTTTAAAATGGAAAGAGCCTCCCCGAAATGAAACACCCTTTTAAAGCCAAATTATAATTTCCTAAGAGAGAGAGAGAGAGAGAGAGAGAGAGAGAGAGAGGAGTTATAACAGAAGTGATGCAAAACGTAACGGCAGCAGCAGTATTAAAAAAACCCCAACATTTTAACAATTTCCTAAAAGGAAATGGGAAAGTCGCAATGAAATGCAGTACTTTTTAATTCCAACGACCATCTTAACATTATAAACACCTCTGGAAGCAGATCCAAGAAGCCTTCAAGAGGTAAAACCAACCCAAAAAAAGCCCAGTCTTGCAGAACATTACCAGTAAGCATTCACTTATTACACGATCTAGACTGTTCAGCTCCCAGAGAAGCTAGGCTGTGCTACAGAAAACCATTTAAAGTTTGCACTGGAGTGAAAGAGAAGGAAGAAGTTATGTGAGAAATCACCTCTCTGCTTCTGGCTTTAGAGTCCATAACACTGCTGTTCACTGAAACCATGGCACACTGCTTTGCACTTTGTTCTAGTAGATACAGTGCTATACCTTGAGCCGGTAGCACTTTAGTCAATTTTTTTTTTAAACTAGGCCTGCGTAGTCCTACTACAGTACAACCAAATGCAATACTGAATTGTACAACCGACAGCTCCTACATTCTAACTCATTTAAGAGGACCCTGGACATCGCGTGGCAAGTTGATTTGAACTGAAATGAGCTGGATCGAGCCGTCTCAGGAAACTTTCCTAGAGCCAAGAGTCTGATTTTTTTTTTTCCTTTTTAAAAGCTATTTGTTCCACTCAGAGTGGTCCCACACTGTCCCTCTTCTTGTGCTCCACTGCTGAGCATGCTCACAGCAGCAGGGCTGGTTTTGTTGGACTTTGCGAGGCATTTTGCTTCCACGATCACACAAACTGTAACAAGCTTTACAATAAAACATTGGCGAGTCCTGAGTTCTGCAGAAACCTGTTTCGGTGCAGGCTGAGTTCAGGAGGGTCTCCTTCCCACCTTCTTTTCCCATCATACATGCCCTTCAGCCTCTTTGCCTTCAGTCACTGGAGTTTTTAGCCTCTTTTCAGAAGTTGCTTTCTCCACGTCTTTCTCTGCTGGATTTCTGCTAGCTTCCTCCTGTACGACAGCAAATAAACCACAGTCAGTTAGTTGAGACACAAGCAAAAAAATCAAGTCACAGTGAGTCCGAGGGTTCCCTGAGCCTCAGTATTAACAAATACTGCAAATTCAACATAAAAATCCTCTCTCCTAGACTAAGTTTTTCCCGTAAGATGTAGTAGTAGTTGGCTGCAATGCTCAGGGCAGTCAAAGCCCACTCACACTGCAAACTTCTGCTTTCTTGGCTCTGAGCATTAGTGAAGATTACACTCGCTCCATTCCTCTTGGCTAAGGAAGCCTAGGTGAATAAGAGGGCTCTGTTAGCACCTCCTCCACTATTTCATGAAAAGGTAGAACCTGGACTCTATGCTCTCCCTGATGGACATTTGGTACCATCACAAAAAAAGTGTTATTGAAATGGCTGTGTGGGGGCACAGACGGTAAAAACCCCTTGGAGCTGTTGCCCGTACTCACATACCTCAACCCAATCCTAAAGAAGCAGAAGAACCCTATTCCTCCATGAGCAGCTCAGCTGGCTAAAGCAACTTCATCTCTGCAACTCCAACAATAGGCTCAACTAGTCTTTGATCCTTAGCTCTGCTGCACGTTGCAACATATTTAAGAACAGATTTATTTCCAGGTGCTAGCTGTGTCGCTATACTATAAAGGAGATGCACAACCTGGTTTCTTGGCTTCTGTATTCTCTCTTGCTTGAGTACTGTCTGCACTAGATGCTTGCTTAGGTGAATTCATAGCCTGTTGTTTGAAGAATGTAACATCTCTACTACTGTTAAAAGGGAATGGTATCTTCTGTTGCAAGGCATGTGCTGACCATCAAGGAGGTTCCTACTATGAATTTCCATCAAACATCTCAGGCCCACCCAGAGGACTGAATGCCATCACAGACCCACCCCGGGTCAGCAGCGACAGAAGCAGGCTACAAACAGCTTTTAGCTAGAAAGTATAAAAATTCAATCCTTGTTCCAAACTCATTCCCAGCTGTCATGGGTCCACACTGCAAATAGTCTTAACAACTAAATCTTTGTGGTAGTAGTCTCAAAGCAAAGAAATCCAACAATGAATGAGCCATGAAAAATACCAGGCTTCTACAGAGTTGGTCCCTCCAGGAAAAAGCTGTGCTTTCATTAGTCAACTATGCCTTCATGAACAACTTCCTGTCTAGGTAGAGACACTCAGTCTGCAGGGCTATTAAGTCTGAAGCCTTTCCCCATACTCAAGTCTACTGAGAACCCTTCAACTGGAGTCTGCTAGAAGGTCACAATGGATGCGCTCCAAGTGCCGACGTAATACCAACCTTTGCATCTCTCTCTGCAAACTTCTTGAACATGTTGGCATATATTCTTCGGTCACGCTCATTGTGTTCCTTTGTCTTCTTTTGACAGACCGTGATCTGTGACTTGGCAGCCTTGTTTTGCGGGTTCACTTCCAGTACTCTTTGAAAGTCGCATTTTGCCAGTTCAAATTCGTTCATTAGTAGTCTGGCTTCACCTCTCCTGTACAAACCCTTCTCGTTGTCCTGATCCAGTCCTAATGCCTGCAAACACATGTTCCCACATTAGCAAAGCTTCGAGAGCATCCCTCAGTCAGCAGCCCGAGGTATTCCTGTTCATACAGGTAAGGACTGTGCTGTAGGGAATGACTTACATAAATGTGCCCCAGCCACCATTTATACCAGATCTCCGTGGCAGTGTGCAATGGTTTTGCAGACAATGGTATGCCATTGGAAGGCCACACAAAAGAATTACAATACCAGTCTGTTCGGCTCTGAAACAACAAAAGCTCAGCTCCATGCCATTCTTCGGGAAGATGGAGCAATCAGCTCTGCTCTCACTGTTTCACTCCACTTGACCTCATTAGAGTCAATTCCCTTTTATACCTCATGTAATTAAGATCATAATAAAGGGACAAATATTTCCACCATAACCCAAAGCCTGACTCTCCCCCACACAAAATTGGACTTTTCTGAAAAAGAGCCCCATAACACTGAGGTCATACAGCCAATTAGCAGCTCCTTGTGCTGGTCCTGTACAATGCTAAAGGCTCTGTTAATGTCTCTCCTTCAGAAGAGCTGTGAGTTTTAAAGCCCCGTCAAGTATGATGAAACTGGGACAAAAGGAGAGGCTTGAAATCTCTAGAGCGTTCTTAGCTTGCCCTACAAAATGTTACTGGCCTCTAAGCCCGGTTGGCAAGTCATATAACGTACTTCAGATGCTGAAATATTTATGTGCGCACACACACAAACCACTGAAAGTAGTAGGCAGAGACAAGCCCACAAATGCAAAACTTAGTCAAGTACTTAGCCTCCAAACACAGGAGCATGTAACGTTAACAGAACCCAGGTAGCCAAAGAGTTGCATCCTTAGCAGCATGTCTGTCTCCCTGCTTTCTCACAGTCTTCTTGAGGTAGGTGCACTAAGCTTGCTTTTTAAAAGTTACCTCTTGTTGACTTGGATTTACGTATTCCTGGTAGAATTGTCTAATTATAGCAAGACTTTTGTCTGTATGTCTGGAAATTATTACATACAAGATATGCAAAGCTTTAAACTTCTTTGTTTTATTGTTCCAGTTACAAAGACTAGCTTATACCATAGATCAAGCCTGAAAGGCTCTTGATACTAAAGCCTAACAGGTTTTTTTTTAACTTGCAGAAACACAAAATAAGCTTTCCACATTCTGGCTCCTGGGTTACATCATCTTCAACCTGATTTTTTCTGTTACATTTATGCCTTTGGTGCTGCCTACATACCTGATTTGCTTATACATCCGCAGACACTGCAATAAGAGGCAAAGAACGTTGCCGATAGACAGAGGCCAGTATCTATAGCCAGATCCAGGTTGAAACAGAGCAGGCAAACTCTTGCACCCGTGCTGACACTCCCTGAAGTCTTTGTGGGGGATTTGGTGGGAAGGGAAGGTGGGGAAGTCTAGCCACATGGATCTAGCTGCAGGATCTGACTCTGGAAGTCAGAGCCTGTATATATGCAGTATATACAGAGTGTGTCTACACGAGACTCTTTACTGCACAGCAGACTAATCTACTGAGCAGTAAAGTGTCACAATCTACAAGTGCATACAATTTACTACACAGTAAATTAGTCTACTGCACAGTAGACAGTAAATACAGGTAGTAAAACTAACTGCATGGTAGATACTGTGCAGTAGCACATGTATAGACACTGACTGGGAGCAAATTTGCTCCAACATCAGAGGGCCACAGGGAATGGGGAACTCCCTTGGTCCTGGTGCTGCTCAGCTCTTGGCTCCCCCCTGGAGCCAAGACCCGAGCAGTGCCAGGACAGGGTAGCTCTCTGCCACCCCCCCAAGTCCTGGCACTGCTCAGCTCCTAGCTTCTCCCAGCTCAGCAAAGCCAGAACGGGTCAGCTTTCTGCTTCCCCGCCCAGCCAGGGGCTGGCTGGCAGCTGTCCTGCTTCTGGGGCAGCTCCCGGCCAACCCTGGGCTGCTCAGGGATTTCCCTGCCCAGCTACAGGCATGCACAAAGCTGCCCTAAAACGGGACAGTTCCCAGCCAGCCCCCAGCTTCATGGGGAAGCCCCGCTGGGAATGGGGCTTGTCCTTATATGCACGGGGCTGGGAGAGCTCTGCAGAAGCAGCTGTCTCCCAGCCCCATGCACATCAGGACCTCACATCAGGGAGCAGAACAAGGTAGGAGCAGCCCTGGACCACGCTGCTCCCATTGGGAGAAGATATGCTCCCAACAGGGAGCCCGTGTAGATGTGCTCCCAGGGAAGGCTTATCGCGCCGTATTTTACTGAGCAGTAAGCATTCAAAGCACATGTAAACATGCCGACAGAGTACTACCTCTGGCTCCAAATTTCAGCTAGGCACATCTTAAGAGCTGAATTCTGAACATGTTGAAGAGACTTTAAATTCTGCAACTGTTAACAACCCTGGACCCTATAAAATCTTTACAAAAGGAGAGAGAACAAACACGGAGATAAAAAGCTTCTACTGTGCAGGCACCATGACAAAAGTAGGTTACACAATCTATGCATTCTGCAGTGCAGAAGGGCATACAATATGACACAGCCAGGCACAGTCGCACAAAAACTCTGCTAGCATTTTGCATGTGTTGGCAGCGCTTCATTTTCACCACTGGAACCACGAAGTGCCACACTTAGCAAGGAAAATTTGTCTGGATCTACACAGTGCTCTTCCAAATTCTGGGTGTTTTGATCTAAAGAGGCTGATTGCTGTGCACACTGTATGGAAGAGCAGAATACCGTAAATATTTCCTGCTACTCTCAGCTTTTGCTGTTAACAAGTGCATACCATTTACTATGCAGTAAATTAGTCTAGTGCACAGTTAGCTACTACCTGTAAATACAGGTACCTGTCAATCTGGTAGTAAAACTAACTGTACATGTATAGACACCGACGGGGAGCAAACTTGCACAGTGCTCTTCCAAATTCTGGGTGTTTTGATCCAAAGAGCCCGACTGCTGTGCACACGGTATTGGAGAGCAGAATACTGTACATATTTCCTGCTCCTCTCAGCTTTTGCTACCAAATGATTAGCAACAGAATATCACATGAAGGACAGAGCACCTGCTAGAATGAATATATTTCATCACGGTGCTGTGATTTTGAAGTATACTATCTAACTTAAAATATTACTAATACTGAAGGTGCAGAGGATGTCTACATGGGTTTTCTTTATCTTCCTGAATAATCTCTTTAACCTAGATACACCATTTTGTATATTATAAATACCAAGCAGACATGGCACAGTTATTATTTCGGGAGACGTTTTTAATAAAACACCACGGCTGAAGAATCAGCTTCTGAACACGTAGGAAGCCAAAAGGATTCCTGAGTTCACATTTTAATTGAACAAATTCTTGTCGGATGCTGCTTTTAATTTTGTTTGAAATGTAAAATATCCAGGACCATCCCACTATTCTCTGAAAAGCTATGCAGTGTGTTACTACTCTGCAAAAGATAAACACATTCAAAGAGAGTTTAGATTCAGTTCTCAAACCACCAAGCACAGGAAATTCAGAGGGGAGACTAAACTTGCAAAAAGGTTGTGAAACTGCCTCTGGTACGTACAGAAACTTGATGCAAGGGAGGGGAAAGAAAAAGGGAGAGGTAACAGAAGATAAGCCTATTCCAGCCCATGTGTTCAGATGTACAGATGTACTTTACCTTATCACAGCACTCAACAGCTTTGGTATACTCCCGCAGCTTCAGATAGCACATGGCCAGGTTGAGGAAGGCTGCCAGCAAGAAGGATTCAGAAGCTTTAGACTCCCTTTCTGATAAGCCATACTCCATTTCTAACCAGGACACGATCTTCCCATACTGAATCACCGCCTGCATGTACTTGCCGTCCTGGGATGAAGCGAAGAAAACCAGGCAAGAGGAATGTTATTTGTCAAATGAAAGCAGATTTGCTTCTGAAACAGTCTTAAAACAGTTTGCAATTGGACAATCTCCAGCGTTTACCATAAAAAATGAGGGAGGTCATTTTAGAGGTGTCAAATCACCCACAGTGCCAGTGGATCTTAACTGGAGCTGCAAGTGCTGAGCATGTCTGGTGGTGGGGTTGGGGGAGTCAGGCTCTTTTTATTCCCTACTTGCATCGGTGCCAGGAGTGCTAGACACCTTGGCAGCCAAACACCCCAGGGTCTGCAGGTGGAATTAAGCTCAACACCAAGTGAGGGGCAACGATTCCCTTTGAAATCCCACCTGTCTCTTTTCTGGGTCCCAAGGCAACACTCCCCTTGAGGCAAGGAGGGTAGTAGGATGGTTTCAAGTCAAACCCAGCATGGCAGAATAGCCACTATATGAATCAGATGCATATTATGCACTTTCACTGATGGACCTGCAAAACCAGGGTGCAACAGCTATCCATGGCTCAACAGCACCACCACTGAAGAGAAGACTGCAGGAACAGATTACAAGGCAGTGGAAGGAGACTGACCACTAGACATCAAAATTGGTTCAGAAACAAACAGCTTCAAATGTGAAACTGTGAGGCAAGAAATGCCCTGGCTTGTCCATCCTTTTGTTAACTTCATTAAAACTCTGTCAAATCAATAAACCACATTTAAAATGACCCTTTGTTGGGAAGGGCGGCATATCAATCAAAACCAGCGCACCTTATCTGTAACAAGTTATTTCTAGTATACAGGATAAAGTCTGCAGACTAAAACCTCTTTTCACCACCCACTGTCTCCTCAACGAAGTAATCAGAGTCTGTAAGGTTAGATATATTTTGAAATGCAGCCACTACCCTGGTATTGAAGTAATTTAACTTAAAAAACATACCGCACATCTCTCTCTCTCCCTCTCTCTCAATAAAGCCGTTAATTATGTGGAACTATAGAACTGCTATATCAGCCCAGCCCAGAGCCCCTTCTCTGATGGTCTCCAGCAGATACGTCAAAGGAAGGAGCAAGAAACCTCAAAACAGACAATTTGCTTTAACTGGCCTACAGGGGAAGGTTTGGGTTTTTTTTATCAATATCCTTCAGTGTTGGTTTTGTACACTGAAACAGGAAGGTTTATAATCCTTACTATTTTTATCCAGTGCATGTATAACTGTGGATGTTTCACTGCCCACATTAATGTTTAATCCCATTTTTGATCTTGCTAAATTCTTGTCCTTCAGATCTTTTGGCAAACAAGTCCATAGATTAAATAGACACCACGTGAAGGAGGAGTTAGATGTAAGAACTTTAGTAGACATAAGGCTCCATATAATGCCCCAAAAGACAGGCGGTGCTAAATGAAGTGACCTCTTCCCAGGAGTACCTCCTTATTCCTAGTTCAGCCTACCAGATAAGGACCGTCCACTGCCAGATGCTCCTCTGGATCAGTCCAAGCAGGGAAAGCCAAGTTTGTACCAAAGCCTGGTAGCTACTTGTAGAGAAGGAACAAGAGCAGGGCAATATTTTTGTTGCCTGAAGCTAAAACTGTTGGGGATCACATAAACGATGCAACATTTATGCCTGTCCAGGAATATTTTAAGTTGTTTCTCTGAAGAGTCCATAAGCAATTAAAAAAAAAAAAAAAAGGCGTGCCTGCAGGCATGGTTCAGCTCTTGGCAACTCATTTATGCTGCAGTTTTACAAACCTTGAAGTACACTGTCCCTTTCTCTTTGACAATGGCAGCTTGCTCGAGTTTCTCTTTGGTGTCCATCTCCCAGGACTCTTTGGCCTAAGTACAAACATTTTTAAGCAACTGTTAGAAGACAGGATAGGAAACAATATCAGCTGGAGTTCATGATGTCTTACAGTGCCCCTCGTCCCAAAAACAAATATCAACATTTACAGATTCCCAGATTTCTAAACATACCAGCTTCAAGGCTTAATGCTTCAGCCCATTCTCTGCCATTCCCATGCTTGCTATTCCATTATCCAAAGGAATTTGTCCTCCAGTGTCACTAGAAAGTGGCTTTCTTTCCTTAGGAGAAGCAGCAGGAGAGGACAGAAGAGCAAGAAAGGGGCTTTAACCTAAATAAATATACCTAGCAGCCGCAGCTGCTGCTGGGAATTAAAAAAAAGGGAATAAACCCAGAAAATGAATGATGCTGGAACCTGTAACACCTGGCTGGGGTCATAACACCTGGCTGGGGTCATCTGACCCCAGCACTCTTTCCTGCCCAGGGCAGGGGGTTGGACTCAGTGATCTAATAGGTCCCTTTCAACCCTAAAAATCTATTAAATCTATTAAATCTTTTAGGTCTGGCACACAGACCTGTATAGCTTTCTACGGTACTGCCTTGACTGGCTGAGCTTATCAGTGTTGAGTGTTGCAAAGCATCACCCTGCATCCAGAATTAAGTCAGAGGACAACTGGTTACCTAGGCCGGTCCATGCTAACTAAGCCCGCGTGCTCAAAACCCCGCTGAAAAACAAGCACCAGGAAGCAGAGTTGTGGCACGGATGCGACTCCACAGGGAACAGGGAGAGGGCTGGGCCCACGACCTCCCCACACATCTGCGGGGAGGATACGATTCTGCTGTCACCAAAGTTAAGAGAAAGGGGACGGGAGCAAGTCACAGGGGTAAGCTACATAGACAAGTTATAGTGAGGGAAGCTAGGGTGTGAACTTACAGGCAGATAACAGAAAGGTACAGTCATCCACCTTGGCGGTCTTCAAAAAGCATCTCGACACCCATCATTTGATCCCATCAGTCTTTCCTGCCCAGGTGCAGAGGGGCTGGACCTGATGATCTGTAAGGTCCCTTACAGCCCCTAACAACTATGAAACTATGAATGAGCAAGGGTCTCAAGTTGCAGCAAGGGAAGTTTAGGTTGGATATTAGGGGAAAAAAAAACCCAACCCTCTTATGAGGAGGGTACTAAAGCACTGGGACAGGTTACCTGGAGAGGCTGTGGACTCCATCCTTGGAGGTTTTTAACTGCAGCTAGACAAAGCTTTGAGCCGGATGATCTAGTTGGGGCTGGTCCTGCTTGGAGCAGGGGGTTGGACTAGATGTGACCTCCTGAGGTCCCTCCCAACCCTCATTTTCTACGATTCTTTGACATTAGCTATCCCATGGTACAGCCTGGGTACACGCTATTCCCCTGTGGTAAACAGAGTAGTTTTACTGCTTTTATTGCAGCTCAGGTGCCCTGCTCAAGTTCACACCCTAGCTTCCCCCAAGATAAGGGTTCAGGTACCCGTGCCCCAGAAGCCTTCCTCTCCCAGGCGTCTCATGATGGAGCCTTGCTGTGCCAGCTCCGCCCCACGTACATCTTGTTCTTCAACAGCACTGTACAAACACGGGCGCATTTTCCAAGCTCCCAAAGAGGGCACAGCCTGTTCAGCAGGCCAGCCCTGCCCTCCTTTCAAAGCAATTTGGCAGGACACGAACCTTTTTGTGTACAGCCCAGAAAAAAGTACAAAAGGAACAAGCCTAGTAACAAATAAGGGAACCAGCCTTGGATCCCATCCAAAACAATACAACAAACCGACACACAAGAACAAATTAAGAACACAGAGATCTTTGTTGATGTATCTGCTTTAGCAGGGCTGCGTTACAACCGTGCCAGAGACAAAGTGCTGAACGGTTTTCAGTTTGGGGCAGCTTCCCGGAGTTTCTAGAAGCGCCTTGTGCCAGTCGGAAGACGTGCAAGTCTCACCTTTTCGAACCTTTTAAGTGTAACTTCATACGCAAGCTCAGCATTTGCCTCGATGCCAAACTTAGGCTTCCCTGCCTCACCAAAACCATACCTGCAACAGAGCACAATAACAAAGCTTCAGAGGAAAGGGCATCTTCTGATCCATTCGGCATGCTGAATATTCACACTCACAAGGCGATAGAAGTGGGAAGCTGCACGCCGGACCCTGGAGACAAACTAGATGCAGAGTCAGGGAAGACCGTGCCAAGCATCCCATCTGTGGCAACGTCGGTTTTAGAAATGGGACTGGATTCAACAGTAATCCCGCAGCCGTCAGACAGGATACAATCTCCCTCACTTATAGTGATTATTTACCCCAGCTGATCTTCCTTCAGCTCTGCTGTCTTTCAGCTAATTGAGCATTTCCGTCTTTTTGAAATGCTGCGCTTTGAGCAGTGTGCGTTTCTCTGCACCTCTGAACATCGTGCTATGTAAAAGATAAGGACCTAAATTTTCTATTTTAGGCACCTATTCCTTGGAACCAGAGTTTGGCATTTTCCCCTGCATTTAGACAGGTAACTAGATCTTTCCTGTTCCCTCAAATCGCTTGGCCATGCCAGGAGAGGACTGTTTTACTCCATAAGGATGAAGGGAAGGTATGCTCTAAATTAGAATGATTGGGGCTACGTGTGGATATTGCTGTCATCAGCCCTTGTGGGTAATTCGTGGGAGATGTAAGAAGGCAAAAAAAAGCATTTGGTTCAAGCAGCAGTTTTCACAAATAGTGACGGATGCATTTCCTGCCATTGTTACAGGTTTTAGATATCTGACCAAGAGCAGTTTTTCACAGCTCAGCTTTTCTTAATCCTGTGACTGAGACACAGGTTTTATGAACAGCATAAGCAAGCTGAAGTAGAATAGAGAATGCAGCCAACAGGCAGATAAACCCTTTTTCACAAAGGTGCAACAATCCCCTTGTCAAAATTTCTGGACGCTGAAAATATCAGTTTACATGTCTGGGTGGCTGCACCAATGGAGAGCCAAAGGGTGGGGAACTTGAGAGAGGATGCTACGTAACAGAAATTTCCTTTTCCACTGGCTTTGCGTAATACACTCTTTCATTTTATGACTTTTAAATTGGACTAAAGCAGTGGTTCTCAACCTTTTTAGACTCAAGGCACCCCTTGTTAGACTCAAGAAACCCTTTGGAAAATGCCAGCTCTTTGTTTTCACTCATTTTTTGACTACAGAAAAATAACAGAGCAATTTTTCTATAGCAAAGAACTCAGAAAGACCATAACAGGTCAGAATGGTTTTAACACTACAGATGCCTATTTGAAATCTCTGGGTTTATCTTGTAAATCATGCTTGCATGCCTGACAGTGCTAACATTGTGCGGCACACCTTTGACAGGACATCAAGACCCCCCAGGGTATTGCACCACCTTGCTTGAGAATCACTGGTCTAAAGACACTGGTCTAAGTTTTCAATTGTGGCTAATTATTTTTACCGCTTCCATTTCTGGGCTCCCAAACTGAGACACCACTAAAGGACTTTGATTTTCAGAAGTCCTGCACACCTGTTTTCTAAAAATGTTGAAGTGCCATATATGATGAGCACCTAAAACCCAGGTGTCCTGGATCATTAGTGGTTTTCCAAAAAATGCAGGCCCACACATGCCATTTCAAGACTGCCAAGAGATGCATTTTAACACAGAGAAAGAATCTGATCTTTTTTTTTTATTTGTATCCGAGGCCAAATTAGCCAAAACTAATTCCAAATCCATGAGTGAGAACCATAAGTGGCCCTACTGCCGGCAAACATCCTCCACCCCCACCAGGGGCTTCAGATGTTGCCAAAACCTTTGGTGGGCGTCCTACTTGCAGGCCCAAGCCTAGAGGCTTGGGGTTCAGATGCCCCCAAGTTTTGCTTGCCCTCGGCCATAAGGCCCTTGGAGCAAGCAAGGGAGGAGACTCCAAAAGTACATGAAGATGTAAACACCAAACAGAATAATACTTAGCTGGCCAAGTCTTTCCGGTGACTGTCTCTCTTCTCTCTCAGATCGCGATGAGCAGTCTCCAAGCATAATACACAACTAGTGGAAAGCAAAGGAAAGTTTCTTACCGTGGTCCAAGGTACAAGATACAGTGCTCTCCCCGCTGCATTTTCTCCAGAGCTTTATCAATCCCGATTGGAATGTCATGGTCTTCCCCTTCTCCGACAACAAACTTTACATCTCTGGAGTCAAACTTTCTGTCACCGTAAAATCCTTCCAGATGGACTATTGGGATGGAAGAACATACACATTTAGTTAGGGCCAAGCAAAGCACCATCAATCAAGACATCCTGGCTCCCATTTTTCCAGTGTAATGATACAGCAGTTAGGTGCCAAAGCAAGTGTATCTAAATTATTCCCTGCACGTGATAACTGAGCTGTTTGAAGAATTTAGGTGTGCATTTTGCCTCTGGATTTAGCCAACTTGAGAAGACTTGTCTGAGGGTCCTAATCAAGTTCTCATATATGATTCGTGTCCAAGGTGCATCCCCTGTCTTGCTGAAGGGGTGGGCTAGGGTTGATCCCTAGACCAAGATATTGCCAAGAGACCTGTCCCAACAGAATTAAGCAACCTAAAAAAATGATCACAAAAAACTTTAATAAAACTCTTAATTTGTAAGCACAGTAAGTAAATACAGAACTAGGTAAAAACCCGCATTATTACAAGGATAACCAATAAGCTACTGTTGAGCCTGGACAAAGGAAATGGTTACATATTATTAAACAGATGATGGGGAAAATAGTTACAAACAATGATAATGGTTAAAGACCTTGAAAAGGCTACAACTAACAAAATGCTCATAAACCTGAAACACTGACAAGTGATCAAATGGTTTCAAACCTAAAAATTACAAAATAATCAACGGGTTAGAAACCTAAAACAAAGAAAAATGACAAGAAGAACAAAACAGGGGCGTTGTCATCTCTAAACTTGCCAAGCTCTAAAATATGCAGCTCACTAATAGGTGGCCAGCCTGACGGGGCAGAGATCTTTCCCATGTTTTTAAAGGCTGAAGAGGCAGGGTTGGGGAACAGCTGCAGGTGGGACCGCCTGTTCAAACTGAAGTTAAGAGGACGGAAGCTGTTTTAATGCCAATATCAAAAGCAGATCTTCTATTTGATCATGTTGTGAGTCAGACTGGAGCCTAAATCCTCTCACTTCCCTGTTCTTGGGCCTTGTCATCACCTTTAGCCTAGTCCTATACTTCTCTTGCCTAGGACACTGCCTTGCCTGTTACCAGTTCCTCAAATTTGATTTCCCTCAGCCTAACTTCTTGATGTTACTTGGCCTAGTTTATCCTAACCTACTCCTTTAAAGCAGCCTAAAGCTTAATGAAGTCTGTAAGTGTCTGCTTGACACTATGTAGTCATGCAGAACTAGCCCTTCGTAGAGAGAAGAGGGCTAGACGAAGGGTTCAAAAACAAGCGATATCAAAGATGCTCTAATCCAACGATGCTAAAAAATGCACCTACAGTCTGAGGACTGGACAAAGGATAAATGCAATGACTACCACACTCCTCTCGTCCTAAAGTGGGCTAGCACTAACTGCTACTCCATACAGTTTGTTGGCACTCTGCCCAGTTTCATTGTGATTAGAAAGTCTCTATATAGAGCTATAAGCTTGTCCTATACTTCAGACAACAGGGACTTGGCCCTTCCTGCTAAGAGCCTGAAGTGCAAAATAAACATTTTTAATCTTTAAGCAATAACAACTCAGGTCTATTTTGGGATGGTGACATAAATACGGTCACAGAAGACAACAGCAGGTACAAGCACATTTGCCACCTGAAGCTTCTGGCTGTGTTTCTAAAGAAGTGTCCTTCCTTATTTATCAGGTCCTATGGGTATTACTGCTCCAGGACACAACCTATGTCCTGTTTCCATAGCATAAATTATTTGTAAATGAAGAATAACCTCTTATAAGCAACCTCCCAAGTGTTTTAAACGTCTGTTGCCTACCAGGATTATCTTTTCAAGGTTTCCAAAAGCATGCCAAAAGCCCCGCAGCCCTTGAAGACTCGGGTTTGCCTAATATAGCTGCAGCGGCATTGTAGGCTTCACTTTGCAGTAGTCTGGGGAAGACTGTGTCTTAATCTATTTGCAGTACAAAAGTTGAAAATAAAAAATATTCTGCAAAAGTAGTAAAGCCCAGGAGAAAAGCTGTCTTCATTTCGTAGCTGAGTGTAGAGCAGGGGTGGCCAAAATGCAGCCCGCGGGCCAGATGTGGCCTGCCAGGCCATTCTACCTGGCCCACAGGACCCCCCAAAATTATGAAAATTAATATTAATCTGCCCTGGTTGCCTGTCATGTGGCCCTCGACGCCTGTCATGTGGCCCTCGACGGCTTGCCAAAACTCAGTAAGCGGCCCTCTGCACAAAATAATTGCCCGCCCCTGATGTGGAGTGATAGACCTGTAAGGACCCAGACACTGTGGAAAAGCATGAAACCCCTGCTCATCCTAGATTCATATGCTCTGCGCTCTTACTTGTACCAAAATCTGAAAGATCACAAATGTGTTTAAAAAAAAAAATGTTACTGGGATTTTTAAGTCTGCAGGCTCTAAGGACCACATCAGTTTACAAAGGGTTTCAACTCATTCACAATTTACACCAAATGCAGCCAGACTGTAGCATCAAGGTAACACGGCGAGGGTGTCTTAGAAACATTTAGGGGTCTATTATTTTATAGGAAGACAGAATAACATGTAGTCTGGGAGAAAAGGATAGGAAAATTTACTTTCCTTGGGTCAGGCAGGCACAACTTCTCCCTGAATACAGCTATTGACTGTGGGCCCCAATTCTGGTTAGAAGGTCACCTTCTTCCTCCCCAGAAACGCCCTTATACCAAGTCACACTGTACAGGGAGGACAGTCAAAAGATGTTCTGGCATTATCAAAACTCTTCAGGGCACATCTTACACCATCATTTCTGTCCAAAACTAGAACAGTCAGCGATGTGCAATAGCCCAGCTCCAAATTAATTAGAGCAAGGGGACAAGCTGCGTGTGACATATAACAGGGATTTGAGCGCTGCAAGAGAACTACAGGAAATCTGTAAACTCTTGGCTTATCCAGCTGCAGCTTTACACAGAGTGAAATGAAAGAGGAATGAACGGTTGTAAAAGTTCAGTTATTCCAATACTGACCTACATCATCCTCATGCTCTCCCCCTCTGCCAGCTAACTTATTTATAAGCAGCAAAGCAGAATATTGAGCCTGAAATCCAGTGATGTAACAACTGTACAGTGACATGTAAGTTGCCCTCCTACTTCTTTACCCACCACTTGCCATGGAGCAAAGACCCAGCCTGCTTTACATCTATAAATCACCAAGCTTTGGTGCTGTACATACGAAGAAGGAACCAATAGGTGAAAACAGGATGGAGGGGGAAGCTCCTAGTTCAGGGGTGGGCAAAATGCAGCTCGCGGGCCAGATGCACCGTTCTATCCGGCCCGCGGGGCCCCTAAAAAATTTAGAAAATTATTATCTTTCTGCCCCTGGCTGCCTGTCATGCGGTCCTCGATGGCTTGCCAAAACTTAGTAAGTGGCCCTCCGCCCAAAATAATTGCCTGCCCCTGTCCTAGTTACTGCAGTTTCATGCTCTATGTTAGAGGGAAAGTTCAAGTACTGAAAGGAATGCCCTAGTTCCCAAATCCTTGCTTTTACCAGAATAGCTGCAGGACTGCAGGGAGGATGGGGGTGTGATATACCTGTGATATGAGCTGAAAAAGCTTTATAATCAGCATACATGTGGCATGAGACTTCCAGTTCCACCCTTCACAGACGAGTTAGGATACAACAGTTTAAAAAAAACCCCAAGCAGAGTCGTTTTATTCAGTTTTAATTGCGTGTAAATATCATGACAATGGGGGAAAGTCAACTGTTCCATTTTCCAAGTGCATTTAAGTGCTATCTAAAGCAGATCGTTTGGATACGGTTACACTTGGATTACACAGCACGAAACCCCAGCCAGGCTGCAGAACATCACTTCAGCTGCAGCGCTGACTTATTGTTCTCGCAGTGCCTAGAGCGATTTTGTTTTGAAGAGCGCAGAACACTGTGTTCTGAATGTGGCTGGCACATGAACTTGATGTGCTGACAGCAATTTGTACTCAGATTAAAACGAAGAAAAGGCTGTAACAAAAGCTGGAATGCAAGGATTCTATGGCAGCCTGTGTTTTAGGAAGCAAAATTGTGAATTACAACCTATAAAACTCAAACCAATAATGCAGCCTTCAAAAATCCAGCTCAGTGATGTTAGCTCTGGTAAGTGCACATTTTCTCCCGTCCAATTATAGCAGTGATGTCAGTCACCTTTGTACTATTTCCTGAGTTAATGCTCTGTTTTAGGAGAACCGAATGGAGATTCTCTCAGAGTAAAAATGCAGCTGCTAGATTTTACCACCTGTCTGGCTTCAGAATACCTTGTTAGGATACATCATTGCTGCTCCTTTGGTTTCCAGACACTACTTTTATGTCAAGTCAAAGGCCTGTTCCCATTACCTTGTGCTTGACTTGGAGTCTTGAGAATGGTGCACTCAGAGGTGGGTAGGCCTTCATACACACACACACACACACACACACACACACACACACACACACACATCTACATACACACACACACACATCTATACACACACATCTATATCTATACACACACACATCTATATACATACACATCTATATCTATACACACATCTATATCAATACACACACACAAACACACACACATAGCTATACACACACACATCTATACACACACACACAAACACATATCTATACACACACATCTATATACACACACACATATCTATACACACATCTATATCTATACACACACACAAACACACACATCTATACACACACACAAACACACACACATCTATACACACACATCTATATCTATACACACACACAAACACACACACATATCTATACACACACATCTATATCTATACACACACACAAACACACACACATATCTATACACACACATCTATATCTATACACACACACAAACACACACATATCTATACACACATCTATATCTATACACACACACACAAACACACACATATCTATACACACATCTATATCTATACACACACACATATCTATACACACACAAACACACACACATCTATACACACACACATATCTATACACACACACATATCTATACACACACACAAACACACACATATCTATACACACATCTATATCTATACACACACACAAACACACACACATATCTATACACACACACACACCTATATCTATACACACACACACACACATCTATATCCACACACATCTATATCTATACACACACACACAAACACATCTATATCCACACACATCTATATCTATACACACACACAAACATCTATATACACACACATCTATATCTACACACACACACCTATATCTATACACACACACCTATATCTACACACACAAACACACACACACACCTATATCTACACACACAAACACACACACATCTATACACACACATCTGTCTATACACACACACACAAACACACACACATCTATATCTATATCTTTATACACACACATATATAAACACACACACATACATATATAGCTATACACACACATATATAAACACACACACACATACAGACATACAGATAGATCTATATATCTATTGATAGAAATATAGATATATCTATCTTATATACATTATATAGCTATAGATAGCATAGTTTTATATATAAAGCATGGTTTTATAGATATATGTAAAAGCACAAGAGCAGCCAAAACACTGTTTAAAAGGCTGCCAGGTTTGAAAGGCGCCATCCCATATCAGTGCTGCACACTCAAAGATCCCCTAAAATCTTGGGCAAGTAGTTAGACCAGAAAGAAGCTGAAAACTGAAGGCTGCATTGGTACCTGGGCTGCTGGCCTAAGACAAGCACTGGAAATGGGGTTGGCAAATGATTCTTGATCTCTGTCCCTAGGCAGGCTGCAAGAGTCGCACATGACTGTCCGAAGGGCCTTCCTCTCCACTGTTCTAACCCTGTGTTTTCATTTATTGAACTTGTTGAAGAAAACACTCATTTTAAATAGGTAAAAACAGGATTCAGAATCACTTGACATCAGAGAGCGCTCTACCTCTGACGAGACTTTCGGCTCCTGCTTTAGGTTCCTTCAAAGTAGAAAAAATACTCATTTACATTTTCCCAGCTCAGCCACCACTCAGATAAATCAAACTATTTCATCTCCTGTCCAATGAGGACACTACTCTGATCTATTTGTTATTGTGTAATCAAACGCACAATCTTCTTTATGAAGCCACAAATTTCACAAGCACACAACCATAACGGCCCATTTCAATGAAGTCAAAAATCAGTAACAAAAGCAATGCAGGAATTAGGACCGTTGTCTACTCTGATTTTTGAAACAGTCCTGAGGTGCAGTAAAAAAAGTTGGAAACTTTTACACCCAGCCCATCTCAATGCATACAGTCACCATTCAAAGCATTTCAGTCCAATTAGCAAAGCCTGAAGACTCAGTATCTAAAAATTGCAGGTCCATTTAAAGAACCAACCATCTGAATCAGTGATTTTTACAAGCAATTTTGACTTAATAATTCAGATCAACATCTCTTCCTCTCAGAAGGCTCCTAAGCTCTCAGATGGGAGAGCACTGAAATGAGAAGTATGACCAGCTAATCCCAAACCCCTTGTATAACTAAGATATTTAAATGGCTAAAATGTCCCTGACATGGCTCTTCTCTCTCATTCCATGGTTGAATTGGTCTTTCTTAATTAAAAAAAGAAAAAAAAAACAACTTGGTTCCCCTTCACTGATGTGAAATATTTCTTCAGCAGCATGACCAACCTCACATCAACTGTATTTCTGGAAAAAAGCACTAAAAGAAATCTGAATGGGATTTGCTCAACACTGTTGGGCCAAATTCTTCCTTCAGTAAAACCCATACTACACTACTGGCTTTGGCAGACCGTTTTCTTTAGTCTACTTCCACCATTTAAGGGCAATCAAAAGTTAGTGGCAGTATCTGGATGACAACGAAAGGGAAAGAAAAGGCCACAATTTGTCATGGATGCACTGAAAATGACTATAAAAATTGGAAGAGAGAGGTAATAAATTTCAAGCAAGGCGGGCTGCCTTATTGAGGCCAAAAAAGGTTAAGATTTTAATCAGCTATGCACAGGAAAACTCAGTGTGTGTAGCTGCACAGTAGCCAATATGCTATTTCCCATTGCAACGGAAATACAGCAGTCTTTCATGCAGCAAACAGAAGACCAGTAAATATTTAGAAGACAGCCGAGAAGGAGATTAACACACATAATATCTAAGTTTTATCATTTCCCTTGACATTTCTGGACTGGTAAACTAAGGAGGACTCTCTCCCTTGCAGGCATCAGAGTCGGTTTGCCATCAGTGCCAAAATTTAAAGCCAATGCAACTCAGGAACAGTCTGAGTTTTAACCGAATGGTGGTTCCATCAACAGCTGGCTATTCCCTCTATTTAAGGTCTTCCCGTAAACCCTTTGGAGCCAGTGACCTGGATCAGTCACTAAACCCCAGCATCCCTCAAAAAAAAAACCAAAAAAAAACCCAGCCAAGCTGCTTTATCATCAGGAACAGGAGAAATGCATTTGTCTGCTCCCCAGACAGGTCACTACTCACTTTCTACTGTGGCTCCTTCATTTGGATTAGAGTATCCTTCCCCTTTCTTTTTGATTCTCCGAATGATCCCTCCATCCTCAAATAAGTCTTCCCCTTTGAAATCGAGTAGCTCAATCTGGAGGAAAAAGAAAAAGGAGGAGGGGGTAAAAAGACCTTTAGAAGGAATATCCCTTTCGAGAAACAGAGAAAAAAAAAGACAAAGCAGCTGTTGCTTCCAGAGCTGGAAACCCAAATAATCCTGTCTCCTTTCAGCTGACGGGCAAAAGAATTCCATGAAAGCCAGTTCTAAGCACTGGCATAATAGGTTCAATGTATTAAAAACTGGAACATGCCCAATACCTGAAAAGTAACATGAAGTCAAAAATAACACTAGCAGTTATTCATCCTGCAAGGGGAGGACACAACACAGTGGTGGGAGGCACTGTGAAAGTTGCCCTAAAGATGGACCAGGCTTTGTACCACAGTTTGCTGACAGCAAAGCTACCGCACTGAGGTCCATGGATCTCCAAGGAAAGTGCCTGCAGCCAGAGCTGGGAGGATCTGAACCTTAATTTACTGAAGATCTATTTCTTCTGTTGTGATTTGCACCAAGCCTTTTATTTGAAAGCTTTTGCCAAATGAACACATCCACAGCGCACAGTTTGGCACAGAGCAGGCACTGAACGGCCAACACTCATTTTCATGTGGCTCATGGGTGTTAATGGATTTTTATAACGTGAAAATGTTGCTGAGCTGCAACTTCCCCAGTATATTTTTGAACTTTTATTTCCACTTTTTGAATTGTTGAGAAAGTCCATTCTGTGTCTGCTTTGTCTGCTTCCCGCATGCTGCCCCACGAGACCTCTTTCCTAGGTTTTGCAGTTTCAGCTGCTGTTTGGGCACAGGCTCTCCAGCTCAGACATGCATTTCTGAGAAAGCCTTGGCACAAGTCCCTGGAGATGTCGGAAAACCTTTCAAAAGTCCAAGTTGCTTGTTGAACTAGATTTCAATGGCAAGTCACAAGGCAGGGTGGGGAGTAGGGCATCCTCCTCTCCAGCCCTCCAGTCCCACACCAACATCTTCCCACATACTTGCCTCAAAAAAGAGAGTTGCATTGGAGGGGATTTTCGGGGTGCTACCAGCTGAGCCATATGCATACTCTGGTTTACACAGTAAGTGGCAGATCTCTCCTTTCTTCATGGTGGCAACACCGACATCCCATGCCTTGATTACCTGGCCTAGAAGAAAGTCATACTTTAATATGAGGGAATGATGTACATCACAACTTGGATAAAACAAACCTGAAATGCAGTCTATGTTATACTTTGTTGTATTCATACGTTTTGTCCTGCTGTCGTCATTAAGCCATTACCAAAAGCATCAATAGTTGAACCACCATACAGAGTCCATTATACTCAAGTGTAAGGACTTACACTTGGAGTGTCATGCTCTGCAGGCCATGCCGGGACGATTTAAACAGCATGGTCATTCATGCACATCAATTTGGAGATTCCCTACAACAGGGGGTGGGCAAAAATGCAGCCCCGCAGGGCAGATGTGGCCCGCCAGGCCATTGTATCTGGCCCATGGGGCCCCTAAAAAATTTAGAAAATTAATATTTATCTGCCCCTGAGTGCCTGTCATGCACCCTCGATGGCTTGCCAGAACTCAGTAAGCATCCCTCCACCCAAAATAATTGCCCGCCCCTGGTCTATGTCCTCCTCCACACTGGTGGAGAATGATTACAGCCCGGCAGCCACAGAGGGCAGCTGCACACCATCTGCAAATGAACTTGCAAGGCAGGCACTCTTACAATCAGAGACAGATAAACCAGGGGACCTGCAGTAACAGCAGAGAAGAACCATGTCACTAAGCCGCTCCTCTAGCATCCCAGCACCCCAAGTTAGATAGATGGCTTTAAAGAAACGTCACTATTCTGAGTCTGGAAAATGGTCAATGGAAAGTGGAGTTGAGAAGGGTTGGAGCTACGAGCCATTAGAGAAGCAGAGGTTTCCATTCTATAAATGTAAAGAGCCATAAAAAGGAACGCAGCTTTAGCGCTAATAAGAGTGGCCCTTAGTAAATGGAGTCCTTAAATTGAGAAAGCCGTATTTTTAATGAAAACCATATGTCTCCCAAACAAATCGCCTTTGTTCCCAACAGGACACAGAGCAAATGGAAGGTTGAATTTCATTTGTCTAAGTGTAATCAGGAGGCAGTAGGACGCCCAAAACAAACTACCTTCAAGATCTGCTGACAGCCATTAGGAGCTTTGAAAAAACAAGCATTCTATTTAGAAATTAGGTCTTGATATTTGAAAGTCAGCAAAAGTACACGGATTTCCCTCCCTTTTTTTAATTATTAGTGACATCTGTCTGACCACAGGAAGTTTAAACCTTTTGTACAAGAGACTTCATCAGTTATTAGGAGTCTAGCTGGATGCCACAAAGTTTCCTAAACTGCAAGAAATCCTGGCAAATCAAACCCCGTCACAACCAACATACAGTACATTTTAAAATGTTTTGCAACCAGCCATAACGATGCAAGGATCAGGAAGGGGTAAAGCGGCCTATCGAATTAGAAGGGAAGGAAATGTAAATTCTGCCAACAATGGAGCTATACGTGAACGTATGCTGGAGGCCAAACTTTCGAGAATGAGCTTTATTTTAAAGGACTTAGTCACTGATGCAGAGATGCTGACTACAAATAGAAGTGGCTGACTTAATGAAAGCCGCTAGAGAGTTTCATCTCTGAAAACCACAGTGTAGTTGCCCCAAGTTGAGTGAGCAAAAAAAAAAAAGGAAACACTTGAAAATTTGAAATGGGCTCAACAGCTGAAGAGCTGAGGGAGAAGGACACAGCGGCCAGCTTGCCCCAGTCAAACCACACGCTGGCAGCAGAACCGGGATTTCAACTTCAGCCATCTCTGACAACAGGGTGACGTACAAGCTAAGTGCCCTGAACCCAACTAAATCCACTTTGGTCTCCGGAGTCTCTGTTCCTACTCCACTCCTTACCTTTCCCCAGACTGAAGATAAATGGCTCGTTCCTATCCCGGCTGGAGTCAAATTTTTTCCCATTTGCCAGCTTTCCTTTGTAGTGGACATACACTTTGTCTCCAATCATAGGGGACGCATCCTCGTTTCCCTTTCTCTTCACAATCTAGGAGAAACATGAAGGACTAGGATGAAGATAGTAGGAGCTGTTATCAATGAACAGGCTGCTTCAAGTGATCAGCTTCCAAGGCTCTTCAACTTCAGGCAAGCGCCCAAATCCAGGCATCGGCACGCAGCTAAATGCTGCTAGCACAGCTGGTTTTGCAACAGTTCAGGACACTTTTAACAAAAACCTTAATTGTTGGTAATATAATATGGTGCTGGTACACAAGCCTCATCCTAATGATTGTTCCAGCTGCACAAAGCACCTACTCCTTTTCCCTTCCACCCACCCAGCCCCCAGAACAAGTCCTTTAAACGCGGCATAAAAGCCAACAGAAGCACAGGAGCATAATCCTGTTTTTACCATGTATCTATTCAATGCAATTAGTAGTGCTGATGCAGCAGTTAAAGTAGGATTGTTGAGTTTGCCCAGGGAGTCATGAGGACAGATTTTTTTCCTGCCAACTCTGAACCTCCAGCACATTTTATAGCAGTTTCCATGGTTACCCAAGGATGCAGATTCTGCCCCCAACTGACATGCCTATTTCAGCAACTACGATAATCAGATCACCCGATCAATGCTGTCTTCCAGCTGGCTATCACAACAGTCTAAAGAGGGAGAAACTTAAGTTGTCATAGTATTGCTTTGTTGTTGTAACCGTTTTGGAAAAAACAAAAAAGCATTGGTTGTCTCCATCATGTATAGGTCTCTCAGGCCTCGATACAGAAATCTGTACATGCTTCAAAATTTAGGAAACTAAAAGTCAATAAAATAATATTTACTTGCTGTCCATGTAACGACACAGTCGCAGGGTAAAAAATAAAGTAAAAATCACTCACTTCTGGTCAATGCTCTTTGTATGCTACCGTCTGGAAAAAAAACAATTCTTAAGCCAAGGGCGGGGAGAAAGCGGGAGTAGATACCACTGGGGAAAAAATGACATTCAACAAGAGAGGACTGCGTGCTAATATACAGCAGAACTATCCAGAATTGGCTTTCAGAAGGAAAAGGGGACTGCATAGTAGACTAGATGACCTAAGTAATATGCTTGTTTCAATATATCCAATTGCTATGAGTCATGTACAAAAATGCTGTGTGGATGCTCTGCTAAAAATATGATGAGGTGCAACACAGCAGGGCAAGTCAGAGAGAAGGTTGATTATCTGTACACAGTTTTGATCTCAATGCCATTGGTTCTCCAATTTTGGAAGGGGTTTGGGCATTCAGATTCCTAAGATGGCTTGGAAAACGCCAGTCTTATTGTGTTGGCAGTAGTAAGACAACCCAGGCCACTAACGTTCAGACAGTTAACAGATGTGGGCACGCTTCAGATCCACCACATTAGGAGAGCAGCCATCTAAATGCATCGCTGCTTCTCTGACGGCCTCACCTTGAGAACACCTCGATCTTGATTGGGTGTGATATCCTCCCCTTGTTCAACAAGAGCTGCTGTTTGGGCATCTCCTTCGCTCTTTGTAGCTTCATCGGTTGTCATGGTCTCCTTTCATAAACTCAGCACCTGGCAAAACACATAGAAACTGAAATTCATACATCCATGGGTCTACATTCCCCAATGGCACCTAGTCGAAGACCTCCAGGCAGAAATGATATGAAATGCTTCAGAAAAGCAAATGAGGAACCTTAGGGATAAAGTTCTTCCTCTTCTTCTGAGCAAGAAAGGAAAAGCTATCAACATGCAACCGATCTGCAGCGTGCAAACGAGACCATTCCTTCCTATGGGAGACCAGAGCCGAGACCTGCTAGAAGAGGAAAGAAAAGGACTTCAGCTCATGCAGGGAGACAAGGCTACATCTTTCTGTTTGCCCACTGAGTCCTGCTGGCATCTGGGAATTTCTCGTACTGGCTGGTTGGTGAGGCACAGTAACAACGAAAACTGGCCTGAAGAACCAATGTGACTTCCTGACCACTTCAATATCCTTTGTACGTCTGTGTCTCTGATCTATCCCTGCTAAAATATCTTCCATCTAATAGAACTGCTTAAAACTATCCCGGTCTCAAGTCCTCCTGTTCCACTGCTGCAAATCACACATTATGCCATTACCAGTCGATGGGCCATGCCAGGAAACACACACAGCTGAGAGTATCGCTATTGCCTCTTGGAAGGCTCATCTGCTCCGAGGGAGGAAAAGGGAGTCTCAAGCAAGCAGCCCCCAGACAATTCAGGGCTTAGAAGATTCCCTACTAACATGCTGAAATAAACCCAAGCGGAGCAGAAAGCCAGCTAGCACAGAGGTGCAAGCACTGCAAATATGTGCCTAAAGGTGTCTCACTCAAGCCAAGCTGTGTTCTGCATCTGTAAACTTTAGAGCAACACCACTAAAGCAGTGCTGGTTATGATAGATAAGAGGCAAGCAAGAAGGTGACAAAGGCATGAGTGACAGTTTTAGCCTTTTGACTCATCACACACAAGAAATGCCACCGCCAGCCTCAAGAGAGGAACTGGATCATTTTGGACCAACCTGGCATTCTTGTGGCTGCAAAGCGAGATGATCAGCATCAAGCTTAGTTGTAAGGATCCTGAGCTTCAAAGAAGGCTCCTTCATTCCCTAAAACTGAAACTCCTCTGCTTGCAAGTATATGATCTACACACGACCAAAATCCCTGTTATCCACCAGTCAAATAAGCCATCCCCTCACACCGCCCCTTCTGTGCCTGCTATTTCAAAGGGCTTGAAGCACACATCGTTTTCTTCATTAACCCTTTCAAAACCAAAGTGGGCACGTCTATGCAAGCTGCTTCGAGCGCAGAAGACTAATTCTACTGCACATGAGCGCAGCGGGCAAAATCTGTGCTAACGAGCAGGAGAATTTGTCTACTGCGCATTAGTGTCACCAAAAAACTGTGCGCGGGCACTAATGCACAGTAGCACGGACTATGGTGCATTAAGGTAGTACCTGCAATTACAGATACTAAACTCAATGCGCAGTAATGATAGCGCATTACTGAACATGCAGATGCACCCGGTGTGCATCTTATTCTGCGGCGCGTTACATGCAAGGAAATATGGTACACGAGGTGGCTAAGTCAGGACTGGTGATGGGGATGGTGGTGGGGAAAGCCTCAAGTATTATTACCAGGTTTCATCACCCCCACCCTCCCAAAAAACAAAAAGACAAAGTCAGCCACAAGAGAGTCACATGGGGCTCTGCGGGCAGTACAGACCAATAAGTTTGGGGCTCTTTTCATTATTAACCTTCTGGCTTCCAAGCCCTATCTGCTCATTTATTCAACGTTTCTCTTGCAGTCATGAGGAATAAAAGCACTTGTTTAAAAAAAAATAATAAAAAAAGCTGAACTTCTTATTTATGTGCAGAATGCCAAGAGCTGGTAAAATAGGGGGGAAAAACCTACCCAGTACTCAGAGATTTGCCATAAAATCATGACAGTTGGCAATACTGGGAGAGAGCTACAAGGATGAAATGTAAATTGTTGTGCAAAACTACAGGCAACGTTGCAATGACAAGCTCTTGAGGACTCCTTGCGTAACCGGTGAAGGCATGGAAAAAGGCCATTCTGTCCATCACAGCCAGACATATTTTATAAATATTGCCTGGTGAAATAAGAATTGCCTGAAGTTTTAAAAATATTTCCTGATCGTTTCCTTAAAAATCATAGGATTCTATTTTGGTGGCTGCACCGCTCTGTTCTGCGTAATCAAGGAAACAGATGACGTCCAATTGAAAGCAATGATTTTTAGACATTAAACAGATCTATTAGAGCAGTTACAATTGCAAAACTTTCTCATAGCCTTTGGTGTTGAGGTTAATGTAAGCCAGCAAGAGAAATTACTCAGGCAGTGGCTCATAAACAGAAAAGAAAGGATGTTTTCACTTAAAAGACAGATTAAGTCATGTAGTCAGAAGACTTACATTTATTACACCCAGCTTTCAAAGGGGAACAGTTGTCTTCGAACCCAAAGTAACACGGGAAACTGAGCAGACACAAAGGGCTATGAATGCATGAAGTAAACAGTGAAGTCAGGAACATTTTTTTTCTGCAATTTGCAGTTGCCATAACCTTAGGTGTTACATTTAATAGCATTTTGTGTCTACTTGGTTCCTCCCTTAGAAGTAGATTTCACACTTTGCAACAGTGGAGAGGAAGAAAAACATCTTTAAGTGTTATAAAACCATCAACCCCAGCAAAGAGATTTGGTGGCAAGTATTAATACAATTACTTTAACATCATTTTTAAACTCATTACATTCCTAATTGATAGCATCCCTTTAGAGTTCTCTTTTCCAATTATATTAATCTTCACACTATGCATCTTTTAAGAAATATTTTGGGCGGTATATCCGCAAAGCCTCAAAGCAGCAATTAGGGCAAAGCTACCTCAACACATCTTTTTTACGTTTTTAATTGGGAAGAGGTTTGCGGGTTGTTGTTTTTTTTACCCATTTGGGGTATTATTTGCCAGAAGCTGTATTCTGGATCCCATCTGTAACTATGGATATTAATCCTCTGATAAAGATGACAGTGAAAAAAAGTGTCAATTGTAATGAAGTTTTTACAAAACACTGTGCTTCTGGTATAAGGTGGCCTTGCAAATATATCAGCCAGGTACAAAAATAAAACCTAATTTCCTATCTCGTTGCATGAAAATTGGGACCACTCACTCCACCCACCCACAGAAAACAGGACGCTACTTTACTCACCTACCGAAATGAGTTAACAATGAACCCCAGTGCCTCCCCAATTCCCCCCGCCAAAATTCAGTTAACCTATATGATTTGCCCACTAACACGAGCAAGCCGGAGGCATAGTCAGGAATCAGTCTTATGCTTTAAATCAGTAGATAACACTTCCACAAGCTCACCATGCTTTTCCATGGCTCTGACCAATTCCTGTCACAGAAGAAATAGGCACTATCCTATTAGCTAAACAACAGCATCATCATCCAGGTAGCTCCCAAGACCAAACCCAGCTGAACCAAGGCATAAGGGTTTGAAAGGGGGGGCCACTTGTTAAAGCAAGCCCTAATACCAACCTCTGCAGTAGTCTGAGACCTGCCTAGCCTCAAAAAGGATCAGCTGCTTGGTGCTGGAGTTCCCAAAGCATGTCCAGAGGACTTCCAGGGTCCCATGTGGCAGTCACCGGTCGGTGGCCTGCAAAGAACCAGCTAGTCAATGCATGCTGGTTCTCCTACTTCCAGTTGCTAAATCACATTTAGAGACAGCTAAAAATACATTAAATACATCCTTGGAATTATTTTTCTATGCAAGCAATTACCGTAGTCATTACAGGGATGTTCTCCAATTGTGAGTGGGAGGTGGTCTGCGTCAGAGCAAGTGGGAGGGAAAGTGCCCACAAGACTGTCTATTAAAATGTACTCTGTATTATGAAATAGCTCGAGAACCTTTGGCTAGAGAAACTCTAGCTATAAAGCAAGTCTGCTCTGGTCAGACGTATTTACAGTTCTATAGCAGCTATTCCAGAAACATCGACGTAGCCTGGATGGCTAGAATCCACACTTTCAATTCACTTGAAGCAACAGGTGGTAGAAAGATCTGCCACTCACTGGGTGCATCTACACGTGCTATTCATGCACCTGAATAAAGTCTGGCACAATTCGCACTGGAGTTTATTGCTTCCAAGTGCAGTATTTACATGTGCACCTGGGACCGCAGCATGTTGAACTGGATCGGAGCAGCCCCAGCTGGCAGGGAGCCCTGGGGGTCAGCCTGCCAGCCTGGGGCTGCTCCAACCCAGCTCCACGTGTTGCGGAGAGGCTGGCTGGGGCATGAGGGTGCTATGGTGCAGGGCTAGCCGGCCGGCAGCCCCCACACTGTAGCACCCTCATGCCCCAGCCAGCCCCAGCCACAGCCTACCCATGAGTTTTGGAGCATTACATAACTCCACTGTCCCTGACAGTACTCTCCTACAGTGGAGTTAATTAGTTTACAGTGGCCTAATAGCACCGCATGTGTAGATGGTGATGCTTTACTGCAGAGCTAATTAGTCAACCCTGTAGTAAAGTGCATGTGTAGATGAACCCTACTGAAAGTTTAACCAAGTCTTCTGGCAGGGAGAAACATGAACTCTTGTAAGGATTCTTGTACAGATGTCAAAGCTTGACATTTCTTTTTGTACGATCAAGTGTGCTCTGGCTAAAAGAAGGGACTTAATTATCGGATACAAAGGCAACTGGCATACCCACCAGGTCCTGCCCTCTCACAGTTTGATTAGAAGACTTGCATGTTGCTATGAGAGAGACAGGAGGTTAAATGCAAAGGAGATTGTCAAAAATATTCCTTAAATATAAAAATAATAAATAAAAAGCAAATAAAATAAGAGCAATCCTGCTGCTTCTAAACCATCTGCGCACCCCGGCAGAAAAACACTGGTGTTTTGCTCACTGTACCATGCATCCTAAGGTGTCATTAATTTTAGGGCCATGTTAATATGGGGGAAGGAGAAGGACACAACAGGTGCAAGGGAAGGGTTAATTATGTTATTTGCTGTGAATATCTGCATCCTAAGACCCTGACTCAGCAAAGCACGAGCCTATTAAAGGAACATCTTGTCCCACATACTTAACATACGTGTTTAAAGGCCACCGAATTAAGAAGGATTTATGCACATGTTCAAAGTTATGCACATTCTCCATTGGAAAATAAATTTAGATGTCACATAGTATGTCAATGTGTTTCATTCTCCCATGCATTGAATAAGATCAGAAAGGTGCTTTTTTCTTTTTTAAAGTGAGGATGTTTTGGAGTTAGAGACCTTCAATTTTGAAACGCTGTCTAAAATAAAGACCTGACAACTGATGAAAAAACCTAACATCATGTTTATAGCTTAGTTTATAACTAACATAATGTCTTTCCCCCCAAACACACATGCCCCAATCAACTGGTTTAACAAACTGTTGAACAAATTGCTTCCTGTTGGGAATACAAACACAAAGCTGTTAACATTCAACAGCCTTTGCAAGCCAAAAAAAAAAAAAAAAAGGAAGGTGGCTTGCTTTATTTTTAATTATTAACGATTCACCAATGTAATAAATTATCTGAAAATTTTACAGGACTATGTAATCGGTAATTTATGAGCTACAATAAAGAGGGTTTAAAAGCCAAGACAAATCTCAGACCTAAACATCTGGATGCTATTCATTCTTCAAGTGTGACTATATATTCATAACGGGATATGAAACGCAGTAAGAAACTGCCTAACTGAACTGATCAAAACAAACCAGGAATGAAGGCTCTCCCTCTACATCCAAATTAATCTGCTGTGTTTCGCGGGTGTATCACACGCTGAACATTAAGCAAAAACACACACTAATATCTTGCGCGGTGGGCTGAAGCAGCAACAACGTTGTACAAACTATAGGTTTTCATTGTCAGCTCTTCTGAATAAATGGGAATTCTGAGAGCTGCTCGAAAGCAACATTTCTCCAGCTTTTATCCTGGCCAATCCGTTGTTTCCCCAAACACAATCCAGCACGTCAGTGCGAGCGGTTGAAAATATGGGCTGATTATTCATTGAACAGTACCGAGAATGACAGTAATCAATGCATCCAGGCAAACGAAGCAGCCCGCAGCGTACATCGATTACCAGCCTGCGTTCATGTGCGCAGCAGCCAAAAAATCCAGGCGCCCAAACGAAAAGCTCTTCTGATCTGGACTTTGCAACAGCTGTACGAACAGGAGGGAATTTCAACTTTTTTGCTTAAAACGCCCCCAACCAAGCAGTTCTTATAAGGGCTACAAATGCCGATTTTCAGCTCTGAAGCAACTTTCTGGAATCCCCTCCATCTCTAGGATCGGCAGTTACAAGCCATTTTAGTTTTGCTCTGCACTTGGATCACTTCTCAAACTGCCAAAAGACACTGCCAGATATGTGGCATCACAGAGGCGGTCACGGAAAGAACGGCAATCTAGGAAATATCAGGGAAGCTTCAAGTTGTTTCGTCTCCGGCCACCCCCTCATTGTGCATTTCAAACACAAATCGTTCCTGCAAAATGATAGTTCACTATAAGCTATTTGCATGACGTGGATGTTCCTAACCCTGAATCCTAAAGAAAAAATATTAAATTCAAAGCAGAGAACAGGATACAGCTGTCTAATCTACTGTGCACAGCCAGCCAGGTATCGCACCGACATGCTAGGATTTAAAAAAAAACAAGCCCTGATTCACACTTCCTAGAAATCAGCAGCCCTCAAATTCCAAATGGAAACTTGAGTTTGTAAATCTCTCTTGGAGGTTTGCATGAGCTAAAAGAAAGGACTTTGTGTTAAAAGAGGGGAAAAAAAAAAAGAACAAAATGTCTAGCCATAAAAACAGATGTAATAGTTGAAACTGTCTGAAGAACAATGGTCTTCTATGGGAGGGAGAGGGACGATAGACACAATGGGAATTTCACAGCAAGCTGACAAAGGGCTAAATACAAATAAAATTCACCCGATTCTTTAGCCTATATCACAATTTATTTCTAAAAGAGCAGCGAGCGAGCAGAAGGCATAGCCACAGACATATTCTAGCAGGGGGGGGAACCACTATTTGAAAGCAGGCAAGTAATATGTCCATCACAGAGTAGTAGAAACACACAGCTTTATTTGCAGCCTCTTTGCAGCACTATTAAATAAAAGACATTAAACCCTTAAAAAGGTCTTTGATTAGCCAAAACATTTGGGACAATGGCTGTAAGCCACAAGACAGATACAACTGAAAAATAGGAGCTGTTCAAGTTTTGCTTGAGATTTTTGACAACACTTTTATGCAATCCCTTTCACCATTTCCCCTGAAGAAACTTTGCCCCGCTGCCATAAAACGCTATCCCTGAAAATATCGTTGCACAGCACCCTGGGGGAGAAACTTTTTTACCCAAAAAATCAGATGGTGAAAGCACAAAAGACTGGAAGAGGGCATCTAAAGCAGGACATCGAGCTATATTTTTTTTGACTAAATTCATATAGGGTTGCTTTTTAAGGCCATAGCCAGATCCATTAGCAGAGTAACCAGAGGCACTTACTGCCCATCAAATAGCACTCCACTGATTAAGCAGCTGTATGTTAATGAGATAATAAGGAACAAAATAGGTGGATGCAACAGCATGAAGTTTCTTTCCATGTTTTAATGTGTCCTTGCTTCCCTTTGATTAAGAAAGCCAATTAAAAAAAATAATAATATTGACCCACCAAAAAGTTTACACGCAACAGAGGACAGGAAGGATAAATAAAAAAAAGTCTTTTCCTTGTAACAGATTTTCAAATGCCTGCAATTCAGTTCTTTCAGTTAATTCCTCCTTACAGTGAAGTCAGAATTTGATGTTGTACTTGGTAGCCCATTACAGTTTTTTTCAATTTGAAAACCTGACACTGGCTCTCTGTCGTCCAATCTGAGCTAGACAGCTGCAGGGATTCAAATCTGTATTAGAACAACAAAAATGAAATAAAGAGAATAATCTGCACTCTGCCTGGTTGCCATTAGGCAAAAGATTTTTCCGTTAGCTTGGCTGTGCAAATCTGATAAAAAGAAATCTTTAGTGCTGTATTACTTCATTAGTCATTTATTTTGAGATCTGACTCAGTTCCCAAGAAGGCACATAATGTTCTTCCTGAAACCACTTCAGAATTAGAGACACAAAGGCAGCTCCAAATAAACTTCAATTCAATCCCAGACATGCATCTGCCCAAACGTTACATCGAGGCCTCTATAGAAAATAAAACCAAACCTTAAAAAAAGACTATTTTTGGAGCTCCATTTCCCTTTCCTCTATATCTTTAATCTCTAAAATATCTCTAAGTCAGATAAAAAAAAAAGTTCTGTGAAAATAATGCAATTAGTCAGATCTGTCACGTTAGAACATCAGAATTTGAGTCAAAAGAACCCAGAGATTTGCATAATTTTCATCCTATGCAATGTTTACATTTTTCTTGTTCTTGAAAGGAAGAGAAGATATGAGAACATAAAGTTAGCACCATCTTAATAAAGTCTGCATAGATTTACTTGCTTTTAATGCAGGGAGCTAACAAATGCACCACACTCACAGTAAAATCATGATGACAATCAAAATAACTTGAGTGTGCCTTTTTTTTTTTTAAGCGAACGTTGCTGTGTACATTGCTGGACCTTACTTGCTAAATGCACAGTGTAAATTATGACTCTCTGGGTGCATCTACATGTCCACTGTTGTATGGAGTTGACTAATTAACTATGCAATAAAGCATCACCGTCCACAGTATTAAGGTATAGTAAAATAATTAACCCTGCCAGAAGCTAATCGTGTCAGGGACAGGATTATTTTAGGGTAGAGTCATTAACTGCAATCAAACACTCGTGTGGATGGTGACCACCAGGCACAAATTGTGCCCAGTCAGCTAGGTACCAGACCCCTGGCTCCTGCCAACCCTTCCAACGCCTGATGTTGTCACCTGGAGCCAGGCTAACCCCCTCCTCCCTCCCCCCCATGCCCTCTGCCAGCCTGGGCTTGCTCTGCCCCAGCTCAAATTGCTGTGGTTCTGGGCACACGTGCAGATGCTGCACCCAGGAGCAATTAACTCCAGTGCAATTTGCTCCAGAGTTTACTGTGTCACCTTAATAGCACATGTAGATGCACCCACTGTGGATTAAAATCAACTCAGTGTGCTGCTAGGTTATCCGAGTTAGTTCACCATTAAGCCTGGTTGTTTCCCAAAGGCAATTTTGGCATCTACATCCCCTGTGCCCCAATGCAATCTCCGTTTCATTTCCTACTGGTGTACTGAGCAGTAAAACGACTTGCACTCCAACGACAGGTCAACCCAAGGGAACAACACAGCTTCTATCAAACATTCAAGGAACTGGACTATAAAGCCGTTGACAGATCAAGTGGATATGTAGAAAAGGTCAGAGTGGGCTTTCTAAACACCCCCTTTTTAAAAAAGCTTTCCCGTCAAAAGGCATTGGAATAGCCTTTGGGTTTCCTGGTTGGCCATCGCCCTCCTTTCCGATGGTTAGCTGGTGAAGACGACAAACAACAGACCTTTTCCTAAGGGCGATGTGTTTCTAGTGATCTAGATGATACAAAAAGCACCTGGACACAGTAGCGATGAGCACTTCAAAACCGAGCAAGCGCGGAGGAGCTTCCTGCAGGCCGAAGAACCCCCAAAGTGCTCCCGGGTGGGCTGGGGCAATGCTTGGCTCACAGCTCTCTTACGCATCCCAAAACACTGCATTTCTTGTAATCTCAACTGAATTTTTAACTGCAGCACCATCTGGAGGCTGCCACTGGCATTTTGGCATGGTTAAATATGGTGTGAGGTCTATTCCAAGTGCAATTAACCTCATGATTAGGGAACGCTAAAAGGCATATTACACACACACACACACACACACAACACAGGGTACAGGCATATTGCCACCACCTGTATAAAACCAACAGGACAAAAAAACCCACCAAAAATGTGATAAATTCATTAATAGGATTTGATGATGTGCCTGCCTGCAACAGCAGGGGATGGGTCCATACGACCTCAGAGTCTCTTCTGGTCCTACAAGTTCCCATCTTCGCCCTCTCTGTACAGCACACCAAAGAGCTGTGCCAGCATGTGAGAAGTGTCTTCCACTTAAGCAGAAGCAAGGGGTTAAACTTAGAAATCTGGAGGGGCAAATCCCACGCTTTACCCTTTGCCAAGAGGTCAAAATATTTGGAAACACGGTATTAGCCATGGCTGTAGTGTCATAAATCATAAGAAAACAAAGATTCTATGGTCCAGTTAGACATATCCTCTCCTCTGGCAATGTTTCCTATCCTATAAAATACATAAGCTTTTCTTTAACTTATGTTGTGTGACCCGTTGTTTCATCACAGCTGCAAGAACTCAACTGAGAACCATTTTCTCTAAAGCCCTATTCGTCTTGATGGCACAGACATTTTTGTGGCCATAGCCAAGTGTAATCTTAGCAGCAGGAGGCATCTGCCCAACTGTATTTAACTATCTTCTGTTACTACTGCCAACCTGTTTCCTCCCAAACTTGCAACAAGTGTGATTTCTGAAAAGGACAACTCAGCACAGGACTAGAGGCACCTAACTAGCAGGGCTGGAAGATTTCTGACGATTTAAAGATAAGTAAAGGGAGGGCTGGAAAGCAAAGAAAGTGGCTACAGTATAATGTTGTGCAGCTAATACGACAGCCACAATTGCTAATCATTTTGCCCTCCTGACAGTTTTGCAGCTTTCAAGTGATTTAAATAGGAGTCCGGTTTTTGATATATTAGACTAAAAAGCCGCCTTCAAATTTAAGATACAGCACCAGGGACCAGTGAACAGAGTGGCTCAGTACAGTACTGCCAGAACATGGGCAAGCATTTCAACAGAAAACAAAATCGGTGATGCTTTCCTGACTCTTTACAAAAGAGGGATTAAAAAGAACTGGACCCATAGCAGCTGAATCGCACTAAATAAGAGTGACCTAATAAAAAACTGCAGAAACTTTTGTAGCTACAGTTCAAAGTACACGACAGCCTTACTAAAAAAGAATAGCTTGGTGACTTATCCGAGTGTTGTTTAGAAAGATACAGGTGCTAAACAAAATCAAAAGCAAAAATCCACCTTCAGGCGAAACCTTTTTTTCTTAACTTCTCCACATTGCTTCAAAATAGGAACTGGCACAGACAAAGTTCCTTTTGACTCAACCCACTGCACTTGCATGTTACAAGGAGCCCATTAACAGGGCACCTCCTTATATAACATTCAGCATGTGGTACCCTGCCTAGGCACAACATGTTGGTTCAAGGATTCAAGCTGAATTTACATGGAAAATAACTAGAAACCTAAGGCAGGATCTCTACCATTAATTCCATAGTGTCGGTTCCTTTATTCAAAAAAGCACCTCCTGCAACACCCATGGGCAAGCCTTCTTCCAAGAGGAGACAGTGTAGAGAACAGACACACCCTGGCAAGATGGTGCAAGTCTTGTGATGCAGAAGGCTTGTACTGTACCCACTGCGCTTCCGAACTGAAGGTACTGGCAGATCAAACATTGCTGTGTGCCTACAAAAGTACATTGTTAAATCACCAGAGCACCTGGGTGCTACCACAAGGCAAGTAATGACATCAACTCTTCATTACAGACTTACAAACAGTTGCAAAAGGGATCATTTTTTAAAGTAGCACCACCGCCCCCCAACACACACACACTCCAATATGCTTTTTCCTGACCCCCAATTTTCAGATTACCGACTCCTGAGTGGGTAAGAGCCTCGTGACGACGCGCACGTAAAATGTATAAATACATCTACCACACCTGTTATTCCAGCCACTAGGCACGACGTGGGTAGGTTGGGTGAGCCCAGCATTACATCATGCTTAGCAAACATTATCTATATATAAATCCATAATAGTAGGGAGTGTGATTTCAAGTGTTTTCACAAGTTAGGGATTATGTAACTGCCGGAATTCCAAGCAGCTTATATAAGGTCATCTGTAAAAGGCACACAAGTATTCATGGTATCCCACTACCCACTGCTTGGTATTCGATTACTGTGACTGATGCTTGCCATCTAGACATGTTTGGTCATCTCTGATCCCTTTTCCTAAGACGAGTGTTGGCTTCTTTTAATTTTTTTTTAAATCCACAAATCAAGAGGAGGTCCCATCTAGAGCACAGCAAGCAAACATTAAAATCTGGAATAAAGCCTTGCAGAATGAATCGGGGACGGGCCTTTCTGGACACGGGGGTTGTGCTCTTTTCCTCTGACAGATCAATTAGCTTTTGCTCACTTTCCAATGTAGACCAGTAGCAAGACTAGGCCAGGGCAAGCAGGGCACCAGTCTCAGGTGCCAACTATGAGGGGGCACCAGAACTGCTCCCCTGGAAGTTTTGGCCATGGCAAGGGCAGCCCGGCACTGCCCCTGCCTGACCATATGAGCTGGGCGCAGCGTATCCGCAGGGCAGGGGGCAAGTGCAGCTGGGGGACTCTTGCCACAGTGCACACAGTCCTGTGCTCGATATGCAAGTACTGGGGTGCAGGGCAGAGGGGGAGGGAGCAAATCAGACACGAGGGTTGGCTCCAAGGAGCCCAGACACAGGGCTGCTGCCACTGGAGCAGACCGATGCTACCAGAGCAGCGGCACTGGCAGCAGCAGGAGAACCCAGAGAGGTCGGCCGTCCCTCGCATCCCCTGTGCTCCCCACCCTGCCCTGGACACTCAACAAACACTCGCCATGCCTCTGATGTGTGCCACAGACTTCAACAGTCTATGGTAAAAACTTCCCTGGACTGTACTGGAATGAATTATGCACATGCTGAATACAGTGGATTAGCCAAGAGGTACATAAGACACCACCAAATAATCCCTAAATTTTCCCTTTTCTTTTATATGCAAGTTCCATTCCCGTTTTTTTCTCCCCCATACCGCAGGCTTAAGTTAACTTAAAATTAAAGTAAAAGTGATGCTTTGTTCTGCAAATGGCTCAGGGCACAGACATAAACTGCAGTGCAGCACTCACATTTGCATGCTCCTGTAGCCACACCAAAGCAGCCACACAGCCAAGGTGCGCACCACTACAAGGCCCAACAACTCAATACCGAGGCAGAACGGCGGTGGCGGCGGAAGGGGAAGGAGACCAACCTGGGGCTGCGAATCCCAGTCCCCCCGTGCAACATGCCCCCAGTGCCAAAGAATGTGCACATCCAGAATCAGGCTCCTCAATCACTTGAGGACTCATCAAGCCTGATGGACATCATCCTCGACTCCGAGGGACTGCCCACAATGACCAGAGTAGCAAAACCATGGCAGGTTTAAACGTATTTTTTCAGGGTTAGTTGCAGAGATTTAACTCACTGACCACTCCAGGAGCATGCACATGTAACAGGTACATTGTACTGCCTGATGCCCCCTCTCCAGCAGCAGCTCCCTCTCCCCCTTTAAAGCTGTTAAAAGCAACATTTGTCTATAGCAGTGATTCTCAGCCAGGGTCCCAGGTCACTCAGAGGTGCTATGGGATCCTTTTAAGGGTGCCACGGGGTGCCATGCAATGTTAGCACTGTTAGGTGTGCAAACATGATTCGCCAGATAAACCCAGAGGTTTTAAACAGAAATCCATAGCTGTGGTCTTCCCAAGTTCTTTGCAACAAAAAAACTGCTCTATTCTTTTTCTGTAGGCAAAAAAACAGTGAAAGTCAGAGCTTGGCATTTTCCAAGAGGTGCCTCAAGTCTAAAAAGGTTGAGAGCCACTGGTCTGTAGCTTCTGCATCAACTGCGTGCATTCACGAGCCACCCCACAACAAGACAATATAATTCAGTAAGGAATAAAAACACTACTCTAAGTTGGCCAAGAAGTTAAGGACCAAAGTATTGAAAATGATGTTGACCACCTGGACATAATTTTTATATATGTTGCAGATCTAAAACATATGCAGGCCATATTAGTTATTTCACTGTGCACAGTTATAAAACGGGCATTATGAAGGGGTACATATACTCAGCTGGCAACAATTTCAACTGGGTTAGTATCCAACCATAATAACGACAGATTAGGATTTATTAATCGATTTACCCAACCTTCAACCCATTAGGGTAACAATATTAGCACGTGGAAAGCCGCTACGAACCTTAGTAGGCATAGTCAGCAATCCCACAGAGAATTAAAAATGAGTGTGTGTTGTCTGGGATGACAATTGAAGCAGTCATGAGTTTAGTTAACAGCGGCAGCAGCTCTTGAAACAAATCTGCGTCAAGCAGGGAAGGGACTCAGTGTGCTCCTACAAAATGGAGGGTGAGCTTGGAAAATTCAGAATATGAGTTACAGGAAGAGTTACAGCAAGAGCAGTGTTGCTGTCTGAAGGGCTGCAAGGTAGCCCAGGAAAACCCCCCTGCAGATCTAGTAGACACAGGCATTATCGTGGGATCTGATGTGCCGGGATGTGTTGTGGATCCGCTGACCGGTGTGTCCAAACATCACTTGGGGCTGTAGTCCCACAGGATCAGACCCCTGCTGCAGCGTGAAACAGGCACCCTGGAATCACAGGCAACTGGACAGCATGTGCAGCCCCAGGCAGTGGAGATTACACTGGCAGCAAACCCATGTCCTCCACGAGAAAGCAGCACAAACTTTTACTAGGAATCAATGACTAGTAAGAGTCACGCAAACTCTTACTAGTCAACTCTTACTAGGAATTGTCACGCAAACATTTGGGGCACAACAAAGGGTGAGGATGCCTGTTCGTGCCTGCTCTGTCCTCACCATAAAAAAATTTCTGGAGCAACAAGGGTGATGCCTGTCTGCAGCCTAAGAGAGCAGGTAGATATAATGGGGCGTTACAAAAAAAGCCAGCAGTCACCAAAACCCCGCTCCTGCAAAGACTTAATTGGCGTGTACCTAACTGTAGGCAAGAAGGTTAAGTGGATGTTTTAGTCTTTGGAGGATCACAAGACTCACTTAATAAGCAGACTGAACAGTAATTATGGGGAGTTAGACCTGGTTCCCACTATCTTGGATATGTCAGTAATCTTACACTTGCCCTACTATAATAACTGTGCATATATTGAGCCTTTCATCCAAAGGTCTCACACAGCTTCATAAACATTAAGCCAAAAAAAACCAAACCCCACGAGAAGACATACTATTGGCATATATATGGCACTTAACAAATCCTGTTTCCATCTCTGAGATACAGGATCACCGCGTATATGCTGGAGGTAAAATGAAGGATGGTGCTTTTAACTTTTAGCCCCATCGCCCATTGGTTATGACACTTGCTCAAAGAGCAGGAACTCCAGGTTGTAGGCCTCTCTCACCAGAACCTGCATCCTCCCAGCAAAGGGCTCTAACCACTAGGCCATGTACAGTGCATTGCTTAGACCTCTCTCCAGCCTCTCTCTAGGAGCTGGCCCACTTCACCTTGCATTTTGTATTCATTGTATAAAATGAATAAACAGCACTGGGATAGTGCCTGTGCCATTTAAGAGTAGGGGCATAGGCTAAAATTCAGGGCCCTCTTCCTCCCAGGGCACTGTCACAACTCCCTGAGCTGTCCTTCCTCTGGCATACCCAACTCCTCCCCTCCATCCATCTTGTCCTCCCGGCTGCCCAGAAGACCAATTTACAAGAGGAGTAGGCTCTCCACAATACCTAGCCTATGCCAGAGCACTTTGCTGAGAAGCATGAGATACAGGTTCAATTCTTCTCTGGGAGACGTGGGGGCCCTCAAACTGGATCGCCTTCCCTTTGGGCTGGTGCCCTAACTACTACGCTATTGAGCTAAAAGGAAGAAGGGAAGAGTTTCTCTAGGATCCAACATAGGCTAGTTATGGGGGGGTTTTAACAAAAGCTTCAAGACTCAACTTTAATTATGCGCATGCCAGGGTGATTCTACGCTCCCGGGGCAGCTGCATGGCCACAGCACAGCGATCATACCGAGTTTGCAGAGCAGGGAAGCGCAAAGCAGGCGGATCCCAAACCATGGAGGACTGAAACTGCAGTTGCACGGCTATGCAAGCATCACGTCAGCCAGTGAAGGGGAAAAAGGATCTGTTGGTGGCAGAACTGAGAATATACTCTACAAGCCCTGGTTCCCACTGCTACCCGAGATGCAGGTGGTCTGTATGGAGAGGCTGATTGTCTTCTGAATCGGAGGGCAATAGGTGAAATACAGCAATGGGCTAGCTGAGAGGCAAACAGCTGACTACTGTATAGCAATGTCTTCACAAGACAGTGCAAATTGGCATCAATGGGAAAGCTGGTTCCACAATAAAAGCAACTCCATATAGTCTGTACGGGTGTTTATTGGTGAGCTGGAGGCTCTAAAAAGACTACACACAAGGCAGTCATAATGTAACATAGCCTAACAAGAGCTAAGTAGCCAGTGACTGATCCAGGATTTCCCCATCACAGCAAACTGTTGCGGAGACGTGGAGCAATCTGACAAGGGCCATCAGACGTTAGGGTGATGCAACCAAGCAGTAAGTGGACGCTTGAGAGTTTCTTTAAGGGCTGCAATGCATAAAAGGTTTAGTGTTGATGCTGAGTCCCGAACATTGAGATGAATAATAATTCCTGGCATGGACTGAAATGCAAGACTGTTCTAGGGCCAAATCATGCTTCCTTGGGGAGGACCGGGAAATGTCGTAAGTGCCAATTCAGTTTCCCCCAAGTCAGCTGACAGGATTTAAGGAGGAGCCAAGCAGTAAGACAGGAGCTAAAGAGCTAGGCCCTGTAACAGCCTACAGCTGTTGCACGATCCACGGGACTGTTCTCGCAGACCCCAGAGTCATCTTCAAGGGCTGGTGGGCTCCACTGCGGCCCCGTCACTGCCCTTCCACCAACACCAAGATGCCTTTGGGTTGGCCCTGCCCAAAGCATGGCTTCCACTACCCCTTCGTGGCAGCAAAGTTACATAATAAAATGCTAAGCGTTACAGGTTTACTGCTGAGAAAAGTTTTCAAGAAACTCAAAGCTTCCAGCTGATGGAAACCCCACCTAAAACCAGCAGGATGAAAGGATAAACCAGCTTTGTTTTAGTTTGTTCAACTAACCACTTCAAACCAATGATTAGTTCATCCAGTTAACAAGCCACGTGGGACTTGGACAAAAGAACGTTCCTGCTTTTTCCACTTCCAATTCATGAATAAAAAGTAGGCGTGAAAGGCTGAGGTCTATAGTTTTAACTAGCCGGGATCAGATGCAATAATCATCATGGTACCTTCAGGCTTTAGTCTCTCATCCCCTTCCACAGGGACAGCAGTGGCAATCAAGAAATTGGTAATCTTACCAAATTCCTTGGAGAACAGCTGGGCCAAATTCTGTCCCGCCTGTTGGATGTGATTCTATCCCACCCTGTTCGAGTCCTTGAAAATGCATTAATGCATCTGCTTTTGAAACGTACCCTCATCTTGCCCTTAAGATGGTCAACAACAACAAAAAAAAGCAGCGAGGATAAGGAGGTTCCACCCCGCTTTTGCATTAACTATTTTTCAGGGGCTTGAGCAGAGTGGAACAGCATCTCCTAACTAGTGGTACAGAATCTGGTCCGAGATTGTTCCTACAGCGTTCAAGATTTTTATTAAAATTAAATTTAGGAAGATTACTCTTTATTTAAGATATATCTATATATAGATATATATCTATGTTAAGCTCATTTTATAGGAGCAACTGAAGAACTTAAAAAAGAGCAGTTCGAGTATCTCAGTCGCAGGGAGATGTGGACTCTTAATAGAGAGCTGGACAGATGGCCCGCATAATCCCGTATCCTGGCGACTGACATTTTTACCACACCAATGTTATTTTACCGCATAGGGATTTTTCCACTGTTCAGATTTGCTAATTTGACATAAATCTGTCTAATTTTACACTATGAATGTATAGTCCATTCATCGCATCCAACAAAGTAGGTTGTTCCTTAAAAAGGCTTGTACTTCCCCGAACCAGTTAATCTCCAAGACGCCACCCTGTCCCACCTTTTGCCTGACTTCAGACTCACACGGCTAACCACCTCTCAAATTTTGCAGCTGCAATTACTGCTTAGCTGAAAGGTTTGGCAAGTCCATGACAGACCAGATCAACTGCAATCTCTGCTTACAACTTTATAAAATTCCTGACTATTACATTTGGTCCACTAACCCAGACAGTAAATTACAATTTTGTTTTCCTTTTTACCGTTGAGCTGAATGGGAGCTGCAGTTTAAACCTCTTACGGCTCCCCCAAGTGGCAGTCAGAGTTTATTCAAAGTTTCAAGTGCATAAAAGCATCAGGACTTATGTTCAGAACAGACAGCAAAAATAATGCTGAAAAGCAAACCAAAGCTTTTTTCTCAAACTCACTTCCCCAATAATGTTCTCCTATCAACTCACTGAGAAGTGCTGGTATGCAACAGTGTCACTGCTATCCAACAGATGACAAATGATAGCATATTTACTTTATCCTCCTTCATGTTAGATGCAGCCAGCACTTGGTATTCTATACAATTTAAATAAAATCATTATAGTATTTCTTTTACAGAATTTGATATCAGATGGCTGAGTCCTAGACAGGCGATTATTTTAATGACTGTGCAATGATGATCTTCAAGGACAGATTCTACTCCACTGTTAGGCATACAAGCGGACTGATGCACCTAAATTAAATGCTCTTGCACCTTGCTCAGATCTCTAAAACACAGTTAACATAAAAGGTAGATGGGTTCTCCTCCTCCTCGTTGCTTTTCTGTATCTCAGTCTTAAGGGTGAGATGATGGTGCATTACAAAAACAGATGCATTAATGGTTTTTCAGAGACTTGAACAAAGTAGATCAGAATCACTTATGCACTGAAGTCCATTTAGATGGCTAAGTGGAACAGAATCTCGCCCCTAGCGTGTATATACTGTTTAAAAGTTTAGTGGGTTCTTTCCCTTAAATACAAGAGACCTTCCAGGTAATTCAAGAACAACAGCAATAGCTGTCTCATTTTACTGCAAGTAAGTTATTCTCAATAAATAAAATGTTATATGGTCCTACACTTCTGGGGATATAATGTCTGCAAAACACTCACTAAGGGCTCCACAAAGCAGAAGACTGAAGATTTACACAGAATTATGTACCTGCCAGGGACATTTTAGAAGCCCATTTATCAAGCTTCCATCATGACAAACACCCCCCTTCCTCGTTTAAGTTGAACCAGAGTCCCCCTGGCATCCCAGCATGCTCTGCAGCCCTGGGCAGAACTGAGCTCTCTGATCCAGTGGAGCAGGGCTGGCCCCACTCCTTTGCTCTCTGGTCAGAGCAGGGGCAGGCAGGGCAGGGGCATGACCAGACACCTGCCCCATAAGGCGAAGGGGGCAGGGAAGAGATTTATCCCCCCGCCTCACCCCCCCAGTCCCACCAGCACGGACCTGCCAGGCATTTCTCTGCTGCCGCTCCAGCAGCAGGGCCGTGGCTGGCCCTGGAAGTAGCCTCAAGTAAACTGGCCAGGGAGGGGGTTTAATTTTCTCCTCCCTGTCCCACCAACATGGACCCGAGCTGGGGTCTGCCTGGCACTTCCCCCTCGCTGCAATAGAGGAGGGGGCACGGCTGCCCCCTCCCTGGCCAGTTCACTCGAGGCTACTGCCAGGGCTGGCCACTGCCCTTCCAACACAGCTTCCCTGAAGCCGAGGGCCATGCTCTAGCATGTGCCCGCATTTTCAGAGTCAAAAGTGAATGTCTATTCATTTGCAAACAGGTTCAATCTAGACAGGTTAGACTAACCTGCAAAGACTGAATCAATTCATGCCCTGGCTTTCTGAATGTCTGTCCCTAGCCCACATCTACCACAACACCATCTCCCCCCCCACAGAGCTTCTCCGTATCATCTTGGTGTAAATTCTTCAGTACTGAGAAGCTGACTTACTTCCATATAGCATGGAAGATTTATAAAGCTACATAAATTAATTAGGTTAAAACACACTGTATTTTATCCATCTATCTATACACGCACACGCATATATGTATGTATATCTGTGCATACATAAATATATGTGTATATACATATGCCTATATTTTCTGTTTTTTTAAAGAGCCTGAGAACCTGTTACTTATGGAAAAAATTAGTTCTGTCTTAGACACACTTTGAAGTGTTGGCACCTATGGTGAGACTTTTAAGAGTTACATAGATAAATACTTAGGCACTGGATCTGTCAGAAGTGGGCATGTATCCCCTCTAGTCACCACTGGAAATCTTGCCCCAAATACTATTTAATTAAATAACTGAAGGACCTCCTAAGCTCACACAGTGGTGAGGTGTGTGACGGTGCAAAGAAATAGTTAAAGGTGCTTCCCATTCAGGAACAAAGAAAGGAAAACATGGGGATGGACCAAATGACTTGCAGCAGGGACAAAATCCCCAACACTGAATTCAGTGAGTCAGTCCCTTGGGCAGGGGTGGCCAACCTGTGCCAATCTCCGTAGCACGTGGCAGATTAGAGAGGGGACAGCCAGCACAGCAGCATATAGGACAGAAAGCAAAAAGCAAAGGAAAAAAAAAATCAAGCAAGGAGCACAGCGCTGGAAGCATATAGCAAAGCAGTAGACTGGGCAGGGGAAGGGGGTCGGAGGCAGACTTGGGGACGGCATGGGGTTGATTTGTGGCACACCTGCCAAAAAGTTTGGCCCCCACTGCCCTAGGACAAACTTTTTCCGTCCCAGACAGCCTCTCACTCCAGGGCTTATGCAACCTTGTAATTAAATCACATTTTGTTCTACAGTGCTGAATCGATGCTCATGAATGATAACACCATTTGATTTCTGACTGTTTCTGTTAATGTCTTTTCTAGGTTCATTATTCAGCTGTTAGAGTTTATCTTTAGTATAGAAGTTCTTTCCTGGAAGCTTTCCTTCCCCCCCCACCCTCTACTATACCTCACGGCATCCAAAAAAGATTTTAAAAGAGTAAAACAATGCTGTTCATAAAACTAAAAAATGTACTCTATAAATGAGATTTGGGAAGCTGGAACTCTCAGAAAAGTAAATAACAAAGCAGCTGCCACTTATTTCAAAGTATTTTCAGGCACGGGTCTTGCACTTGTCTAGCAGACAGGGCTAGACAGCATTCCAGACCTCCAGAGAAAGTCCCAGAAGTATGTCAGCTCTTTTGCCTTCCTCTCTCGTGTGCATCTGCTGCTGCTCAATGTAGTTTCTTTTCTTCCTGAAGACCTCTCATTTCTTCCCTTCTTTAGGGTCAGTCTTTAAAAACACTTTCCTCTGACTGCCTCCTCTACACTTCTCTCTGCTCAGATCAGGTCGGTAGCCCTTAGCCCTCTCGACTGACTGTGACTAATGTCGATCCACGTCTGGCCAAGTCTAAAGGATTCCTTTCTCTTTATCATCTTCTCCGCTTCTTCCCAGTCACTCTCCTGTTGGGTTAATCTCATCCGGTTTGTCTCCTGTCCAAGTACCTGCTCCTTTGGTAGCTCACACCAAGAGGGAACTATCAAATCCATTTTCTTTTCAGTTGTCTCATTCACTCTCCTGATTCCAGCTATCAACTCCAACCCAGCAGTTGTCAAACCTGCCTCTAGCTCTCTCATCTGCCCTGTCTTGTGTCTCCAAGTAGCTGCCCCCTGTCCTATCGCTAGCTCAAACTCAGTTGTCCCTAAAGTGAACTCGCCTTCTAATTCCCTTTCATCACTTACTTTCTTTATGGTTATATAGATCCTTCTCCTTCCCCTTTTCCAAGCTCACAACTTTGAGGTCACGTGCAATTCTTCTCCTAATGACTGGAATCTCATTAACGCTCTGCAATCATAAAAATGACCGTCCCATAAAAATCTGCTGTTGCTACTCCCGCTTCTGAAAACTTTGTTCAGATTTGATTACGTCTTGCCTTACCATAACCTTCTCCTCTTGGGCTTCTTCAAAGTGTCTATGCTAAAATCATCTTCTTCTGCCACTGCTCTGATTAAGCTGCCCTTATCCTAGGGACCCTTCCTATCTCCTGCACACCAGATCCAATTGCATTTTGCTCTACTTCAGGTCTGTATAGAAACTCAACCCCAAATATGTCTAATCTAATTTTCTCCTCCCCCTCATACTTCCTATGTTCCTCTCAATTATCTTGCCCTGACACTTCCTTCATCTTCCTTCTGCTCCTTCTCTTTGTCCCCTACCCTTGGAACAAATTTCTCCAAATCCTTCCTTAAAACGTACTTCTTCCCAATAATTATTTTTCTCCTCAACAATTCCTCCTCATATTCCTTTCCTCAACTTTAGACCCACAAATTCTTGCATCTACCTTGTCTATTTTAGCAGGTAAGGTCTCCAGAACATGGTTTGTGTCTTACTGTGTAAATGCATATACATTTATGTCACTATATAAAGTTAGTAGAAGTTGAAAATGTAATCATTCTGTTGCATTATGTTGCCCCTGTCATCACAGAACCAGAAAATGAGGGTTGGAAGTGACCTCAGGAGGTCACATCTAGTCCAACCTCCTGCTCAAAGCAGGACCATCCCCAACTAGATCATCCCAGCCAGGGCTCTGTCCAGCCAGGCCTTAAAAACCTCCAAGGATGGAGATTTCACCGCCTCTCTGGGTAACCCGTTCCAATGCTTCACCACCCTCCTAGTGAGAAAATGTTTCCCCAATATCCAACCTAAACTTCCCTTGCCGCAACTTGAGACCTTTGTAATGCTTTGTTCCATTACAGTTCTGCTAGACCGGTCGTTCTCAACCTTTTTTCTACCAGGACCCATTTCTAAAGATCAATGGCCAGTCCCAACCCAGTGCCCCTCACTCCTGACCCACTGCCCCCTGCCTCCCAGTGTGTGGGGCAGCAGGTGGGTACGTGGGGTATGGGGGGGTGGCCCAAGCAGCCCCATGGAGGTTGGACCACCAGCCTGCAAGGGAAAAACCACGGTTTCCCACAATTTTCTCCTTTAAAGGAGAACCCATTTTTAAAGTTTGTGACCCTTTCAAATATTTTTGCAGCCCATGAGTTGAGAAACACTGGATCTTAAAGTACTTCAAAACAAAATGAGTATTTATACCCATTTTACAGACAAGAAGCCTGATATGGTCCAAAGCAACTGCCCCAGTTTGTGCTAGACGAGAGAACAAAAACCTGGTCTGACTTTCGAGTCCCCCCGCCATCCACAATAACTACTGAACTACACATCACTGGTGTAGCCTGTGAGGCTTCAATACATATACTGTGCAGCAAAAGACGACTGTTCAGTTCTCTCCAGTGTTCGAGCTACGTTCCACAAGTGCCCCCAAGAACGTAAAATAAGTAACTGTAAAGTCAAGGCACATCTATGCCTATACTAAGTGCAAGATCTTATTCTAACACTCTGTCCTTCCTTCCCCTTCACTCTCCATCTCCCCAAGTGTTCACTGCCCTCATTCATCACTTCCTATATAACATTACACAATATCTCAGCAACTGGGACTACATTTTTGTCCAGTAAAATTCCTAGCACTCGCAGTACTGCGAGTACATTGTTCCCTTGCTCACTTTCATTTTTTTCCCCTAGAAATTCCATTGTGCATGGTGGTAATCATTTCCTCTGCCTCGGCGATGTTTATACCTCCTCAAATACTTGTACTTGAAGAGGTATTTTGTTTCAAACATTATAATATACACACACTTAAAGATTACAAGCCAGCACATTCAGCAATCCAACTAGGGCTTGCAGATTGACAGCAAAGTCCTTTCCTTCATTAATATTCTACCTAATTTTCATTCAAGCCTACTGCATCTTTATGAAGTTTGCCCATAGCAGCCAGCTGCCTTCTTCTTCCTGTGGCTAAAAACATTTCTTTGTTTCCTCTGCCGTGATTATACTTATGGAGCAATGACTATACTTATGGAGCAGTATTCACACATGGTTTGAGGAAAAAAGAATTCAAAAAATTTCCCCAGCATATTTTCGGGACACGGGAAAAGCTTTCTTTTCAATTGTTTATTATACTCGGGTTGAACACGGCTCTTGCCCCATGACGACTGGCTAAAATGTTTTAAGTCAAGTTTCAGCATCTTTCCCAGCCAACCTTAAAGTCTTGATTTAAAATCAGCTATCCTCCAAAACAGATGAGAAAGCAATATTTTAATACCATCAGTTTGCTCATTTGATGGGATGGCACTTCACAAACTGGCACCTTCAGGCCTCCCCTACACCACGTAAGCTACCATTAGCAAAGCCCTGTTTATTTAAACACAGACAATCTCATCATGCAGACAAAACTATACAAAGCTGCGTCGAAAGGCATCTTGAATACATCACTAGAGATGTGGACTGGAATTCATCAACTCAAGACATGCATTATTTCTGAATTTATTCGTCAAAAGCTCTTACATCCCATCATGCAAATGATATTCTTTTGTGGTATCAATATGTTTGTCCGAGTATGCATTTACCAGCAGGAAAATAGCAGCTTCACGACAGCTATTTTGCCTATTGACTAAGAGAGAGAAAATAAGAGCAAGAACCTAAAATCATGTCTATTTTGTGCAATTTATTATAATTGCTCCAACTTCTCTCTCACGTCTTTATTTTTACGCTTCGCAGGATATTTTAGGCAGGTATCATTAGGAAAAATACTGGTGTCTTGACATAAGAGCTTCGTTTTGTGACAAAGCTTTGGCTTTTAGAGAAAGAAAGAAAAAAAGAAAGAAAGAGCCCCCCTTTGTGCGGTGTATCACTGCTGCAGACCAAGGGGTCTCTGCTCCAGTGCCCTAGAGAGCGCAGCTATAGGAAGTCGCAGGACACCATTTCAGCAGTGGGTAAAAGGTTGCCTGTGGTTCATGCAGCCCAGTTGTCAATCAGCCGGTCTAAAATGGGTGGCCAAGCTCCAGCATATGTGCCACAAGTGTCACAGGCAGCGCGTGTGTGGCACGAGGCAGAGCGGGGAGGGGGCAGGCAGCACAGGGGCAGATAGACCGGGGAGCAGAAAGCAGAGCAGCGGAGCAGATAGGGGGAAAGTCCTGTTTGCAAACAGGTAAAACTGTAGCAAAGCAGAACATTTACCTTTTCATTTTTACAAAAACCCAGGGCAAACAAGACTAAGGACGCGGGGACTTTTGCTAAATTAAACATTCCAGGTTAAAAATGACACTGTTGCGACTTGAACAAGATGCGCCACAGCAAAGGCATCCATCCCCCCCTGCTCGCTCACTGCCAGGCAGGGGGGCAGGCCCCGCATCTACCCCCGGGCAGCCGGATGCCCCTCGGTGGCATCGGACACCCAGGACGGATTCGCAGGGACGAAGCCCCCGGGGCTCCCCAGGACCAGGGCTGGAGCTGGCTTTGGGGCGCCCTGCCTGCCACCCTTGATGTCCAGAGACCAGGCACAACGCTCAGGGCCGAAGGCGCTGGGGCTCGGCCTCGAGACCCCTCCACACATCGCAGCTTCCGTGCACACACTCACCCCCACCCCCAAAAAAGCGATTTTTTTGTAGTTAAAATTCCCCAGTTGGTCTAATCAGAGGTAGCATTTGGGAACCAAGAGCTCCACATGTTTGCATTTCGCACCCTGCACCACAGGGAAGCAGCGGAACAGATCCCCCACCCGCCCCGCGCTGCCCAGCCCCGCTACCTGCCGCCGCCGCTGCCCGCTGCGAATGCACTGAGCTCCCGCGCCGGCCGCGGGTCCCCTGCGCGAGGCCACGCCCCTCGGCGCGTCCATTGGCAGTCAGCCTTGCCCGTCCGGGCGAGCCGCCTGCTCATTGGCCATCTCTGCTCCCGCATGCAAATCAACAGGGTGTTCTACCCCCGCCCCCCCGGGGTGCTGAGCTCGAGGCCGGGGGCAGCGCGCGGCTGGCTGCAGCTGCCCAGATGTGCCCGGCGCTGCGCGGCGCCTCGGGGCCGGGAGTGGTAGCCGCTCGTTCCGCGGGGCAGCGCGGCTCTGGGAGCGGGGAAGAGCCATCATCGCCCCCCCAGCAGTGAGCAGGGGAAGAGGAAGAAGAGTAGCGATAACAACAAAAGTGGTCGTGGATACCCGTAAGGAGAAATAGTCATTACAACAGAGCTGATGCTGATCCGAGCCGTGATCAGGATGCGATCCAAATGTTAATCCATAATAACAACAGCAGCAGCAACGATGAGGATTACTGCTGGGGCCGTCCTCCTCCTCATCGCACAATAAGAAATAATAAATGATATCAGCAGCGACAGCGATAAGGATGATGGCAATAGCAGCAACAATAATAGTCCTCCTCCTCCTCAAGGTACAAGGAATGAAAATAAAAATAGTCATAATAGCAACAACGATGACGGTGATGATACCAGCAGCGATCATCATCATTATCGTGGTACAATAAAAATACAGCCGCAGCAATGATGATACCAGCAGCAATAACGTCATCATCATCTTGCAATAATAATAATAATGGCCAAAACAAGGAGGAGGAGGAAGAGGATGATAACAGCAATAACAGTAATAGTAATTATCATCATGCAACAATAAATAAATAACAACAGCAACAACAACAGTAATGATGGTGATGATAGTAATACAAACGACATTGCACTAATAATAGTACTATTAAAATGATAACAAAAATAGTAATGCTACTGCTACTAATACTATTAATAATACTATTCAGAGTCACTCCTTCCACTGCTCAGTTTTGCTTGGTGTGGGGGTCTCTCATCCTCCCCCACAAGAGTGGAAAGAAAACCAGTGAACCCACATGTGAAAATGTAACCCACAAATTCCTACAACTGGCTTTTTTATTTATTTGTTTTGTCTCCTCTGACCCTTTGCTTGCTGCAACAGTGAAAGCAGACTGGCTCCTACCTTCCCTTCTCCTGCTCCCCTCTCCCCCTCTGTTTTGCCGCACAGGGTATCCTTGCCTGGGGAAGTGCGTATGACGGGGGGCAGACTCCTGTACCTGAGAGCGCTGGCCAACATTCCCAATGTCCCCAGGGGGCTCAGGTCACAGCAGCTCCCTCGCCCCGTGACACATTTGGGGCCAGGTTTTCTACACTCCCTGTGCTGAGTGAGTGAGTGAGCTCTTCAGGGAAAAAGTGGGCTGCGTGTTTCAACTCTGAACATAATTGCACAGACTGACTCAGCAGCTCTGTCGCCCCAGTTGCAAGGGAGTCAGTCCCTACCTAACTCTGTTGCACTAGCCCAGCAGTGCTAAAGAGTTGCTCTACTTGAGGCCTGCAAGTCTGTGTCAAGGTATTCTCTATCTTCAAGCTAAACCCATTTGTCCTCAGTCCACCCCTTTGGTGGATGCCTGGCTTTCGAAGCATGTGGCATATTCTGACCACTGTTTAGAGACACAGCAGGGGTGGGAGTTAAACACTAACTAAACTCCTCTTTTCTTTGTTTTATGGGTTTAATATTAGACTAGCCCTGTTATCAGAACATATAGTTTTCTGGTTTGTTCCCTTGGCTGTTATTTTTAGCATTGTATCAGAAAAACAAACCCTCTTGTAGTTTTCTAAAAGTTAGCGCTAGAAAGGAATTTTTTGGAGGAAATGATGGTTATTGTAATGATTGTGGCTGTTGTTTGGCTTAAGACTTTTGTTTTAAACTGTATTGGAAACAGCACTGTAGCTAGAACCCAGAATGCTGTGTGTAATGTAATACCTTCTCACTAGTGTTGCACTTTATGTTTCAGTAGCTGTCAGTTTAGGACAGGGAAAGTAGCTAAATTACTTGTATTTTTTCAGTCTCATGTTCTGGTTTACTGGCAGCAGCGGACAAATGGTCAAACCAGCCCTAAACTCTTGGAAGCCTGGCTCCAATCCTGGGCACGGAGCATTTGAAAGTCCAACCCTCCAACCTTTTTATTTCCTTTTTAATTGGCTTGATTGGTATTATAAGACAACCAGGGCCCCAACCATGGTCAGGACCTGATTGTCTTGAGAGCTGTACAAATATCAAAGGAGACGTTTTCATTTGTTTTTCATCTGCAAAGGACCACCTCTTACTATAAATCTGCAATTGGACCTGGCTTTCCCCCTTTTATTGCTACAATAGGTGACCTAAGGACAAGCTTATTTGTCAGTGGATTTATAATGTTATTAATCTCTTTCTGGCAGTGTCTGTTTTTTTGATGTGATGTTGAATCATGTTAGCTTTTTTGCCTTTAGAGACCAACAGAATGCCTTGGAAATGAGAGGCTAAAATTGAAACTGAAATTTAGAAGGTAGCAGCTGGTTCAGTGTAAGGGGGAGTTACTTTAACACAGCTTTTGCCTAATTGAAATGCAGTGGGGAAACTCTGGACATTCATAAATACACGAGGAACAAAATCTACCAGCATTGTTTTAACTTTCATTTTAAATCCTCCTATAACCTTAAACGTTACATCGTTTCCCTGACCCAACCCCAACACTTCTATTTCCCATTTAACAAGCCATTATTGCGGGCTTCAAAGATAGCCAACGCGAAACAGGCCACTTATTTTGTGCAGAAAGCATGAGTGAGGCCAGAGTCCTCCACCATATCTCCACTGGATACCATGAAAGTCAGTGGGAGGAGCTCACACACTGGCTTCACACTGTACCACAAAAATGGCAGCTACTTTCTTTAAAAATGATCACTTGGCATGAATGTGATGGAATTTTCTTTTAAAGAACACTTTTCAATCTGGATGATGTTCTGTAACAAATTCTAGCTATTTAAAAGTTGGGGCTTATCACGCCCCTATTTCTCTCCCCTCCTTAATTTTATAGTACTATTTTAGAAGGAAATTAAATTTAAAAAGGACATTAAAACAGTGAGACTGACGTAAACTCCCAAAAGCCAGGAAATTCACAGCTAAGGCAGCCACTCTGTCCTCAGTTCACCTTCTTGTGCCTGTGTATTGCAGCATAGGCATTATGTAAGATCACACTGTTCTGAGACCTCTGCAATGCTTATGCTAAAGTGGTTGGATTCAGAGCAAAATAGAAGCCTCCGATTGCTTGTTTTTTTTCTCTTTAGGCTTTTATAAGTGAATTTAGAGTAGATGAGAAAGTCAAGTATTAGTCACACTAACTTCATCTGCTGGCAAGTATCTGCATAAAACATTACCAGTGCATCTTTCCCCAACCTACAGCACCCCTTCCCATTCTTGCTGTAGGTTCACATCCAGCTCTGGCAGCATGCCTCAAGTCTGACATACTAAAGCACCTCTTCAACACTGTCACCCCAACCCCTTCTTTTCCCCCAGTGTATGCCAGCCGTGACCCACAAACAGCCTCTGCTATTCCAGCTGTGAGCCCAGACAATCCAGTGTACCCCACAGCTCTGCCAGTGTCCCTTAGTCTTAACTCAACACCGTTATTCAGGTGCTGGGCCTCTCTCGAGCTGAGATTGCCAGTTGTGTAAACCTAAATGTCCTGCCTTTGGGCAATTTGGGATAGAACATTAATATAATTTTAACTGTGCTGCAGCTTCTAGTCCTTGTTATGCAAAAGATATTGCCTGTCAACCAAAGGGTAATATCGGGTAAGAATTTGTATCAGCTGCTACTGTGGGAGAACATAACACAGCTCTGATACTTCATAGAGGCATGTACTCAGGAACATGTTATCTATGTAGAGCTAGGTACTTACTGCCAAAGCATCTTAGAAGAAAAAGAAAGGTTGTTTTAGCCCTGCAATGGCACTGTTCATTAATGGTATACATAATGATCATTCTGGTGTTGGAAATTTTTGCACAAGCTGTGTTGCCTTTCTCTGTGCACACACTTTACTCTCTATTTGATTGAGTGGCTTTTACTGACTTGAGTCACAGCCGTGCCTCTCCTACTGTGACCTGTCATCATAGTGAAAATCAGCTTAAATGCTGAGGTTCTTTGAGAAACTGGGCCTGAAGAAGAGGGAGGGATACTGGAAGAGGAAGACCCCTAACACCAGTACTTGCTTTCTCTGCTGGTCTGATCAAGCCTGGTTTTGCTAATGGTAGCATGCCAAGTTTCAGCCACTCTTTCTATGGCTGGTTTGTGATGTGTCTGAACTGATTGGGACAATGTATAGAACAGAAGCCATATATAACAGGAAGGGTTTGTACAGGATGGTTGTCTAGAAAGGGTGCAGCCAGGAAAGCCTCCATTCTCATTCCTCCAGGTCCCAGTAATAACATATAGACTGCATCATGCATGTTCCACCTATGTTGAGCTTGCTGGGTTATGCATGTGATATGCTATGGCATTCCTCCCACTACACACTCCACATCTCTGTACTAATGCACTCCTGGGGTTCCAGTAAAGCCTCCAGAAACATGGGAACAGATCAGGTGAAAGACCTGTGGATATCAAAAACCACCAGGTGATTTCCTCTCTCCCCTGCCTGCTTAACGGCATCCATCCAAGTCCCAAATCCATTAACTCTGACCATAATACCATGTGGGCAGGGCTCTATTAAGCAGTGCATAGGTGGGGGCAAAGGGAACACAGCTGTTTGGCATCGCCGGCAGCAATCCTGAAGAGGATTCTCATGAAAAGTAGCTCCGACTTGAGCATCATTCAAACTTCTGCGGGGTCCTTCTCCAAACCACTTGGACTAGGTGGAAGTGGAGGATTTACGGAAACCCAGATGGGTAGCAATGCACAAGGGCTGGCCTTCCACGGAAATGCTCTGTCTTCCAGGGATTACTCTGAGATCTGCCACAAATTCCCATAGGTGTCAGGAAACTGCCTTCCACATCCCACTACACATGACAGGCCAGATTGGTAGGAGAGCTTAGCCACTACTATCTTGAGCTGTTTCAACAACCCAGTCCAATTGTGATTGCTTAGTATTTGCAGATGTGAACCTGGGGTGTGTGGGAGGGAATCTGGCAATTTTTTCACCCCTCTGAAAAGTTCCCCCGCAGGAGGATATGCAGAGGCTGGACTGCAGCGCTAGCAACGGCTCCGCTTCCCCCGTCTGCCACAGACTGTAACACTAGCTCTGGAGGAAATCTGTGCCTCCCAAGCCATGACACCATAAATACTGTAAGACTCTTCTGCCATAGAGACTGGCCGTTCACTCTCACCGGTCCAGCCAATGTACTGCATGTACTATGCACTGCTGACCCCGATGTACTGTCTCTACACAGATTACATGGGAAAGAGCTCTCTGGGTTAACGCCTAGCTTGTGACCTCAGCTGGGAGAGAAGCCCTAAAAGACAAGCTCAGGCTTAGGACACATATCAGGTTAGCTGCAAGAGTTAAAGTAGCAGAAGCAAGCCCTATTTATAAAAGATCTGCTGTTCCTTTTGACATGACACGGTTTTCAGTCCTCATGGCGCTGAGAATCTCAACAGCTTCTGACATGACATGAATGTGGAGGTACACACACCAAAAAAAAAGAGGTATTTTTTATTCATCTGTACCTCGTTCTAAAAACAGACTAAATTATCTGCATTAAACACATGAGACTGAACAGAGAAGTCCCTGCTATTCTGCTTTAAATCTAAAAGCCACATCAGCAAATCCCTCCAGAGCATTTTAGATCAAAAGCAAATAAGCTGGTTTGGTTTCCTTCTCACCCTGCGAGTTAAATTGATACATTTTTTACTTATGTTTTCACACACAAGGCTTCCTTCTTCTATATTTACTTGTAGCAAGAGGGAGGGAACCAGAAGATGCTTTAAAATTAGTCAAACCCTGCCAAAGAGTTTCAGTAAATTTGCACTTTTGCTTTTGAAGGGACCTGGTTTGTGCACCAGGAAAAGGACCACACTAAGAAAGCAAGGCAGGTAAAATGGTGTTCAGATCATCCAGACAGCTAAGGAAAGGCAGCCTCTTCTCAGATATTCAGTGACATTTATATTGTTATATATTCTGGTGAAATGCACCTATTTCTGGAGCTGATGTAGTTCTGGCTGGGTTTTAGAGGTGCCACACGCTTCCAGTTATGAACACAGCTGGCGCTTTTTAAACTTGATTTCTAGGGCTGGCTTGCTTTCCCTTGGTGGAGTAGGTGACTGTTGCAGAGCTTGGCTGAGCTATTGCCTCATGCACACACACACACACACACACACACACACACGTTCTCACCCACCCGCCCTTCTCCTCGCTCTTTCTCAAATTATTTTGTTCCGACGCTGGCATCGCATCATGCCAAGTTTTAACCTAAAGGCAAAAATAAAGCCTGGGTTGTGCAAGAATCCTTCCCATTTGCAGGTTATCAACAGGAGGGGCCCCACACATGGTGAAAGCCACTGACTGTTAAGCAGACCTGGGGCTTACACATCAGTGGGTACACGCAATATTTACTGCTCAATGGGTCTCCGTGTTACACAATAGCCTGCCTACACCAAGTACATTTTGTACTAACTGTCAGCAATGGGCCCAGCTGCATCAACGATGACAACAGTCTGGAGTGCCAGTGTGGACAGGGGTAAATTGCTTTCAAGGGCATGTCAAGACCACCTGCTTACAGCAGGTCTCCTTGACACTGCCTGGAAAGGCGCAGCTCCATGAATGCGAACACTTAAACTATTGTCATCACCGAAGGGGTACAGCTTGTGCTAGCACAGACAAGGCTCGAGAGCACTCGTTCTAAGAGTCTGCGCTTTAAGTTGCATTCGGTCTACCCAAGATCCCTTGCTGATTTCCCTGGAAAATCCCAAGGGGGTTGGGAGCACAGAAAGGCACTGCCTCTCTGAGCGAATATGACTTTACCGAAAGCGAGATGCTTCGAAACACCTTCCTGTAAGAAGCCAGGCAGTGAAGGAGCAGAATTAGAAATCTTTACTGGCAACAGTGTAAAGACCTGGTTAAAACGGCTGTCTGCCCCGACCTCTCCTGGCTGGAATCTCCATTGCTAAACTGTGTGTCATAGCCCCTGTATCAACGTGAAAGGGTATGATCCTCCAGTTGAAGCAGTTGTGGCCTGTATTTCTAAAGCAATTAAATAGGTGTTCTCCTACCATGTCCCCTATCAAGCTCTTCTTCAAGCAGTGGTGAAAGCTGCTGACTGATTACAATAATCTCATCTCTTTTTACCACCTTCCTTACATTTTTTTTAATAAAAATTCAATTGTGAAACGAGCTCAATAAATCCAAGCGACATACATAGGCATGAGCCTTACCTGACAATGCCATAGCCTCCTTCATGCTGTTGTTAGTTCTCCAAATCGATTCCTTGCCCTACACTACAGCTGGACAAATGGAGTAGGGCATCTGGTAATCCTGGTTAGGATCCTACTTCCAGCATCCTAACCATTGTGAAATGAGCTCAATAAATCCAAGCTACATACATAGGCATGAGCCTAACCAGGATGCTGGAAGTGATTTGGGATTAGAGTTCAGGATTAAAGTTTCCGAAGACAAATACATAAAGTATGCATTTATGATCCAGAATGTCAGAGTCTATTGAAACATCAGCTCAAATCTGGCACCCAGAAGATATTTTGTGTCCCCAGCACCTTTCAGTGCAATGAATCCGGCTCTTACAGTGCAATGAAGTAGACACACCTTGTAAAGTAGTTAGGATTGGGCCTCAGTTTCCCCGTGAGTGCAGAGAGGTTAAGTGGCTTATCCAGGATTGGACACAGGATCCCTAGCGGAGCCAGGAGTACAATCTCACTCAGGGCCTTTACTCACCAGACAGCGCTCCCTTTCAAAGAACTCCCACCGTAGACAGTTACGCCAGATGAAAGGGACAGACTATTTTCCTACATTATCTTGCCCTATTTTGTTTTTAAACCACGCCGGTAAGTTAATTGAGAGTTGGCAGCCCCGCGAGTGGGCAGGCAGGGGACAAGCCTGTTTCCATGCGTTAAAGGGTATGAATGGCTTTTTGAGATCAGGTCATCCCCCTCACAGATAAAAGCAGAAGTAACTGACAGCAGGATGTAGCTGCGCCTGGAGCAAGCATGTATAAATAAAGTTCAGCTTCTGAGTCCTGGACTAAGGCCACTTGTAACACAAAGTACATTCCGGCCTGAGTGTAACAAACTGTACCAACCTCCTCCTGGGCCATGACTTGGGAATCAGAGAGAGGAGGGGGGAAGGGGGAGAAGTTTCCTGCTGATAGATGCCTTGAGATTATACGGCAGACACAACAGGGCGGCACCCGCTGCTGAATAGGTGCTGGATGGCACAGGGTGCTGGCTGGCAAACACAGTCTCATCTGCTGGAGCTCTCGGGCACTTGCTTTTGGGAGAGCGCCGTGCCATGAGCAGCTCTCCCATCTACTTCCCCAAACTGTCCCTTTTGGGTGGGAGGTTCAACTACATAAAATCTCCAGTGGCCGGCTGCTCTCAGCAGGTGTGGGGGGGTATCTTTGTGACACAGTATCACGGAGAGTCTGCAGGCATGTGGATGCTGCACCAGAAGCAACGGGATGAGAAGATCGAATTCATGCCCATCTATTATATGCAATAGAGGTGATGCAGACCTCCTATTCAGTGTCTTTGGCACCACCCTTAGGTGCATTCTTTGCTCCATTGCTAGCACCAGTGATCTGAGCCCCAGACCAAGCAGAAACACTAGACACAGAATAGGACCAGAAGTAGGATCCAGGGTGGGGACCACAGGCTCTCTGCTGGGTCCTGCATGCCTTGCCTCTATGTGCTCAGTCCCTCGCAGGATGCAACACTGTGGGCATCTATGGATCTCAAAGCACTTTACAAACAACCAGGACTCAAGCCTCATGAGTCTGCTGTTCTGATGCCCATGGAATGGGCAGACAATTAACTTTCCTCTATGTGACTAAGAAGCATGCCTCATCCTGATACACGAGGATACAGCAACACCAAAAGCAGCATTAAATATAATGCTAAACTTTGGTTTAAAAACAAGTCATGAAATTCATCACTGACAATGAAATCAGTGGGTCAGCCAGACAACATTAACGAGGCTGCCCTCTGATAACTCAGCTGCTGGTGGGTTTCACTGTCCTTTGTTTCTAATTTAGCAGCATCTCTGGCCTCACATTCCCCGTTGGTCTCTGAGCTTTGACTCATCAAGAGAACAATGATATGCTAAATGCATCCATCTGAACTCAGCGCTCAATAGGCTATGTGGGCTGGGACTGAGATCACAGCTCATTCACCCTCTCTGCCAGTCTCCCTGGGTGGCCTTGGGTAAATCAGGGGGGCCAGATTTTCAAAGAGCTAAGGGACATATTTTCACGTGCTCTCTGCCCCACGTGCTCAGCTTACGTGGAAGTTTGGCCCCTAAATCCCATGGTGCCTCTGCTTCCTAGTGATATTTTCCACTAAGATATAAGTTATCTCAGCCTGGGGTGGCTTCCTCCTATGCATATACAATGCCCAGCACAGTGGGGGCCTAATCCTTAGCATGAATGCAATTCCCCTGTACTGATGCTTGAACCATCGCTGTGACCTGGGCTGCTAGCATAGTCATGGGGAGGATCCTGCCATTGTGGGAGCAGTCCTACACATTCAGTGCATCTAAATCCGTCCATAAGAGGCCCCAGTTCCTGTCAGCAGAGCCAAGTCCTGTCTGCGCATGGAGCCTTGGGCTATTGTGTGTGCGCAGTGTCATTGCGTGACAGTTCACAGAGCAGTGTCAGGGTAATTGGAACAATATTTAAATAGCCAGAGATCCTGGTTAGCCCAGGTCAAGGGCTAAGGGCCAAATCCTTTCAAACTGAGCTCATTCAAGCACACTGGGCAGTGACACTGTATGGAAGATGAGCAGACCCAAAGCTCTATATGATATGGGGTCTTTGGGAAGCATTTAAATCTGGCTCACGTCCTGACCATGGAGCAAACACACGGCTCCCATGAGACTATCTAATATATTTGTGTGTGTCATCATCACCACATATGAAGTCTCAAGTTAGGAGAAACACACACACATACATACACACACACACATATATATATATATATATAGGTACATACAGAGAGAGAAAGAGACTATGTACTGCACATCCAGCTCACTGCGTTAATCCCTTATGAAGCTGCCCATTCATTTTGAGTTCCCTTCAGCATCTTATACCACAAAGTCGGGTTTCCTCCTGGCCTAGGAGGTGGGCCTCCCACCCACCCACCTCTCTACCTATCCCCTCTAGAGCTGGGGCAGGGGGTGGGGAGGGGATGGCTGGGAGCTGCAAGCCAGCCCTCGGTGCAAGCTGAGAACACAAACAAGAGTGAGAAGCTGATGTGAGCTGGGCGACGTGCCAGCGAGGCAGAGCTGGAACACAATGTACTGAGCGCGAGGCAGCAAAGGGAACAGCCTGACTCAGCAGCTGGGGAAGTGGGTGTACTCTGTCGCTAGATAAACCACTCCTGCAGGCTTGTGGTCAGCCGCAAACCTGACAGAGCACGGCTGAGGGCTTCTGAGCAGAGCACTGGGGCTGTGAGCAATAAAAAGAGGCATTAACCCCCCCACCCATTCATCTGTCAAGAGCTGTCCATCCAGATCAGCTCTCAGCAGAGTCCCGGGAGCCTGCTGCTCTCTTGCGAACGAGTCCACGGTGCAAGGTGCACACCAGGTTCAGGACTCCTGAGGTCTGTATGCCCAGCTCTGCTGCTCAGGCAGCAAAAGTGACACTCTGCTCATCTCTAAAACAGAGAAAAATCCATAATCAATTAGCACAAGATTCCTTCCCCTGTACAGGGCTGCTGGCCAGCATGGTGTTCAAGTCAATCCTAAAAATACCAGGTGATGGGAGTTTCCTTTTTCCAGGGGGAGGATGCTCCACAACCCAATACACGATCACCACGAGAGATCCTGACCCTAAGTTTTCTTCGGGTCCGTTTCATTCCATTGGTTTCCCTCGCACTCCCACCTCCAGTGCACCGTGTTAAATCATTCCTCAAGCAGACCGCATCATTCGTCACAAGTATTTACCCTTTTTCTGCTTTTGCTCCTGGGGGTGGAATACCTGGAGGCCCTACCGCTCTCTGCTTCGCTGGGCTCGCTCTACAGACTGGCTCTGAACCTGGCACTGTATTACCTCTGAATTCAGAGCAGCATTAGCTGCACCTGAGCAGTTACGTCACGTGGCCTTGTTCCTTTCCCTGATTGGAAAAGCGTGTCAACACTTCTGGTGTAAACACATGTGCAAACACATTTTAAAATGGCTCTGTGTGGATACGTGCCTGTGTGATGCTCTGTGGCTTGATTGCCTCCAGGAATCAGACATGAACTAAACAATTTTAGAAGAGGCAAAACCAGGATAAATTATTCCTCCAGCATTAATCATCCCTCCCCGCCTCCATCTCTCCTGGGTGTTTACATCCACATGACCCACTAGTTTTTGTAGTTTTTTCAAGGTCTCTGGATGAGAGATGCTACAGAAGGCCAAGTATTGTTCCTATCAGCATCCTTGACATGCCTTCAAGGAGATACATGGAGCTCACAGCAGCAGTCGACAGTGGAAACAAATTCAGGGTCAGCGGCTTTCATGCAGCCCTGAGAAAGCTTCCCTGACATTGGACGCCCACCAGAATATTGTTTGGATCCTCATGCTCCAGACCAGCCTCCTTGAAGCTTCCCAGAGTCACGGGCAGCTCTCGTTCTCCGGTACACTCCCATGGCACAGCCCAGGGCTGCCAGCACTTCATGGGAGGCCCCTTTGTCCAGTGCTGACCCTCAAACTACCCCAGTTCCTTAGGTGAACACTTCCCCAGAAGCCCTGCCTTGTGGGCACTCCAGTTCACACTTCCCATCCTCATGGGTACATCACAGTCGAAGCAAACAGGCATGCAGACTTTGTGTGTGCTCAGCAACCTAATCGTTCTTCAGCAGGCACAGGGAAGCGAGCAGGTCTAGACAGAACAATAAGGACACCTGCACCCTTTCCCCTGACTCAGCTTCCTCACCATAGGTTTTGAGCTTAGGTCAAGTCCAGGACCCTTCCTGTCCTGCATATGCTTCATAGAGCTTCTCTTCAGCCTCTGCAATTAGTGCCCTTAAGACCTCCTGCCCATATGGTGAGTGAGAGACCCTCTCTTTTATATCCTTTGTTAGGTGACTCCTTGATCAATTTTACTGGGCCTTCAAAGCCCTTGCCAGGTGATCTGGCACCTAACAACCAGTCCATTTGGCTCAACCAGTTATCCTGGTTTGACCAGCTTCTTTAGCAAATCCACTGTATTGTCCAGGCAGACCTAGTGAAATATCAGTGAGCCATGATGGTCCACTCATCCAGCCCTGACATGGCTACACAACTCACACACTAATCCAGTGATCACTGATTCTCCACTCTCAGTAACCATGTCCAGAAAGTAGCTAACTACTGGAGATCAGGTAGCAAGCAGCACAAGATTAAACAGGGAAACTGAGTCAGATAACATTTTGTGGCTAAATAAAATCTCCTGCTTTCTCCACGGTTGCCACTCAGAAGACATAGGCCAGGTGGTTAGAAAGGCCTGGAGACCCCAATCATCTTCCAGACACCAACTTAGGAGATGGCATTGTGGCAGCTGTCCTGGATGCTCAGAGCACTGAACAAAACTAAATTAATCCCGAACGCACCTATGACACAGGAAGAAAAAGCCCCATTTCCCAGGTGCAGAAACAAGTGGAGTGTCTTGGCCAGCATAATTGAGTCTATGTTCCAGGAAACCTGACTGCAACCTCACCCAGGAGAGACATCTATGTTAGGAAAGAGGTGCAGGATGTGATAAAACACATACAATAAGGAACTCTGTAGAGAAGACAGGCTGGGGACTCTTCTTCTCTGTCATATGATGCTGCACCAAGAGGACACTCAGCAAAAGGTGGCAAATTCAAACTAAGGAGAGGAACTTTCTCACATAAGGCATAACCGGACCGTTACAAGGGTGTAGGCTGTAGCCGTGTTGGTCTATGGACATCAGCAGACAAGGTTCTTTGGGTGAATCTGATAACTTTTATTAGTTCAACTCAAAGAGTTGGGAAAATTGCCCAACTGGCCGGTGGAACTCACTGCCACAGGAGGTCATTGTGGCTCAGATCTTAAGACTCCCGAAGGCCTTGGGTGCTCATTTGAAGGTCAAGCATATCCAGTTATGACAGTTAACAACAGCAGAAACTTGGGAAGGCATAGGGGACCTCCTGCTTCTGAGCTTAACTCAGGCTCTCACTAGGAGCGGTCAGGTGGAGATCTTCCTGGAGGCAGGTTACTCCACATCTGACAGGTGCAGGGTCCTCACATCTTCCACTGGAGCAGCTGGTCCTGGCTCCTCTGCGAGAGAGGCTAGCAGACTAAAGGGGCTTTTGGATGCTATCTTGCCATATAGTCCCCTTGATCCCATCCAAAGTGACTGAGTGGAGGCACCAAGAGAGTTTTCTCCCCCCAGGGTTGCGGGGTCTATGGCTCAGAAACAGCCCACCGCGCAGGCTGCCGAGGAATGGGCTGGGGGAGCTGCCCAGAGCTCCTTCCCTGTTGTGAGAAAGAAACCACAGTTCGATCTGCTGGACTCTTCCACCAAAGGGAATTAATGACTTTGCTCCGCTTGGCTCCAGCAGAGGTTTCCTCTCTGACGCAGCAGGAGCCACAGGCCCGTTTCCTTTTGGAGAGTGGAGGACTTCACTTGTGGCAAGCCCCAGCCCTCGGGGAGGGAGGCTGCTTACTTATCAGGGGACCCAGTGGGAGCAGGAAGCGAGGGTGCCAAGCACGACTTCTCTGTTTGTCCTCCAAGGAAGCAAAGAGCTGGTGGGGAGTTTAATGAGTTCCTGATGCATGCAGGGTGGAAGGAGCGCTGGCAGACAAAAGTTATGGGGATCACCATACGCTGCAGTCTGAAGTTTCAGATTGCAAATGGAGATCCACAGCTCAGCAAAGGGTGAAACAGCCTGAATCCTCGTGCGTTCTGGGGTGGAGGGAACAGGGAAATATGCAGGGCAACTCTAACAGGCAGGAAGGTGTGGAATGGGATAGGAGGAGATGGGAAGAGCCCAGCAAGTAGCGATGGTGGATGGGAAGGGGAGCGCTGACTGGTGGGAGGTGGGAGCGAACCGTGAAGAGCCGTGAGGATGCTGAGAAGTGCTGAGTGATGGTGAAGGCTGGAGGAATGAGAGGATTTAATGACAAAGAAGGGGAAGGAGGGAGGCTGGAAGGGCTGCCATTGAGGACAGGGGATGATCCGCTTCGAGGTAGAGCCCAGAACCACCCCAAACTCGTGTATATCCAGGCCTAGAAGTGCAAAGACATAGGCACAAAGGATTTAGAGTTGCTTTCATTTCAACCCCCATGGACTGGAACAATTTCCTTCTTGCTTTCCAAGAAAATTTGGGACTAACCATAACCAGCCAAGCTCGTTTTCCTCCCTTTCTGGATAAAATGGACTGGGGAGCGTGGCATTAGCGGAGGCAGCAAGAACCAACCCGTGCAGCAGGACAGTTACACATCCAACCTGTCTTGGGGTGTAAAGCAGGGCTCCCAGCTCTGAAAACAGGAGAGGCCTACTAGCGGGCTCTCTCAGGAGACAGCCGGAGGGATGCAGCACTGCGGGGAATAGCAGGGTCCTGCAGGCGTCTCAGGGGAAGAACCTGGTCTGTAACTCTGCAGCAGATGGTCTGTGGCATATAACCCTGCAGGAAGCAGGCTAGGAAGAAGTGGGAGAGCTGCAGCGAGTATAGACTGGGTCAGGAGGAGAGGTTGTTTCTTCAGACACGAAGCTCTTTAATGCACACTCCTCACATCCTTATGTGAGGCATCTGTATTCAAGAGTTGTATTTCTGAAGAAACAACTGATGCTCTAAAGAAAAGGCACTAGCGCCTTGTAGCTGGAGAGTGTCCTTTGGTACATGGCTAGCAATCCCTCTCCTCCCATGGCTCCCTGCCTAGCTATGCATTTGTGTTTTTTCCATAGCTTTGTGGAAGTTTGGAAAAACCAGAGTGGGGGGAAAACAGGAAAATCCTTGAGAGTGCTCCCTGTGCTGCAGTCGGTGTCGGGAATGGGGTGGAGGGGGAAAAGATCCAACTCGTGCCAAACTGCAACTTTGGTACCAGGAAGGATTTCAGACACCGGAAAGCTTTTCCTGGGGTTTCTCGTTAGATGAGCTGCTTTTCCTCAAAAGTTCTGAGTGACAAATCGTAACTGGATCTATCTGTGCAACCTTTTCCATGGCTGTGTGATCCAAGCCAAGGCTTGAGGAAAAACCTAAGGGTGTTGGCAACAGGAGGCAGCACAGGCTGCGTTCATCAGGAAGCCAGAGCCAGAGAGAACCTGAAGGGCCGTCCAAGTTCGGCTGCCTCAGTGAAGAAGTCCATTTGTATGGGTAATAGCTGGATCCCATTGCTTTTCCCCCACGATGCTTCAGAGCAGGCCCCCAATGTCCATTATTTCCTGGCCTCGTGGACTGCAGTCGGCATGAGACTTGTCCCGAGGCGTGATTCTCCAAGGAGTGCAATGGAAAGCCTGTTGGCCTGACCCCCACGTGTAGTCATCTTTGGAAAAATTCAGTTGCGGAGTCCATAATAAGTCAAACCATCTTCCCACCGGTGCTGCATGAGCCAGTGTTGTCACCGGCGCTCTGAAGAGAGGCAGGCCCTTTACATGGGTGCTCCAGTAAAACAATTGCTATTTCAGAGGCAGGCCAGGGGGCCCTGCAAGCTCCTGTCTGCCATCCTGAGCACAGCCAGCGCTTCCCGTCGCTGTGAAGCACGGGGTGACCTTGGGGTAACATGTTCAGTCCTTCCTCGACCTGTCTCTGTCCCTCTAGACAAGGACCGTGGCTCCCATTGCAACAGCAGTGCCCCCAGATGTGCTGCCATTTCTGTGGTACGTGCCTGGAATCGCTACTGATTTTTTCAGCAAAATACTGACAAGGATTGTCTGATGATAACGATTCATGCTTCTTTAACCCATTTCAACTCGGTGTCCCCTGGTCCTTCAGACATTATATAGTTCTCTGTGGGGGAGTTTAGACTTACCAACACCACTTTAGAGGGGGGAAACTGAGGCACGGGGAAAAAAGTGATTTCCCCAAGGTCAGATATAAAGCTGAGGAATACGTATCACAGTATTGACCCCCCAGATTGCAGTCATGTTGTGCTGGGCGCTGGGCAAACACAAGAGGAGACGGTGCCTGCCCCAAAGAGCTTATGGCAGCTAAAAGGCAAGGAAACTGAGGCCTGAAGAGGGGAAGGGACTTGTCAAAGGGATGCAGGAGTCAGGGCTCTATCCTGGCCTGCTACACACTCCTGGTGAACCACCAGCACCTAAGGCAGGGGCGGGCAATTCTTTTGGGCAGAGGGCCGCTTACTGAGCTCTGGCAAGCCATTGAGGGCCGCATGACAGGCAGCCCAGGGCAGATTAATATTAATTTTCTAAATTTTTTAGGGGTCCCGCGGGCCAGATAGAATGGCCTGGCGGGCTGCATCCGGCCCCCGGGCTGCATTTTGCCCACCCCTGCCCTAAGGTCATTCGAAGAAGCTGAGCCGATGCTGAGGCCATGGGCATTGTTTCATGCTCCATGTGCACTGGGGCCAGCACTGCAGCTAGGGCAGAAACAAAGACTTGTGCGGAGACCGTGGCTATCCATTTCCTAAGCAGCTCCATCTGAGGTCAACGGCTCCAAACACATGCTCCCTCCCTCTGGCCCCCACCTCCTCCCCAAGGCTGGCAGCGGAGCTTGCTGTACTATCCCATGGCCCAGGCCGGGACACAGCGTGCACAGGAATGTGCCAACGACAGGGAACGATCCTCCCCTGCAGAGCAGCAGGATGAATAGCTGGCAGCTCCAGCCCTACTGATTCCTCGGGGCTGGGGGCAAAAGCGATGGCCAAACACATCTAAAGCCAGCTAGCTGCCTCTCCTGTGATGCACCCCAAGGCACCTGCCCCCTTGCATGGGCACCCTGCTGTCTGCTCCCTTCCTCGAGTGAAACCAGGCCTGATCTTATCCCTACAAAGTCAGCAGCGAGGTTCCCCTGGGCTCCAACATATGCAGAATTGGGCCCTGGTAGGTGCTGCTTGGTTTCTGCCTGTTTATAAGCGGTTCTAGGTCATTTCAGCCTCCTTGGTCAACAGCAGCCTCTACCAACTACCAGGGGCTGCAGGCAGGTGCTGCTGACAAGCTGCTTCTATTCCTCCGTCAGGCAAATGTTTGCAGCCACTCTTCCTGACTCTACCTCAACCCACTTCAGTGCTAGACATCATCTTCAAAAGGACCCCACCAGTTCTTCCCCAAAATCCCCAGAAAGGGCCTGGTGCTTTTGGCAGCCCAGCATTCAGGAGCTGGTAGGAGCGCAAGCTGAATTCTTAAATGCAGCCAAGGGTTTTATTGGATCACGGCCAGGGTGGAAAGCAGGTTAAAGATTCATTTTTAAGGAGTCGCTGGAAACCTCCGGGAAGTCACCACCCAGAAAAAACGTAGCTGACTGCTCATTTAGCTGCATTTCGTACGTGCCCCCCCCCCCCCCCGGCCGTGCCCCAGCAACGACACGCGCTTTGGACCTGTAGAGCTTTGGTTACACGCACTCCCCGTGCTGCTCTAGTGCATAGCCACAACTCTCAGCATCTCCTGGTCTTGGCTGTCAGCTGGTCTCTGCTGGGGCAGGATTGAGCTCTCCAGCTCTGGCTATTTGTAGCTTCTTTGGGGACAGCTTGGCTGCTCTCTAGTTGTCTGTGCTAACCAGCCATACATCACCACTGCAGTCCCAGCAGGAGTCGGATCGGGGTGCCCCAGTAGCAAGAGCAACTCCCTAAGCTGGGAATGAGGAGCAGGCTGCTGGCATCATGCTGGGACAGTCGCATGCGCCCAACACATGCCTAGACATCAAGCCTCCAAATAATACCAGGTGGTTTGACTTCAAGCAACTCACTTCCTGCTTCTGTGCCTCGCTTTCCCCATGTGTGAAACACAGCTGATGCTCGTGGAAGGTGAGGGTGTAGAGCTCCTCAGAGGGGTGACGCTATGAAGGCACAAAGGCTTACAAACCTCCTTGGGAGGGAGCTGCCAGGCAATGCGCCATGAGGACGGGAGCTGGGAACAGTAGCTGAGACACCTCAAGGACAGCAGCCTGTCCCAGGGCTGGGCTGAGGCCACCATCCTCAAGGAGAGACAGCAGTGCTGTTCAGGTAGAGCTTGCTGTCTGGCAGGAGACAGGTATTCCCTCTGGTTCCTTGTACGAGGGAACACATGCACACACACATGCACACACACACACTGCTGTAGGCTAGCATGCAGGCAGAAAAAACCTTAGCAGAGGACAGATCGGTGCCCTCCCAGGCCGTTCCAGGCTCCCTGCACCAGCATCAGCATTTGCACTTTTCCTCAACTGTAGGCTGCTTTGAGTTCCCATTTGTTTCCTTTTGCTGGGGGTGGGGAGAGCTATGGCCCACGATAAAGAGGAGCATTGTGTGAAGGCTGGTCACACAGAAAAGCAGGTGGGCAAGGCAGCCATGAGAGCATACACTGCAACCAGTCTGCAGGAGTGGGCACAGCTCGGGGGCAGAAAAGGCAGCTCACCGCTACCCCACGGCACCACTGCTGGGTTCTTGTCTCCTCTGCCCTTGACTCCCTGTGTGACCTTGGGCAAGTCCCTTCCCCCTCATTAGGAGGAGTTGCACTTGCCGAGCTCTGAGCGGCTTTGAGGCTCTCGGATGGAAAGGGGTGGAGAGGCGGTGGTTGCTACCTCGTGGCATTTAAATTCAGCAAAAACTAGTGCAAGGGTGAGTGGGCGGAAGGAGATTAGGAACAATCTGCACCCTGGATGAGAGACAGCCCTGAGGCCCCAGGGGCATAACCCGAGACAGGCCAGAACTGCAACTTGTAACCATCAACCGAGATGAGAGGAGACATCAGAGTCCAAGCCCAACCCTTGAAGCCTCCTACAGGCCCTGCTTTCCAATCTAGTTGCAGCCAAAAAACCTCTGGCAACTAGAAACAGTGGAAGTTTCCTATAAAAACCAGCAAATCTCACAAGATTCTTGCCATTTCAGGTGCAAATCTTATATAACGTCTGTGCATGCTTTCAGCATCCTCCTATCCAGGCTCAAGCAGTCAGAATTCAAGCCAGCAGTGGGCCAAAACACCCCATTAGCATCCCATCAATAATTATAGCAGGATTAGTCATACTGGAAGGTGCTGCACAGTATTTATAGTGCAGCAGACTTCAAAGTGCAATGCAAGATCAAGCTGTTTCGTCCATCTGTTAGCTAGAAGGCAACTGGTAATGAGGGGGGCAAGGCCCCTAGGTTAGCCTTTGTCTAATCTCTGGGCATGCTTAAATACACTCCAGCAGGCCCGTCCCATCCTGTAGAGATTGGCAGTGAACGTCCCCATCCGCATGGTACAATCTCGTTCTTACACCACACAAAGCGAGTGTTCCCAAATGACCCAGTCCTGTCAGATAAGCTGCAGTCTTGCACAGCACAGGATGTGGGCACCCAGGTCATGAGTGCATTCAAGGCACTCAGCACTAATAACCAGCCTCCCCAGAGTGAGGGCTCAAAGGCTTCCTTCTGCCTGGCCGCTAGCTAAAGTCCAGCAACCAGGCCCTTGTGCAGCGCAGCCCAGAGTCTGCCGAAAGATGGGGGAGTTGCATCTAGCGCATTTGTGCTACCGCTCCAAATTCAGCCTTAGATCCTGTCTGCGCTGGAGTAATCCTCTGGTTCTCCACAGCTAGCATAGCCAAAACCCTTTCCTTGGCCAAGGGAGAGAGAGGATTACCCCCCTCAGGACCCATGCCTGCTAAGAGCCCCTCACAGGTACAGTCCAAGCCAACAGGATGCCTTCTCCTCAAGCCAGCGATTTCAGTGGCTTTGCTCCTCATTTGCACCACAAACACCTGGATGAGGCAGGGCTACATCCAATGGGTTTTTCCAGATTTACGTCCGGCGAGACAAGACTCGATGCCAATGTGGTTCTTCCCGAGTGACGTTAGGGGAGTGAAATGGAAATCAGCTCCAGTGCCGTTCCTTTGGGTTCACACTGGGGGATGAGGCAAGAACGGGGTCCGGGGATCACTCCCGACGTCCACTGGGATGGGTGAGAGGAAAATCACCCTGATGTCCATCATTTGAGTAAAGAGGATGTTCTGAACGATGCTAACACTTGACATGGCAAGGTCCAGGGGATGAAGAGAACAAAAGGCTAGGAGCCAGGACCCCGGGGTTTGGTTTAATTCCACCACTGATGCTGTGTGTGACCTTGGATGCATCTCCCAGGCCATTCCCAGCAGACCGTTTCTGCAGCTTCCGGCCACCCAACTTTCAGTCGTGGACAATATTTTCAAAGGAATGGAGCCATCCACAGCCCTTGCTGACTTCAGCTGCAGCCAGCTCCCTAGAAACGGGTCCAGGTTTGAGCACTGGATTTAAGAGGAAAAGGCAGGGATTCTCCCAGGATGCAGCTGGCTCTGGCCAAATGGTCCGTGCATCCTCTGTCTCCCTGCATCAGGATCTGCACCCAAGCCAAGTCAACCTCAGAGCAAAAGAGAAAGCAGGACCCGGGGATGGAGAGGAATGTCCAAAGCAGGAGAGGGACACAACACCCTCCCTCTGCACCACCTTGCAAACCGGGGCTGGAAACCTTCCAGGGAACCCCCAGCAGAGCGAATAGTGGCAGCGGCTAAAGGAGCTTGCTGCCTGCTCCTGGGCACAGCTGTCAGTCACGTAAGCTGGGGAAGGCGAAGGGCACCTTCCCCATTGCTATTTATGGTGTCTAGTCCATGGAGGCGGCCACCCCGTGGAAAGGAAGGGTTAAAAAAAGGTGAAGGCCATGAGCCCAACAGGAAGAGGAGGAGGAGGGAGGGGGTGGGGAGAGAGAGAGGGAGAGAGAGACTGTGCATGAGAGAGAGTGAAAGAGAGAGAACAGAACATCCTGTACCCTCTGCATTAAAAACAGCCCGGCGAGGGGGAGGGGAAGGAAGGCCAAGAGAGAGCGAGAGTCTTTGGGGAGCAGCTCCATGGAAGGGAGCGCGAGGCCTTGGCGGTGCTCGCAGAAGCACAAACAGCTCCAGGCCGGTGGGGCTGCCTGCGCTCGCTGCGGAGGGGAGAGGCAGCAGGCACGTGCAGCCAGCCCCCCGGGCTGCAGCCAGCCTGGAAACGGGCCCCCTCTGCCAGCTGGGCGTGAGCACGAGCGTGGCGGGAGGGTGCGCGGCCGTGTGCCCCTGGGGAGGGTGTCGTGTGCACGGATGGAGGGAGGTGGGTGTGTTTGTGTGATGTGCCTCTTCTCACCAGGACCCGCTCACTGAAGGAAAGGGGAGTCGATGCCTGGCACGCAGCCTTACCGGGGTGCGCCCCTCCGCTCCAGGGTGAAGCAGCGGCTCCGATCACGAGGAGTAGCTGCGTTGTCGGTGTAAGGCGTGCTGCAGTAGCGGTCGTGTGCCCGCTCCCTGAGTCAAGTTAATCCCATGGTAGCCGCTTGCTCAGTACAAACCTGCTGCCTTGCCATGTAGCGACCGGGTGGTCGAGTAGCGCCAGCTTTGGGGAGCTGGTTCCTGTCTCCTCCTCGTACAGAGTAAATTGCAGGGCAGACTGTCACGTTGTCATTTTCCTGTGTGCCCTCACCCACCCTCAAGCTCCGGGCATCGTCGCACACCTCCAGTTACCAAGGAAGGAGTCACCTGCTTGAGAGAGCTCCAAAACATGAAAAAAAGCTCCTGTTGGATGGGGTCCATGTGCTGGTCTCGGTCCTGACAGAGGAAACGTCTTGCCCTTGCTGCTCAAACCATCCCTCTCCACCTGGCGTCCCACTAGGACCCTCCGAAACGGTGACGCTTAGAGCTGGGCAGGCTCCTGGGACCCTGAAGAAGGAGCTGGCCCCTGCCAGAGATAAAGACCCCAGGCCCTGCCGTGCTCATTTGGAAGGATGTGCCCTTTGCCTTAGTTCCCACTGAATCGGATCATCTCCTCGAGGGCCTGTTGCGCTCCGCTCCGCGCCAGATTGCCTACTGCACAGCAGCTTGGCAGTGCCTCGTGGCCCCGGAGCCGAGTCCTGCCCCTGCCGCATCACCTGCTGCTCCTTGTACCCAGAGCTGTGCTGCTGCACGGCCCTGGCAGCGGGCGGGGAGAGCAGGGCAGGGACACCGACCTCCACCCTGGAGTCTGAGTGTCTGGTGGGGCCTTGTCCGCGCCAGGGGACGCCCGCTCGCCGCCCCACCCTGCATGGTGGTCCCTATCGCTGTCCTCCCTGCCGCGCGAGCCCCTGCACCCCACACCGTACCCCCCTGCTGCCGAAGCTCCCCAGCGCCTCAGGCTGCAGGGCCCGTTCCTGTGTTTGTTGAGGCGCTGTGAGTCAGGCGTCTGGTTTTCGGTTTAAACCAATATTTACCAGCAGCCGCTGCCAAAACAAAGTTGCAGCCTCACCAGTAAATATAGGTCCGAGCTGGAAAAGCCTGCGCGTGTTTGGCGCCGGTCCAGATCTCTCAGCCCCCACCTCACATTCCCACGTGCTCCCCGCACCATCCGCTCGGGCTCCGCGCTTCCTCGCGGGAGCAGCTCTGCGGGCCGGGGAGGGGCTGCCCACCTCCACTGGTGCGGCAAGATGGGAGAGACCCCCTCTGCTGCCTCCCTCCAGAGGGAAACCCCCCTGATCCTGGTCATAAATAACACCATTGTGCGCAGACCAACAGCACTGAGCGGATCTCATTGATGCCGCTGGGCTGCACACCGTGCTTACCTCCAACAGCACAGCTACAGGGGAGTCACCCCTCCGCTCAGCAGTACAGGGGCAGGGACACAGCTGAGCTACAAGGAGCAAAGGTGCACCGAGTGCTGAAAGCACTGGGCTCGCCTCCCTCTGCTGTGTAGTGTAGCCATCTCTGGAGCGCACGGGGCAGCTGCTTCGAGGGCGCTGAGGCCTGAGAAGGGCAGTGAAGACTCTCCAGGCCCTACTTTACTGCAGGTCCTGGGGGCCTGGCCGGACAGGCTGCAACCCAAGATGCTGCTTGCCCAACAGGCCAGTGGGTAACTGCTCCTCTGAGACAGTGGCTTCTATGGCGCGGTCCTGCCGGTCCCGTCCAGAGCACTGGTTCAGTTCAGGAGAGACAGAAGAGCGGTATGGCCTGACTCGCCCTGACGCCAGGGCATGTGCTGGGGGTGATGCTGGCGCTGGTGGCGGGAGACACTGGTTGCAGTAGGAAGCAGGCTGGTGGGACAGCTGGCTTTGCTGCAGCCATCAGGCAGCACAGGGACCATGCAACCCTGCCTCCCTCCTGCTCAGGGCACGGGCAGTAGGACGGGGTGGAGGCAGAGGGCAGGATGAGGCCGGTGCAAACCCTGCAGCCATCTCTCGGGCTCTGCTGCCCTCTACCGGTGCCTGCTGGGTGTTCCCGGCGCCAGCCTGACTCAAGAAGTGAGGCCTGCAATTCTGCACCTGCCCTGGGGAGATGGAGCTGTGCAGGTGCTGTGTGGCCAGCTTCAAGGTGCTGGCTCCCAAGGCCTTAGGCAAACTTCCTCGAGATGAGCAGTGACATCTCCAGCTCCGGTAGAGCGTGCCGTGGCCGCTGCACTCAAATCGCGTCGTGAAGGAGACCAGGAGCCTTATCCCTGCTACGCAGATGAGGCACAGGGAAGTGCTGACTTGCCCTTGCAGCAGAGCCAGGAGCAGGACCCAGGTGTCCTAAGCACTAGGCTGGTGCTCTGTCCACTAGGCTGTACTGTTCTGAAGAATGCCCACGGGGACCTGCACTCCTGCCCCCTCTTTCAGCTCCGCGTCACGGGGCCAGGCACCACGCAGAGGCCAGAGCATATCGTGCATGAACAGACCCGCTGCTGCCTTCCAGGCACACAGCAGCAGCAATGCCCACCTCCACGCTCCTGGCAGCTGACCAAACCCCCTGCTGCTGCATCGCCATCCCTCTGTACCATGCAGTGAGCCGTGTCCTGACGAGTCAGACCACAAGACAGAGCCCCAGAGACCACAACCCTGCACTGAGCACAGCCTCCCCGGGACATCAATCCCAGAGGCCTGACAGCAAGGCGGCCTCAGCCCCAAGCTTGGCTGCTGCCTGGAAGAGCACTAGGGAGGGTGAAGGGAAGGGACAGCAGGCACCAGACCCTGCTGGGACCCCTGGATGGTAACAAGCCCCTTGAACTACTGTTATTTATGGCCTGCATTGCAGGAGCACCGAGGAGCCCCCCCCATCAGGGATCGGGACCCCAGCGTGCTAGGCGCTGGACACCTGTAACACAACAGCTGGTCCATGTCCCAAACAATCTCAGTAATGTGGCAATTATTCCTCAGTGCAAATTGATCCCAAATGAGCTGCCTGCTGCAGTGATGCAGAACAAGCCATGCGCCCTGCCCTATAAGATTGCACCCAGAAGCAAATGGGAAGACAGCATCATACATGGCACAGGGGGCGCTGAGGATGACTCCCAGGGGCCTGACTCCCAGGCAGGCGGGTACTTCGGGTTGGATGCACAATAACTGGGCTCCCTGCAGGTATAACTGGAGGAGGTTCTCTCCAGGAGATTAGAGGGGAAAATGAAAGGAGCCATTCTGGTTGAAATGTCTGTGAATCCATGGATGTTCTCAGCATCCTGCTTTCCTGGGAGAGACTTTGCCTGTGCATGGTTTCAGTGCACAAGTAGAGATGCCCTTTCTCACCCCAAGGAAGGGACAGGGTGGGATAGCAGCCTGCAGTTCAGAGAGGCCACAGAGTTCAGGTCCTGACTTGGAGTCAGCCACTCCCAATAATCAGACCAAGGGGCCAGTGAGACTTGCCACAGACGAAGCCGACAGCTGCAGAGCTCAGGCCCAGACAAGGATCCAACCTTCCTTGGGATCTGTTCGGTGCTGGGAGGGCTGATCTCAGCCCTTCTCTGCTGCCAACATTTAAAGAGCTTAAAACTCAGGCTGTGGACAGGTAAGAAAGGGTCATGGAACAAGCTGAGACTGAATCTTAGAAACCTCTGACAGCCAGAGCTGGCTCTGGAGTCTTCCAGAGGAACAGTGCCCAGGTCATTTAAAACTGGGCTTACGTGCAGTCATGGTACCATCCTCCCTGTGTCCACTCTCCTCCTAGCACTTTCTTTCCACAGATCTCAAATCACTTTACCAAGGGGGAAAGAGGGAGACAGAGAGACATCATTATTCCCATTTTACAGATAAGCAAACTGAGGGTAAAACTTTGCCCACAGTCAATGCTAGGACAAATAACCCAGGAGTCCAGCCCCTGGGAAATGCCCCTCCCAGCTGCCAGGCCCCAGATGTCACGGTGGACTCTGGTGACATCACAAACCGCGTGATGACCAGTCTCGTACCTCCAGTGAGGAGCCGCCCCGGGCAGTGTCCAGTCACTGCGGGTTCTGATTCCAGAACGTGGCTCCTCTCAGCAGCGGCCAGGTGGCAAGGCAGGAAGATGCAGTGTTGGGAGAAGTTCACCAGTAAAAACATGCTGAGTATGGCCACAGGAGCTGGGGCCATCTACTTGCTGTACAGGACCATCCAAGCAGGACTGAACAGCCCTGCCTTCAGCATGGAGCCTGTCAGCATTGCCAGTGAGTAGCAGCAAGATTTCAGCTTCCGCAGAGACAGAGAAGGCAGCAGTGCCCATCTGAACCCCTCGTGACTGCTACTGTCCCTGGCAGGGGGCTCAGCCCATGTGGCAGGGACAGCCCCCTCGCTTACAGCCTGTGACCCTCGTACAATTGCTGGCATAGCCAGTGGGGGAACTTTAGGGAACAGCAGTCTGAATGGTAGTCCCGGCCCTGCCACCGGCCTGCTGTGCAGCCCCAGCAAATTGATTTCCCCATCTCTTCGATGTGGGCCTCAGGCATAGTCCTGGATGCAGGGAGCCCCAAATACAGGAGAAGGTTGGATCCAGATGCAACTTAGGACCATCCCTAGTCATAACAGTGAGCCTGTTCAGGGGATCTTGGGGGCCCTAGAGCTAGTTAGCTAGTGTCAGGACGATGCATGGAGGGTCTAAGGCCCTGTGCAGTGATCATATATGGTCAACACTGCTGTTAAAGGCACATGCAGTATTTATGTTGGTTAGAGCAGAACATTTGTTCCAACTTGTCCCTATTAGTATTTTAACGCCTGCTGTTCCTGCTTTTATTCTTTGCCTTCATTTAGCATGAGGTTGTGGTGAACATCAGTGTTCGTTTCTCTGTCCCCAGGAAGTGTCATTCCATTGCTGCTGCCAGGGGGACCCCTCTCCCTGGTGTCATCCATAGATTTCATAGACATTAGGGCTGGAAGGGACCTTGGAAGATCATCGAGTCCAGCCCCCTGCCCCAGGAGCAGGAAGGCAGCTGGGGTCATAGGGGTCCATGTGCATCCATATTCATTTCATCCATGTCTTGTTTCAATTCAAGTTCAAAAGACCTTTGGGGGTTTGGGTTCAAGTTTTCCATGGCATTTGCACTCCCAGAACCTGCCTGAAATCTCAGTGGGGCACAGGGGCTGGGATGGACACCCTGAGTTCCTCCTGGGGCTGGAAGGAGACATATGCAAAGTTCAGCCAAGTGGCCATGAACTTTGGCAATGCTTTTCGCACCCTGCTCTGAAGGTGGGGTTTGGAGCAAGACCTCTTGGCCATGCCTGTCCCTGGCCCTTGTCACACATGGTCCAACATTTGGGCAAGAGAGTCTATTCATGTTTCACCATATGAAAAGGCCAGATCCTGCGCTGGCGGCTTCACTCCAGGGCCTCCGTTCTGCTCATTACTGATCGCTCATCCCTAGAACTCGCCGTGCAGCAAGAGAATTTAGGTCCGAAGGATTCTGGAGAGCTGCGGCGGCTTCTGATGTCCCTGAACCAGAAGCAGGATGAATACGCCAAGAGCATGATACTACACAGCATCACACGCTGCGTTTACCTGCTGGAGTCGGAGGTGAGCCCGCAGCTGGAGGTGCTTCCCTGAAAGAAAGCACAACTAAACCGGAGACCTGCCTGTGCCAGACTATGAGGTCCCTGTGGCTTTGGGGAGGTTCAGATCCAGAGTAGACCTTTTGTTCAGGCTTCTCTTTCCAATCAGTGCTTTCCCAGCTCTGGGGAGGGGAGCACGAGCCAGCAAAGACTCCCGAGCCAGCCTCAGAGCTGTATGCTGGCTGCCAGGAGAAAGGAGAAGTCATGGGCCGAAGGGAGGAACAGGGGCAATTCCTAAGCTGAATTTGTTCCTTGTGGGAATTTTCCCAGGTTTTCAGCGGACTCTGCTTGCTGCTCCACAATGGCAAAGACTCTTGCCAGGATTAGGCGAGAAGGAAGCTGATGAATTTGTCTTTGAACAAATTGTGGGCCCAAGCAGAAAGGCCTAGGTTTAGACTGCACTGCATGCATCTGAAGGGGCTCAGGGTTGGGAATTTGGTTAAATCCTCTCTCAGATGTTCCTAGAGGTCAAGCATAGCCTATGCTCAGCATTCTCAGCAGCAGAGGGCTTGATGTCTGGGTATGTTCAGAGCCTGCCGGTTGCTCCCTGCAGCACCACTGAACCCACTACCTATAAAGGCAGATCCCACTGCTCAGAGGGACTTTCAGACTCTGAAAGGTAGCAGCACTTTCAGAAATCATTCCCTGGCTGCAGAAAGCAGGCTGAGGTGAAAGAGGCAGATGGAGGCAGGCATCTTCATTTAACACAAAGGGGACAAGATCACAGGTGGGGCTGAAGCCACAGCTAGGAGAAGATCTGCAGAAAGCTCAAGGGGGGAGATAGGCACGGTGCATCGCTCTTGCATGAAAGGGAGGCCTTGTGGCCAGCGCTGGTTTGGTTCAATAAGACAAACAGGATCAAAGGGACAAGGGGGTCACCGAGTTAATCTTGCTTTTGGGAAGTAGGTGGTGGCTACATGAGAGCATTGCTCCCTTTGGTGGGACAAGCTACAGCAGTGTGGGGCCCGGGCAGCTTTAAGAGCCAGCAACTGATTAAGTAAGGCTCCAAGCCTGAACTCTTGGGGGCTTCAGATAAGCTCAGCCACTCACTGCCTTGCTGGCAGACATACAGAAGAGGAAGCTCTTCCCCATCTCAGTGCTTGAAGGGGTCTCAGCCCCGTTGTGCCTTAGCCCCATACCGATGGGCACAGCCAGGTCTCAAGGTGGGTGGCATCAGTGCCTGCATGGTCTACACTTTGCTTTTCCAGGCCTCTGCCTGCTCCTACGAGGACATCCGGCTGATGGCATCCTACCTGGATGACAGAGATAAAGACGTCAAGATCCACGCCCTAAATGCGCTCAAGGCTTTCGCTGGCATCCGGAAGTTTAGAATTAAAATCCAGGTCAGCGTTCCTGTCTCAGCTTTGGCGCCTCTGGGCCAGAAAATGGCAGGAGCTTCCAGCACTGCCAACTGCCCAGCACCCAGGCCAGACCGGGCCTGCCAGAGGCCTCGGGTGCCAGGCCAATAGCTACACTGCCACTGCGTCTTTCCATGCAGGAGTTTGTGCCCAAGATCTTGGAGCTGGTCACCTCCTACTGGGATGCGGAGCTGCACATTGCAGGGCTGAGGCTGCTGAACGGGCTGCCCCTGCCGGATCACACTCACCCCCTCCTGAGGAGGGCGATGCCTGCCCTGATGGAAATTGTGCAGACAGGGAGCAGCTTGGCTCAGGTAGGGAAGCACGTGTTCCTCCTTGCCCAGCTCCTCTTCCTCCTTCACCTCCAGTGCCCTTCCTGGGGCGAGGAGAAGCTGGGAGCTCCCTCCGCATCATTCCCTCCTCTGAATGTCCTCACAGGGAGGGAGGGGCGGCACCGCTGGTGCTCTCAGGGTGGGCACAGCTGTTCTTGAAGGGGCTGTGCAAGATATAACCCCACCTGGACTTAAAGAAGGGAAATGGGGACTGGCCAAAAGTTTGAGGGAGCCCCATTGGACTTGGAGCCAAGATCACCCTAAGTCAGCTGAACTGACTGCGGTTATGTTCTCCCAGACCTAGTGCTCCGGCCTCATCCTCTGTGGGGAAGGGCTGGGACTGGAGTAGCTATGAGTCCATCACTGTCTCCTGCTGGGCACTGGCCTTTGCCTGGTGCTCTGCTGTGACATTCCCGTCCTGACTCCTGGTCTGAGACTTCCCATCGGTATTTCCTCAGGTCCAAGTTCTCAAGCTCCTGAGCACCCTGGCCCAGAAAGAAGACCTCCTGTATGACATCCTGAACTGCCAGGTAAGGGCCAGCCTTTCACCAGCACTGGCAGGAACCTGAGCCAGACAAGCAGGGGGAACAATGATCCTGAGGGGAGGCAAGGACCGGAGAGGATGCAGCCTATTACTGCAGGCAGCACCTGAGACTTGCCATCAAAAGACCCTGTTTGCACTCCCGAGCCCTGACCTTGCACCATTCCCCTCTGCTGGGACTCATGAAAGCCTCCTCCTCTGTCACTGCCATCATGAGGCTTGTGCAGCCTGGCTGGCAGAGTTCACCATCCCACAGTGAACACAGGGCGCTCCAGGCCTAGAGAGGGCACAAAACTGGTGCTTGGGACACGTCCAGGTCTATTCTTCAGGGCACAGGTGTCCGGGTGCAGTTCAGAGGGGCCGCTGATCTGCTGCTTGATCCTGTGGCCTTTTGGGGGGGGGGGGGGGTGCACAGCAAAGGGCTGTGGCTGGGGTCCGATCACCCACAGGGCTTGAAGCCTGATGGGCAGTCAGAGCCGAGGCAGAGGCTGCTGGCCTGTGCCCATAGCGGTGCCTCCCCTTGTGCCCCAAGGTGCATGCTGACTTCCTGAACCTCTTCCATGCCTCGCTGTCTGGGAACCTGCTCCGTGAGGTGCTGGTGTTTGCGGAGCGGCTGAGCGAGGGCCGCTTGACCCCGCAGTACCAGTCGGTGCACTGGGAGTACAACGAGCTGTCCCTGCACGAGGCGCTCTTCGGGGACAGCTCCCGCTTGGCTGACCGCCTGCTCGCTCTCATCGTCCACCCTGAGGAGGAGGTGCAAATCCAGGCCTGCAAGGTCATCCTCAGCATCCAGCTCAGCAAGGAGGAAGCAGCAACCATCAGCACTGCCCAGCGCGTGCAGAGCTCCTTCTTTGACACGGACGAAGAGGACCTGTGCGAGAGCTAGGGGCCAGAGGCAGCATAACCAGAGTGATCATCAGAGATTAATAAACCAGATTGGGATTGAGGGTCTGCCGCCTCCTTTCCCCACAGACTCACACCCTTAAGGAACAGAGGGGTTGGAGAGAAGCCTAGCTCCTTGCTCAGCTAGGAAATGGCCCCTGTACCCCTCAGGCTGGGTCTAGCCAGGCATTTGCCCCCCTTCCAAGCACTGCTGCTGGTGGCACCAGGGCAGCCTTCCCCAGCGCAGAGGCAGAGTTGGGTTCTGTACCAGTTGGGTCATCTGAGCCTGAAATGGGGTTTTGACCTCTCTTCCCTAAGCTAGTCAATGCAGGCTGGTAGGAGGTCGCTATCCCCATGCTTCATGCTGTCTGCCAGACAGACAGGGTGCTCCAGGCCTAGAGAGGGCAACTGCAAGGTGCTGGTCACCACTGGCACAGCCCCGCTGGCTGAGAGCCACGCTGCCCTCCCTGGCCCTTTATCCCCCCCATGTCCAGATCAGAGTGGGGTCTCTCCTGCAGAATTCACACCCCCATGAAACAGAGTGAGAACCAGGCCCAGCCCCTTGAACATGCTGGGAGAGCCTCTCCCTGCCTCCCAGTCTGACTCTCCAGGGACCAGGCTGCTGGGGTACACCCCACAGGCCACTAGACTGGAGCTAAGAAAACAGGAAAAGGCTCCTCCTTGCCAAGGGCAATGGACCTGGCAGCCCTGCCTGTCTGCAGGACGCTTGCCTAAAGACCTGTAACTAGGTGCATGGGGTTTGGACTTACACTAGTCAGCCCACCATTATACCTGTGCCCCAGGGTCCCACACAGCCTCCAATGGAAACAGTTCAATCCATCCCCTGTCTACATGGCTAACAAACCCTTTTAGTGTCCTGGGGGCTGCCTCTGCCCCTGGGGCACTGTGCACAATTCTCCCATCACTCTCAGACTTCCATGGTGTCCATGTTATGACTGGCACCATCCAGTGCCCATGCTGGTTAAATACAGGTCTGGCCAGTTACAGCATACCTGAAATGCACTCGTGTATGCTCAAGGAAATTCAGGCTCCTCCACTCATGTCAGAGCAACATATAGCACTAGAGGAAGGTCTGCTTGGTGATTAAGGCAGAGGAGGAGCCAGGGCTCCAATCTTGGGGCTGATGCTGAATTGCTGGGCCCTGAAACAAGTCACTCTTTACCTTTCCCTGCCTCTGTTTCCCCTTGCTGTGTCTTGTTCTTACCACACCAGTGCACAAAGCGACCAGGTGGGCCTAGCAGGGACCCAACAACCACATTTACTATATATGCATGGTGCCTACTTATATGCACACACAAACAAATATACACACACTTTGGGTGGGTTTGGGAGGCCTGGTGAGCATCTGGGTCAGTTCTGGAGGGCTCACAAGCTACTTAAAAGGATACTACCCTATTTCCATACCCCGTATCCCTTCTTGAGAAAACAGATGAGGCTCCAACATTCACTGATATTCTTGCACCTCTGTACTGTAGCAGGGTGGGGGCTGCTGCTGCTCTCGACCCACTGCCAAATTACCTCTGTGCCTCGGGTTGTTGCTCAAAAACAAAAAATTACACAGGAACAGGTCTTTCCTTCTGACACCATGAGAACAGCAATTGTAAAGTACTGCACAAAGGAAACCACCTACAGTGTATAGTTTCACAGGTCCTAGTGGCACCTGGGGTATAAGCTACCATTACAGTGTATGGAAATGGAATAGTATCCCATGTGCCTCCAAATAAGCCTACACCTTGTTTGAGGAAGGCAGAACGTAGGAGTAATGATTCTTGCAGAGCCACAGATGGCTGCACGCAGCGACTCCCTTGGCCTGAGCCAGCTCAATGGTTGCTGCAGGCATAAGCTATGGTGCATTCAACCACTCATAGCTGCTAAGGAAATGATTAGCACCTTTTGTCTGCTCAGCTAACTGAAGTCCACTCCATGATAGGGTCAAATGGGATCTTTAACCCTGGTTGGCAGCCAGTCTAGGAGTGGAGCCTCGATAGATGGACAAATGGATGATCTCCTTTGCTCCGGTGCCTCCTGCAGCCAAGGTGGTTCCACATGTACTGGCACCTGCCTTTCCTTTGGATTAAACCAGAAAGGCTGAGGGGGACGCTGGTGTGTGGGCAGCTCGGTGTCTCCATACACACTGCCTAGGCTTTTGTGGCCTGGGGTGGTCACTCCAGCTTCACCTTATCTTTCAAGTGTGGACTAGGTTCAGCGAGCTGAAGTCTCACTCAGCATAATTCTACTGTTTTGTGAAACAAAGATGCCTACTACTACTAACGGCAAAAGCCAACTCCTCAGCAGTGTGAGAGGGGTAACACTGGACTCCACTCCCTCTGCCTACTGGGCTAGAAAGAAGCAGTGGTCATTTCAGCAGCAGTGTCTTCATGCTCCTATTCCAGTGAAGGAACCCATTTTCCCTGATTAAAACATGCACCTTAATTTTGGAGGACTGATTGAGGGGAAAGGTGCATGTGGTATGTGAAGAAATACAGTATTTCCATACACACAGGAATGCCCACAAGCTAGCAGAGAGCAGATTTAGATTGGACATTAGGAAGAACTTCTTCACAGTTCGAGTGGCCAAGGTCTGGAACGGGCTCCCAAGGGAGGTGGTGCTCTCCCCTACCCTGGGGGTCTTCAAGAGGAGGTTGGATATGCATCTAGCTGGGGTCATCTAGACCCAGCACTCTTTCCTGCCTAGGCAGGGGGTCGGACTCGATGATCTATTGAGGTCCCTTCCAACCCTAACATCTATGAATCTATGAAAGCAGTCTTGTGACATGCATTAGGATACATGGTAAATGGAGCTGGTTAGGAAACGTTTTTATCTCCCTACAGTTAAGGAAATGCTGCGGCAAAAAATCAAATCTGAACTCTCTCCATTCTGACCCACTGGCATGGTGTCTTATGGGGCTGGCGTTTGCCCGAGCCCTGCTCCCATTCTCCCCTGTCGGCAGAGCTCCCTGATGAAACAGCTTCCACGATGGCCTATGACAGGGGCGGACAATTATTTCAGGCAGAGGGCCACTCACTGAGTTTTGGCAAGCCTTCGAGGGCCACATGACAGGCAGCCAGGGGCCAATAAATTTTAATTTTCTAAATTTTTTAGGGGTCCTGTGGACTGGATGGAATGGTGGGCTGCATCCTGCCCACCCCTGACCTATGATCTTCCTTTAGGAGGAGAGGCAAGTGCCTTAGAGAGCTTACATGGTCATGGTAGTTTGTGGGAGATGAAGTCTGGCTGGGAAACAAAAAGAAATGCTATCTGGTCAATTATTTCAGTTAATGAATAAAGCTGAGAAAACTGCAATCTGTCCTACTTAGTCCACAATTAGGTAACACCTTGGTTGGAAGAGATTTGCACAGCTGTGATGGAGCTAGCAGTACTCTGGAAGGGGAAATTCATTGGGTGCGGGGGAAGAGAAGACTTTTGCACCAGTGAGGTGCCCACAACACAGCAGGGAATGTCACCTGGAGGGAGGAAGTCATTCTCTCACCTTGTGCTGCCCAAGGCATGAGTCTCCTCTGACCTCTGAAATCCTCCCAGCCAACATCTCTCTTCTGTTTACACTTGCCACTGCCCTGTGGCTCTCTCTGTCCTGCCTGTGCAAACTGTGCCTGTGTGTTGGAGCATGAAATAATCCCAGATCTCACAATGTAATGAATGGGAGAAACAGCTCTTTACTGGAAGTTCCAAAAGTGCCATAAAATTCCTCCTCCTCCATTCGCAGCTGGATCCAAGCAGGGTGACACTTGCAGGAACAAGAATCACAGCAGCCCCACAGAGCAGCTGGTGAGCTATTGTGCAATGAGAGGGTACAATCCAATCATTCAGAAGCCAAGGTCAAGGCAGGGTGAAGTCAGCACTGCTTCTGGCTTTGGGAAGGAGCACAAGGCAGCTGACTCTTTCCAGCCCCTTTTGTAAAGTGTCAGCTGAAAGGCGAGTACCTTAAAGGCAGGCAGTTATTTCTGAGGGGTTGTGGGACTGGAGAGAGAAAATGGGGGGTCTTGAAGAGATGAGAACAGATACCATGACAGAAGTGAAGCAAGAGTGCATTAGTCTCATACTGAAGTCCAGAGAAGGGGAAAGATATTTTGAAGGCTACAACCCGGAGCAGAGTGACACAAGATAGCGTGGCTTGTGAAGCCAGGCACAGGTCCTTGAAAGCACATCTGTGGGTCAATGTAGAGGCATAGGTGTAACTACAGGAAGGCTCAGTGAAGGTGTGGTTAGCAGGGTGTTGTGTATGTAGGTGACAAGGCAGGTCATGGGGCAAGAGGTATATGTGGAGTACAGGAAGAGGCGTCATGTATGTATGGGACGTAGGCTGGAGAAGATGCACGTGTGCATGGGAAGGGGTGATGGATACTAGGCATGTGCATTGGAAGAGGAGAGAGGGATGACAACTGTGCAGCACGGTTCCCCTGCGGCGATTCCACCTTTACTTGGATGAGTTCCGTGGATCCTGGCAGATGCCGTAGTTGGTGTTGGTGATGGAGCCCACCAGGCTGTTGTCAGCCTCACAGGTTAAGCCTTGCTCACAGGGACATTTGTAGTAAACCCCATAGAGGCTCTGCAAGGGACACAAAGGCATGGGTAACAGTACAGGATACTGCTTGGCGTGTACCCAGTGCTCCCTCTACTCTGCCAGCAATGCCTGGGCAACCTGGTCTGCTTCTCCTACAACCAACCATCTCTCCACCTTCTTCCCTACTCTCCACTAGCATGGAACAGCCCTCCTGAGCCAGTCTAGGCAGCTGCCACCCTCTCTGCATGTGAGTGCCACTGCTGACATGATGCCTGCAAGACACTAGCTACCTCATAATGGTGAAGTAGCAGAATACAGGTATTGAGGACAGTCTCTGTCTCTCCCTATTGGTTGCTCCACATGAGACTTTAATGAGGAGGTGCCAACTGCCAAGTAGGGGACTCAGGCCCAGTTTCTCAAATGCATTTGAGTATCTAACTCCTATTTAGGCACCTCACTTCTATTGATTTCATCATCAGTTCAATAGGATGTAGGTGTCTAAAGACCTTTCAGGATATGGGCCTTAGTCTCTTAGCTGAAGCAGTTGTCTCTCATCATTTTAACTGAAAAACTCCCAGGTTTGAACAGGGCAGGGTCAGTTCCATGGACACCTGAGCCTGTTTGTGGGGTCCCTTTCTCTTGCCCTGTCTCCATGCAGACCGAGAACCTCTTAGACAAGGAACTTCTTAGTGATTCTGGAAGTAGACCATCGTTCATATCTGCGTCCACTCATGGGTGCAGCTGAAGAAAGTCCCATAACAGAGCAACATTTGAGTGGAGCATAAGCAGGACCCAGGAAAAGCTTCCGGGCCCCATCCCCAGTGAGGTTAGTTCTGGTGGGGCTAGGAGAGAGCCTCCCTGGAGGAAGAAGGTGTGGTTGGTGGGGAAGAGAGGGCTGTGGAGCTATCTTGACAAGGAGTCACTGGAGAAGGGCCTCCTGAATGGGCCTTGAAGATCCAGTCGCAGCAGGATGCAAAATGTTGAGAGGCCAAGGATGTTTTGAGGGCAGTTTCAAGGAAGGAATATCCCAGAGGCTATCAGAGGGTGGCCTCACAGCCATCTAGTGTTTTGGCATGAACCTCCCAGCTCCTTGACCAAGGCCATTATCCATAATTTGCCCACATGTCCTGATCTCTGCCATGTTATGCGTTGCCAAAGGGAGGGGAGATGGGGGGAGGAAAAAAACACGTTAGAGGGAACACAAGCTAGAGCTAGTGGAAAAACAGAACTTCAGGAAATGCCGTGTACCTTTGGGGAACACTCCTCAAATTCAATGGCTTTGTTTGTACAACGAGCCAGGCTTAGCCCACTGGTCCTGTGACAGCAGTTGCTTTTGCATTGAGCACTTTGCAGACACAGCTCCCCATTGTCCTGTAATAAAGCACAGCAAGAGCCAATACAGGGACCCAAACACCCCAGGGTGAGGGTCCATATCTCCCTACTTCTTCCTACTGAAGGTAGCATCCAGTGGTGCTTAGTGTGCAACCCATCTCCAGTGATAACTGTTGCAGGCAGTGAAGTGAGAGTACTCCACTCTACAGAGGTTCTTACAAGTGTGCCTTGGTGCAGTCCATATATTTACACCCAGGCTCACACAGTGGGACCAGTCAAGGGACCAACAAAACGCTACTTAATCAATGTGTCCAGCAAAGGGTGAGCAGACTTGTACTCTGTACATAAGGGGAAATTTTGCAACAAATTCCCCCAATCAGGAAGTTGACAGACAAGGTGCATGGGCTTCAGTTTATGCGTACAGTCATGCACATGCAGAGTGTAAAGAGTTTCAATCCATCCACATGCATTAAGGGTCAAATCCTACAGGTCTCCCTCAGTACTGACTCAAGTAAAACTCCCAGTGAAGTCCATAGAAGTTGGCCTTGAATAAGTGCCTAAGAAGAAAGTGCAGAGTTGAATAGTAAAAGTACATCCACTTTACACACACACATGCCATTCACACATACTATATCCCATTTCACCACTGAAATGTGCCCAGTAGGCTGCATGTCAACCAATACTCTCAAGTCCTAGCCAGAGAAGCTGACATCTCCCCCTCCTTGCCTCAATCTGCAAGACCCCTCTCTGTGATTTGCAGGGATTGTCTCACATGTGTGTTGTGATGTGATGCAAAAGATGCCTGAGCCTAACTCAACCCTGAGTTGGTCCATACCGATCTTGTGATTCAGATACTAGTTTGAGACTTTAGAGATCTCAATTCTGGACCTGCCAGTGGCATCCACACTTCCAAGGCACTTATTTTTGGAGGTGCTGAGCTCTTGCCACTCTCATTGGCTTTGATGGAAGCAAGATTGCAAAACACTTCTGAAAAGCAGGCAGCTAATCTCTTTGGGCCTCAGTTTCCCCTTCTGGAAAATGGGGCAAAGGATATTTCTGTCTCATAAGGAGATTACAGATATCAAGCCACTAGTTGGTGAGGCCACCCCATAATCAGTGGGACTTATAGAAACGCCAGTATTATAAATAGGAGGAAATCAAATATATTGGAACTGAATGTTGAATTGTTACAGATGCCTCTATAAACCTTTCTTCTCTTACACTATGGAATCACCAAGGGGAAGGAGGGAGGATACTCTGAGCTGCATCCTGAAAATCCCCAAGCACACATGAAATTCCCACCCACCCCAAGAGGGTTGCCTTCTCTGGAGAGCCAGTGGGCACAGACCCGTGTGAAGTCTGTGCGGCTGAATCGAGACCTTGCTTGATCCCCCTCTTACCAAGTTGAAGATGAGGCCTCGCTGGTGAGAAAATGACTGGGCGACAGCAAGAGAGAGCAGCAGCAGGACCAGAGTTCTCTCCATGGTGTGATAGGACCACACAAGAGTCTCTCTGGTGGGTTCAGGGCATGGACAGTAAGGTGCAGGGATGATTCAAGTACGTATATAAAACAGGTCTCCCTAGTCACATGACCAGCCTGTTCCCAATTGCATCCACACACATACCTCTGCAGAGCCAAGGGCTTAGGGAAAAACAAGGTCATAATGAACTTTCGCATGGTGTGAAATGTTTAAACTAAAAACAGAAACAGATAAGAATAACAAAGATCCTCCAATTTCTGCTCAGGCACTGCTCTTTTTGAAGGTGAATAGAATCCCATGCAAATTCATGCATTATAACCTCCTTATACTACCCAATGTCATAGAGTCTATTAGTTAAATTAAGCCAAAGACCCACTAACATCAATAAATGCAAAGGTTAAGATCAAAGCATTTTTTTGATTTTACCTTGCAGGTAATCTGCTGAGAAGTTCCACATCTGCATTGTAGCCTCTCCATCCCTTTTGGCCATTCTCAAGGTCTCTATAGATTAGTTAGTACAGCCATGCTTATCTCACGAGCTCGCTCAGCAAGATCAGGAACCACAGGAAAAAGGGAAGGATTTCACCCAACCATATTTTGGTCAGCCAGCACTTCTCTTATAGCAAAGACCAATGAAAGTCATGGCAAGGAACCAGGACCATCAGCACAGCCAAAGAAAGATCCCATGAACACACACTGGCAGCCACAAAGAAGAGTCGTCCCTCAAGAAGATTTTCAAGAGATTTAAGTTGCCTCTCCTGAGATAAATTTACTACTGCAATCACGGTAGTGTGAATTCCAGTAAGTACCTTCTCTTCTGGCAATATCTGGCTATTGGAGGGAAATTTGCTAACTTTTTCTTATGACAAATTTTCTTAAAAGAATTAGAAGATATTCATATCTCTGTCAAATGGACTATCTTTTGTAGTGGTTCTTTGTTACCACAAAAAGCTTTTCTAATGAAGACATTAGGAAATTAAACCTGCAATCCAGCCTGCCTCTCTCTCCTTGGAAATCCCCCAGATACCCTGATTGCAGGAATGCTTCACATGCAAGCCTCAAGCACCCACATTCAGTATGGGGTTGATTCAGCCCATTACAAAAATACAGAATTTGGACTAATATTTCAGGGGAGGGGTTTCAGTCCAGAACCATCCTCCATAGATTTTCATTCTTCAAGTCATTCAGGAGGCAGCATTACATCTTACACACTTCCATCTTCATCCTAGCTGAGACTGGAAAGAAACTCAGTAAGCCAAGTAAAATATACACGAGTAAATAGGCATGCCCACACCACAGCCTGCAGACCTGGGGAAAGAGCTCACCCAAGCTAATGCAACCATCAGGGTTTTATCAGCATTGAAATCACAGACTAGTTTCCAGGTCTTTTCACTGATATGGAGTAAGTCCCTATCTCCAAAATGGGAATGAGCTGTGGTGGTGCGAGCACTGGGCTAGGAGTCAGGGTCTATGGGCTATATTCCCAACTCCATCCTGAGCTTGGTAAGAGGTCAACATTTTCAGAAGTAGCCCCTGATGTAGGCATTCCCAAATTCCATGGTCCAACAGTTAGGACTTGGTTTTCCAAGGTACTGGAAACACTGCTGAAATCAGTGGGAGCTGGGAGTATATAGCACCACTGAAAGTCAGGCCCAACACCTTGAAGACCCAAAATCAGAGGCAATTTTTGGTTTTAGCATGCTTCTCTGAGACTCAGTCAATATCAAGGAATAAACCTTCAGGGGTAACAAGATGGCATGAGTAATTTTGTGCGGCGGAATATGTTTTGCTTTGGTATTATATAGTACCTCTCTTCTAAGGTCCCTGCCACACTTACATATGTTCCTGTGGGTCTGGGAGGCACTTCACAGAAGGTGAACCTGAGGCATATAAATGTGAAATGGCATCTGCAAGGCAACTCGTCTACAGGGTTGGGATTTAAGTCCAGAACTCCTGACAACCCGCCCCATAATCTTAGCACTTGGCAATCCTCTCTCCCTTATGATCTCCTTTTAAAAGAACAAAAATCACAAAATGGACTTAATTTTCTTTCCCTGCAGACCCCTATCAGTAAATTCAACCTACTGAACTGCTGCAATGCCAAATGATGTGCTACAGGAATCTAGGAAACTTATTTATCCTGTGTAGCCAGATGGACCCAACACAATGCTGATTCCACTGAAATGAATAAATGATCCAGTTAAAACCATTGCTTGGCCATGTGCCCCTTCTCATTACACCTTATATTGGCACTGGCAAAAGTCACACACGAGGCCCCATACTGCTGAAACTGGAAATCGGTCTCTGTCCAGAAGAGCTTACCATCTGAGATGTGAAATAACATCTGGGAATGGGGCCAGGAGAGCTAAGAGTTATAGCAGCTAAATTGCTCATGCTAATTGTGTGCTCATCTCGGCAGTTCACTAAAGAGAGACTGAATTGTACTGGAAGTCAGTATTTAGTGTTATTGATTCAGGGGTCCTATAGGAGGGGCAAGGTTGAAGGGGAATAGGAACAGCAGGAGTGTGGTGTGGTCTTATACATCCTGTGTGGTCCACAAGCACCATCCATGTGAATGTTAGTGCTCTGGGACAAGTAGTTCAAGGTCCTGTGGATGACCCAGCAGGAGTCCAAGTCTAGTCCTGCTGAGCAACTGCTTAGCAGCATGAATACGAAGGTCACTGCCTGGCCCAAAAGTAACAACTTCTTCACCCTGGCTGCGATTTAGCTAGGGATGGGCTAAGAAGAAAGCATAAGGGCTAATAATACCAAGCTGTAAATTAGTCAGGGCACTGTGACAAAGCTTTCCAGACCTCCAGCTGCCATCTCTTCTCAGCCATTCTAGCTATACCTTGCACTCCAGCAAGGCATCTGTTAGAGCCCCACAGTGTCACTGATAACAGCCTGGCTGCAAGCCCAGAAGGAACCAGCAAACAACACCTGTTCTCCCATATATTTGGTCTTTAAATATTTCAGTAGTTAAATGATAAAAGGAAAACAGATCTGGGAACAGAGCAGCTTTGCATTTCCTATCACTCTCTGTCCACTTCTAACAATAATTAACAGGTCTGCAGACCTTTTTTTTGGCCTGAAGCCTTTGAGGGCTTGTCCACATTGCAGTGATGGTTCCAGTTATCCATGCTGAAGTTGCCCTTTCTCAAGCTAGCTGCAGTGAGTCTGGCCACATTTTAAAAGACCCCTTGAACTCTGCAAGGAGGTGGGGGTGGGGAAGGGCTAGTAGCACAGAAAAGCTGAGATGCCTTCTGAATGACTAGAGTTCAGGGGCTGACAAAACTCAGCACAAATCCTTTGCTGGGCTGGCCTGCACAAACTTAAAGTATTATTAGCTTGAGCGGTAGACATTTGTGTGTGTGCAGAAGACTCAGGTGAGGCACAACGCTCAAATTACACCTCAAGATAATATTGCAGTCATGTCATGCCCTTTGCCCTCTGAGTGCTAACAGATGGGCAGCAGCAGGCAAGTGTCAGATAACTCCAGAGTATTGTGACTTTGTCCCTACTAAAAGGGCCAGAGAGCAGACCATCTCCTGCCAGCTAACACTGAGCTACTAAACAAGTCCTTCATTTCAAAGGCGCTTAGGTTAGCACATTCTCCATTGATAATTAATACCAAGGTCTTGATTAAATGAATCTTCCCAAGAGAACCCCTGTATACTAGAAAATCCTTCTCTGTCCCAGTTACAACAGAGCTGCTCTGCCAGTGGGAGCAACAGTGAGAGCAGCAGTATACAGAGGGATAAACTGGTTTTACCACTAAGAGCACTGGTATGGCTGCAGTTCCATCACAGCAGCGGCTCCATTATAACATGGGCATACTCGAACTAGCTAGCTCCAATCCTGGTAGCCATCCAGCTGAGCCAACACAGAGGTCTGCATGGGCTGTAAAACCCACCCAAGAAAGAGGGTAAATTAGCCTGCTCTGAACTCTGTGCTGCCCCGGTGACACTTCTATCAGTATCCAGGCTGCCTGGTTTACTTCCAGCTCGGGGATCTGCCCTGTGCTTGGGTGTCTACAGCCATGGCAGCCAGACCATGCGACACCCAGGCACGTTCAGAAGGGAGTTAAATGAGTAGGTTGCATGAATGAGTGTCCTGCCTATGCTCGGGTTCCCCCAGAGCTGCCCCGGGCAGAGCTGAGCCAGGCCTGGGGCCAACGCCATCACTCCCCATGCAGTGCTGGGTGGACCTGCAGATCCCCAGATCCCCCCTGGCAGCCGGGAGGCCCGAGCAGGGAGCCAGCCAGAATGATGCTGCACCCAGTCGCTCCTCTGATTGCAAACCAGACGCCCCAGTGGTGCCAACAGTGCAACCCAAGTGCAGCTATGCGGCTTTACTCCAGCTCAGGATTTGGATCCTGCCTCCCCCCCGCAACACACCCTCCCTGCTGGGCCAGGATGCTCCCCCCACCCCCGTGGGGATGCGCTGCTGGCTGCGGGGCCGCACCTGCCCCGGGGACTCCTCCGCCCCTGCAGCCGCTACCCGGCTGCGGCTGCGGCCCGCCGGCGCTGTCCGCGGTGCTGAAGGGCGGCGGAGCGGCGGCCGGGGGAGGAGGCGGGAGGGGCGGGGCGGGGCGGGGCGGGAGCCCTGGTGCTGGCCGCGGAGCCAGGGCGAGAGGCAGCCGCATCCTCCGGCCCCACCGCATGCTCGACCCCAGCCCCCGGCTGAGCCCCTGGAGCCACAGGCCAGCCAAGCAGGTCCCCCCACCCTGCTCCAGTCCCCTCCAGCAGCACCATGACCAAGCTGCTGCCTGCGCAGGAGGCCGCCAAGATCTACCACACCAACTACGTGCGCAACGCACGTGCCATGGGGGTGCTGTGGATGCTCTTCACCCTCTGCTTCTCCATCATCATGATGGTGACCTTCATCCAGCCCTACTGGATCGGCGACAGCATTGACACCCCTCAGGCCGGCTACTTCGGCCTCTTCTCCTACTGCATCGGCAACGCTCTCACCGGCGAGCTCATCTGCAAGGGTGGCCCCCTGGACTTTGGCACCATCCCCTCTGGTGCCTTCAAGACAGCCATGTTCTTTGTGGGCATCTCCACTTTCCTCATCATCGGCTGCATCCTCTGCTTCAGCCTCTTCTTCTTCTGCAATGCAGCCACGGTCTACAAAGTCTGTGCCTGGATGCAACTGGCAGCAGGTGAGTGGGGCATAGGGTTTCAGGGAGATACAGCCCTCCTCCCTCTGCATCCTAGGGGATAAATGCATGCATGGGTGAGACACTCATTACTGTTTGTATTGCCATCCTGTCTGGAGGTCCCAACAGAGCTCAGAAAATTCTCAGACCTGGGAAAAGCCACATAAGTAACTTAGAGCCACACAGCAGAACAAGGGAAAAAAGCCTCTTTTTCTATTGCATTAATTTAACGCTAATGAACAGAGCCAAATGGGTGGAGACAGATCCTGCTGTCCTCTCCATCCAGCAGGCCCTTTATCCTTATCTCAAGGCTGACCTGATAGCCCGGTCAAGAAGGGAGAAGACAGTGTCATGGTCTTGACCTATTCAGTCACCGAGCAATCTGCTGACAGTAAGGGTGCCTCAGACCCCAGGCCCTAACAAAATGGGCTGACCCCTCACTCTCATTGCACATAGGTAGGTTATGCTCTGCTTTGTGCAGCAGGCACAGAAAAAAGAGTGCAGAAGGGATTGCAGAAAGCTGCCTCAGACAGCTAACCTCTAAGAGTTTATCTGAATCGAGTTTCACTTTAGAGAAACAAAGAATCGGTATTTTATAAATGATTCGCAATGAGTAGTTGCTTACTACATGAGTGGCACTGTTTGTTTCAGCAGGGCCAGTTGGTGGAGGATCAGGATTTTGCTCCATGATATCTAGCCCAAAGTTTACTTCTTGAAGTTAAGCATCAACTCAGAAAAACATCAGTTTGGAGGAATAAACAAGGTCAAGTAAAGCAACCAGAAGTGCTGCTCACCCAAAGTACACAAAGCAGAAAACCAAAATCCTCTCATTATTAATAAAATGGGTGAGGAAGTCATAATACAGCCTGACAGAAAAATGGGGTTTACTGATCCCCACCAGTTCCCACTGGTCCTCTCCTATGAAGTTTTGCTAGCGCAACACTTCTGGAAAAAAAAAAAATCGCACTCTAAATCAATCCTATTTTGACTCCCTACATTGTGGGGGATACCAGGATGGTTAAAACATCCCATCATGGCTCCAGAAGAACAAGGATGAGTCTTGCTTTTGATTCAATGAAGGCTGTTTCCAGTCAACCTATCTGTAAAAGGCTCTCAGCTCACCAGGGCTGAGTGTCAAGGGTGGCTGGAGATGATGCTGGCCACATCACTCCTTCACATGAGGAGGATTGTAGGAAATAGTGCACCTGAACCACGCTCACTCAATGGGCCATTCAGCTTGGGTAGACTTTTAACTTGGCTTCCTGAGGGAAGCACAGAATAAATGAGCTGTACAAATTCAAATGGAAGATAGCATTAAGATTGGCAACATTAGCTCTTTCCACTACTTAGTATCATTTCATTAAGTCCACAACTGTCACTGCAGAAGACAACGGCTGATACTTTGGGGGAAACCTGAGCGTGAAGCAAAACCCTAGGGTGTAATTCTGTACATGCCAAAAATCCCTTACTACCTCCAGTAGCACGCAGCCAAGGCTCAGAGGCATGTGACTTGATTAGCTTGCAGCAGTCCTACAATGACTCCTCTCCCACTTTAAAATAGGTATTGATGAGCTAAAGTTGGAGTGTCCACAGGTCAAGCAGATGGTAAAAGTAGCACATATATATTGGCAGAATAACAGAGCTAGCCATGTTACAGGTGTGGGTGCTAAGGCCTCTGTTTAGGCAACTCACCAGCAACTAGGGCATGCATCTTTTCAAGACATTAAGAAAATAATAATGACTCTTTAGGTTCTAACTTACTCAACTTATCTTCAGGTACTGGACAGAAGTATCGCCTAATTAAATCCCGCCAGCAATGCTAATGCTCAGAAGAATGTTACACGATTCAGCTGCATCACTTAAAAGCTATTGTAATTCAGTATAATCATCCCAGCCTCCTGAATCATTCATGGTGAAAAGAAAGGCTGCATCCTGTTACACCTTCTGAGCAGCTCAGCAGAAGACCCTTGCTGGTTAAAATATCATGGAGACAAAGAAAGTTAGGCCAACTGAAGTGTGGTTTAAGTCCTCTGGAATGGAAGTGGGCTTCAATTTGACCCTTAAGTTTTCAGCTAGGAGGACAGCAGCATTGTGGGATTGCAGCTGGTCTAAAAGGAAGTCCCCCAAGCCAAGATTAAGATAAGAGGCTTGGAAACAACTCAATAGCCCCAGAAGTCTGGATAGCAAAAGGTTTTCTATCCCTGAGCTCTGTTGTAGTCATTGCTTATACATGTTTGACTACAAAAAATAATATAAAAGGATTAATAAAGAACAGAGAAGTGTGTCAGCCTTCTGCATTGGCTTTATAGCCTGGATTAGGAGTCCAGTGAAGACCACATTAACCCCATGGTCAATTGGGCATGTTGTAAAATGTTCACTTCTATGGCTAAAATTCAGCAAAAGCACAAGTTATCTGTTCTTTTGAGAGACCTAACAGTACCATAAGGTCTGGGATGAAAGGAAGATGATGAAGCACTAAGAAATACATGGGGAGTTCCCATTGATATCAGGGTGATGCTATTAAGACTTCATCTTCCACGAGAACTAAATTAATGCAAATCTGTATTTTGGGGTGGGGAGAGAAATGTTAATCACATTTTAGCCTCTTTAAAAAATAATTAAATCTGCTGAACAGAGATACTATTGAGTGCAAGGGGGAAATAAGGTGAGGTAGACACCCTACTCCTGTTGTGAGGAGGATGCTGTATTTGTTAGAACGGCTGCATGTGTTCTCTTCCCAGGAAGGAATTAGAATGGATGGCCTTCCCCTAAAGCCCTTAACAGGCTCAATGCAAAGTGGTGGTGGGACAGGAGCCCAGCAACCAGTAAAAATCTGGAAACCCCTTTTGGAGCAGGGCAATTGCAGAAAAGATTGATGAAGCTGCTCAGTTGCTGTAAAGAATGTGTCTCACCCCATGCTGGGGATATTAATGCTCCCTTCCTTACAACAGCCTGGTTTTGCCTTGAACATGATAAACTCTTCTCACTAGCTTTTCTCTTTTAAGATCTGTGAGCAGACAGATTGGAATGGTAGGGGTTAAGGTCTGTACTCTGTTCAGGCAATGAAGAATATTTTAATAGGGTATACTCTTCACATCTCTCTCCAGCATTTATCATCATAAAGCCTTTATTTTATTGCCTCCTTAGGTTAAAAACAGAGCCAAAACCTGCCCTCCCCCCCCCCCATATAGATGAAACGAAGCCAAAATCCATTAACCCCACCTCCCAGCCATCCTACCACAAGCAGAAAACAGGACCAGGCAGGTTACATGCTAGAGCTGGTGGCATTGATAAATGATTTGGACACTGTAGATCTATTAAACAAAAACAAGGTGTGGGGGAGGAACATCAGACTGTGTCAAAGAAAGCAGGAGTGATTGCTGCAGTGCTTTCAGACATGCCTCCTTTGAAAACAAACACACTGCAGATTTCTGTGCAAAGTGGTTTTACTAGAGCAGATGTACACTCCAGACTTATGCAAGTTAGAAAGGGTTGAGGCTACAAGGAAGCAATGTTATCTAATCCTCTTGCACCAGCCCCTCCTTTGGCTGTACAAAGATGTTCTCAATAGCCCAGAGTGGCTCAGTCACTATGAAATGTTTCATATCAGGGCTTCTCTCAAGTCTGATGGGAGACAGCTCCACAGTCTAATAGACTCATTACTTGTATTAATACAGGGCTGGGAGGCTCCACCCATTGTGCTAGCACTGTCTAGTCGTGCAGTGCATGCACAGGACAGAGTACAACAGAAGCAAACAACATAAAGCATCAGTGAGAAGCAGGATCACTGTCCTCATTTTGCTGGGAGAGAGCAGAGGCAGAGACACTCACACTGAGATTTTCAGAAAGGACCAGTGCTTTTGAGTGCTCAGAATGGGACACTTTTAAAGCCTCCAATTTTCAGAAGGCACTTTCTGAAAATAAGTATCCTTAAACATCTTTCAAGTTGGGCAATCAGAGTCTGGTCTGGGACCCAAAAGACCTGGGCTTCATTTGTGGCTCTGCCACCGACCTGCTGGCTGACCTTTGGCAAGTTACTCTCTCTTCATGCTTCTGTTGCTCCATCTTTAATATAGGAATAGTAATACTGACCTCTGGTAAGGTGGTCTGAGATCAACGAAAGAGAACTGCTATAAAAGCTGAGCATGATTGTTAATCACCTTGAAATTCTCAGCTTAAATGACTTGTCTAAGGTTACAGAAGCAGTCTGTGTCAGGATGGGACATGAACCCTGGCCTCCAGAATATCTCGACTACAATAGCATTCTTTTTCCTCTCCTAACACGTTACACTAATTTAGTTTTCCTCAAAGATACTGCTATCCAATCACTCTGGATATCTTCTCTTCCTGACTGAATCACCAGCCTCTCTCCCAACTGAGTCACAATCCAGTGGTAGCAGTTAGGCAGTTCTAACTCACCAGCTGCTCAGTGCTCGAAGGCAAGCGCGCGCTATCAACGCCTGCCACAAAGACTAGCACCATGGAGAGAGCTGTTACCAACCGTCAGATTCATTTATCAAGTCTCCATGCTGATGGCAGTGTTGGTCAAGAAAAAAAGCAAACAAGGAACTCCTGCAACGCTAGACAGCAAGGTGGGATTCAGTTGATCTGGGTTCAGTTCTGTGGTTCTGCCACACACTCCTTCCCTGACCCCATGCAAGTAATTGAAGCCGTCAGTGCCAGTGTTTGCCATGCCTGTCAGTTGAGATATTTTGATATTCTTTCTTTGTTCTTTCCCTCTTAACTTTAATGTTCCCTTGTCTTAAGCTGAACGGGGAAAGTAGCCCATTTCTGTGCCCTGTGCACAGAAGGCAGAGGAGTGAGTCAAAGAGGGCCACAGGAGGCGTATAACACAGCATAGACACCCATTGCTGAATACAGCCCCTCCTGCCTGGGTCCACTAGTGTCCATGGTTTCCTATTTCACTCAATCCCCTTCTTTTCTTTAGCCCTTGTATTGCAAAGCTTCCTGCCAACATTTGCTCAAATGCTTTCCTAATACAACTGAAAAGCTTTGGGTTGACACAAAATTAAAGGCAACCCCTGGGAAATTAAGCAGATTGTAAATATATTCAATAAGCAAGTCAGAGCAATGGGTCTATGAACTTGCCTTTAGCCTCAAAGGGTGAAGTAACTGTTGAGCAGTTATTCGTGCAAGGAGTGTCACTGAATTTGATGCCAGTTTGCATAAATAACCACTTGGAGTGGGGAAAGGCTCCACAATGTGGACCTTACCGAGATGCACATGAAATCTTGTGCCCATGTTTCCCAAAGAGGGAAAAGATAGGTCCATGGTCACGAGCAGAAATAGATTTGGTTTCCCTTCTAATATCTGGGATGCAGTCTTTTATTTGACAAGACTTCAGAGACACTCAAGGTGATAAATGCAGCTACTTTCTTAGCCCACACTGCTTTTCAGATGCTTATAGCAGACTATTTCCCATGCAGAGAAATCATTGGTAGTATATTCTAGGGGGACCAATTAGTGTAGGAAAGGACTTGGTTGGATGAGACTGTTTCTGCTTGCATGCTATAATTATACCAGGATGCATCTCAGATTAAGGAAGTGTTTTCACTCTAAGTGACTCTTCCCTATCCATACCCCATATTCATGTAAACTGCAGGGGGAAGTAATTAAATGTACTAGCAACCAGCTGGTTCTCAACAAAGAGAAATTGTGCAGAGCCACTAAGGTGCATATATCCTTACTGTTCTCCTCTCCCTAAAGCCATTGAAAAGCCCCTTGCAAATCATTACATAAGAGCACCTGTCAACAGTCCTGGAAACACACTCAGGTCTATCAAGTTCCAGGCAACAAAGATAAATATGGGCTGTAGGGGTGGTAGAAAAATGCATGTTGCTAGAAATGGAGCAGTGGCAGCAGCCTCTTTACACTAGGAAAGATGGTGCTGCTAACACCCGGCATCTGGTACAACAGGAATCCGCAGTATGTCAAAGCCCAATAACTGCCTATATACCTGCTTCAGGGAATCATTTGTTGCGTGTCAAAGCAGAGGAAACATGCCAGATGGAGATAAATTGCTTCTTATTCCAGAGTTCTTGATACGTTACCATTGCTGTAAAGCATGCAGGAAGTGCCTATGGAGATTTTAGTTGACTACAGATACAGATTTATTATTGGTAGTAGTAAAGTGGAACCTATCTTGGGACGAGGACCCTATACAAACTAGCCCGTCTCAAGGAAGGAAGGGAAGAGAAATGCAGAGGATTTCTGTAATTCACTCAGCAGGTTGCCACTTAAGATTTTGATTGCAGACGCACAGAAGACTGAAAATTAAATCAACACAGCAGGAACACACAGAAGCATCGGCTGACATTTTAGTGCTAGCTAAACACAGCCTTGAGTTGCTTACAATCTTAGGGCCCTGGCAGACGTTAAAATAATGGCATGATTGGGATCTGAGGGATTACATCCCACTCCAAAAAACACGGATCCTGCAATACCAGACATACATGGCAGGATGAGTAATGTTTGGGATGGACCATAAAATTCCTCATATCCAAATCACACCACTGCAGGGCTGCCCCTAACCTGATCTTGTGGATTGGGCAGGGTCTTTGTCCTGGACCCTGGAGCTGACCCATGCCCAATCCCAAAACATCAGGCTCAGGTATGGGCAATCCTGGATCCCTAGTTCCACACTCAAAGCTGCTCCAAGTCCCAAACCCAGGCATTGGGTTGGAAGTAGCCCCGAGACCAGAGGCTGTCTGGGATCAGTGGTGACTATCAGGTAAGTGTACTGGCTCCAGAGAGCCTCAGGTCCTTTTCCAGATCCGAGGCTGTGATTGTCAGCATTGGTGGGGCAGCCCTGGTCTGGAACACAAAACATGCCACACATTCAATTTAAGGTGCCACACAAACCAGCCACAAAGATATTCTACATTGCACCTGGAACATCTTTGTTCCTGGTTTGCCATTTTATGTTGCAAGGTGGATGAATGTTTAGCATATACATTTATGGTATAATTAACATATAGTGCCATAAATTAACATCTACCTGAAGTCTTAGTTGCCCAGATTTGAACTAGCAAGTGATCATTATACACACATTTCGGCAGCTTGCTGATACCTTTAGCCAAATGGAATGATGATTAAAAGATGCCCAGCTTTGGGGCAACAATCTTTCATACTTGCAGAGAACTCCTTCATCCCAAAGCATCAGTCACTTATAAGCTAGCAGCATCTACAGGGTGCCAGGCACCACATAAGCCAGGAATACTGAATCCTATACAACATGCTGTTGGTTACAGCTCTACAGACAGACACCGAGGTAGACGTTCACAGGCAGAGATGGGAAAAGCATCTAGTAACTCACTTTAAGGCCGACACCCAACACACACAGCTGAAAAAGGGCATAAAGTGCTTAGGAGCAATATCACTTTGTGACATAGAAAATTAAAAGCTGCCTGGATGGCAAAGAACATTTTGTGAACTAGCACTTCACCCATTTCAAAAAGAAAAGTGAATGAAGGCCTCCCACAATTCAAACACTGCACAACACAAAGTAGCTCAGCAGCAGGAATGGATCTGATAACAAGGTCACACATACTCCTAGGGGGAATGGATCTATAAGTGCTTATAGCAATTGATAACTTGGAGTTGTAACTGGAAACCCTTCAGCTGAATAGGCCTAAACTACTCTGGGTACAAGTCTGTTGACTTCACACACACACACACACACACACACACACACACACACACACACACACACACACACACACCCCCCCCCCCCGAGCAGATTTTAGCAAACAAACAGTAATACAAACCTCTACTGATCGAACAATCCCAATTCAAACTGGTTTTCAGCTGTTCGGAGGACTCTTCCAGTGACTCCTCCAGGACGGTTCCCAGAACAGTTCTTAGTCATGTTGTTAACAGGTCAGCATTGCATATTCATATAGGAGTGAAAGGATGTTGCCAAGGCAACAAGGTTAATGGAAGATTACACAGCATTTCCTCTTTGGGAGAGAACCATGCTCTTGGCTACAGAGCTCACTCTGCCAGAAATGGTTGCATGCAACAGCCATTATGGATTTCCCCTTCTTTACCTTTTATTTGTAGTAGCGCTGTCTTGTTTTAAGGTATGTGCATTCACAGATCACAGGTTATAATGAAAATATTAAGCCTACTATAACAACATAGCACCAATGTAACTATTTTGGATAGGGATGCAATTATTTAAAAAAAGCAGAATCCTTGAACTATAAAATCCTGAATTAGGCATGCAGTTATACTGATGTAAGAAGTGCCTTACACAGGCCTGATATATTCTCCTTCTTGTGGAAGAACTATACTAGTAAGCTTTATACTTATGACTGTCAGCACTGTGGGAAGAGGATATACTACTTTATCTGTAACACATGACAGGTTTAGACAAGCCCCTGGTCATGTACCATAATGTTTTAGCAAGGTGCACTCATGTGAACAATACTAGTCCTGAAAGAGTGCAATTGTCTTGTACTAACTTTTTTTTCTTGACAGACCACTGACAACCTTTGTCTTAGGGTTGTGGATTTTTCCTCATATTTTTAACCTCTAAGACAGGAGAAAGATAATACCCAATTCAATGGAATACTAGCATTTTCACCTGAGAAATGCAAAGCATTTCTTATTGTAAAATGCTATGGAGGGAAGGATTAATTGGATAGGTAGTTCAGGTGTCCTGAATTACCTAATTGTAGCAGCAAGAGTCTGAGATCACAACTACAATATTCTAGTAATCACATTTAGCACAAACTCTAGACCGGGAAGCATGCTTCTTTTGTTAAGAGTAGGATCTAGGAAGCTTTGATCAGTACCTTCCAGTCAAGGAACTTGACAAGAGACCATCTTCTCCATCTCACCATCCATGTAAAACTGAAGCACAGCTGTTTAATTGGCTTTTCTCAAGTTTATTCTGGTAATGACTTGGGCTTTCATATAGCCTACAGCGCATTAGTTGAACTGGTGCTTGTATGCCTATGAGCAATTGCTCCCACAAATAGCCTTGGTTCTGTTCCAAACAAGGGCCAGATCCAACACTGAAGCTGAGCAGTAAAGCTGTTGCCATCAGTATGTACTGCCCCTGGCAGTGAAGACCAAACTAATTAACCATCCCTGTAAAGCTAAATTTTCACATAAAATCTAAAATATGCTGCGAATGCTCAGGATTAGTTATCTGAGAGCATTCTTGTTCATCAAAAGTTGTGGAAAGGGAAGTGAACTAATTGAATATGAGCCAAGTCACAGCAGCTGTTTGAAGTACTCACTCCATTCAAGTTATGATGGACTGCCATCCTGTTCCATTGTATGCCCTGCAACAATAGCAGTGTTTCTCTCCTTGCAGCTACGGGCCTGATGATAGGTTGCCTAATCTACCCAGATGGTTGGGATTCCAGTGAAGTGAAGCGCATGTGCGGTGAAAAAACAGACAAATACACAATAGGGGCATGCACCATACGCTGGGCCTACATCCTCTGCATCATTGGGATCCTTGATGCTGTCATCCTCTCCTTCCTGGCCTTTGTTTTAGGGAACCGACAGGACCATCTCCTCCCATCTGACTTTAAAGTCGATGGTAAAGGTAACCGAGCCTCTTTGCTCTCTCTCTCTCTCTCTCTGGTCGCATCTGCCACCCCATTATAAGGGCATGCCCAATCCCCTACCAAGCCAAGCCCTGCTATGATCACTTGGTCCACTGGTCCCAGATGCAACATTTTGTGCACATTACAGCAAACTACCATAAAACTAAAAGGAAGGCAAAGGATACAAACAAGAAGAGCAGTCAAAAAAAAAATCACCATTAGGCTGCTACTTATCTAATGGATGACCACCACCAGCCTAAACGCCTGCTCGAACAGTTGTGCTCAAAAGTGAGGCTCCCCATGGATCTAGAAATTTAGTGGCAGGGAGCGATGATTTCCAAGTTATAGTCAGTTGATGCCTCACAGGCAAGACCGCACATGAAACAAGCCTATTCATTTTACCCAGGGAAGGTATTAACTAAACAAATCCCAAGAACTCGTAAGCTCAGTACCACTACTTTATCAAGCTTGACCCACCTGGGTTTTCTGTTACAGGTAGAGGGCAAATCCTCCAATATCAAAACTATGAAATAGCATGTTCAGTACTTTTGCAAACAACTGTCCATTTCATAATACCCAAGTGGATTTCCAGGTTTTTCCATCTATTGAACAAGTGCTGGAAGCTAGGACTATGTTCAGGCAGCACAGGGTGGGACAAGGCACTGCCTCTTCTTGTTGATCCCTCTCCCCAAATGGACTCTTCTTTCTTGAAAATGGGCATGGGAAACCAGTGCTCCTGCCCATCCCCATTACAGGTTTCCCCTCACTAACCACAGTTTTGCCAGCCACGGTTTTGAGTATCCACACTTAATTTTCTATATACCATTTTGGCTACCATGGTACGCAGTTTTGAGTAACCAAGGTCTTCCATGGCTGCGCATCAGCCCATCACCTGCCATTTTCCCATAAGCCTTTCGTCTTGCCAACCACGGGAACTTTCAGGAACCTAACCCCAGTGGTTGGAGGGGGAAACCTGTATACCTTTATGCTATTAACATAACTACAATTCTTTGTTTTACAGAAGAGGTCAATGAATGAAGAAGCTGAACGCCACAGTAAGCAACCTTGATGGAACTTACTTCTACACTTACTACACGTGTATTTTACATGTCATTTACATGTGGGGATTCCTGAAATGTCAGTGGTGTTGCACTGATTTATGTCATGCCCGTTGGTTTAACATGGTGGTGCCTAACTGATCCAGCTCCACCGGCCCAATCCACCGCGTGGGGCTGACCCGCAGGGCTCCCTTTAAACTCCAGAAATTTGGCAGCAGGACAAGTGGCAGCAGCATAAGTGGCAGCAGCATTAGTTGCCGTGGCTCCAAGAGCCATGGCGATTAACATTGCCACCTACTGCCAAAGCTCCTGTGGGCCAGAGGACACAGCTGTGTGCTGTATCTTGTTCACCCCAGCTTTAATTTATGCAATTAGGTGCAAGACAAACCAGCTTTAACTTAACTGACACCAGGAAGCAAAGGCATTTTCAATGCCTTACACCAAAAGGAGTTAAGACTATTTTGAGGACTAGTTTTGCAAAACTGATTTTTTTTTCTCTTTTCCCAGGGGAAAAAACCCAAGAATCTCTTCAGGCAACTATCCAACACTTGCTCTTTTTCCTTAAGTTTTTTTTTATAAAAAACCCTTTTCTTATGACAAACTTTCTTGAAAACAGAGGACCCACAGAAATGCTATGCAAGAGACTGCTATAGGATCACCACTCAGAATTTAGTTGGATGGAGACACCCTGCGAAGTGGAAAACCACAGCGTTTTACAAATACACTATCCAGTGTGTGGCAGGACAATGTTAGTGATTTTAATTTTCTGTCACTCTTTGTAAATTCTGCTGAATAAAGGCATATTTTAAATGCTTTGATTCTGTATTAGATTCCTTGAGAAACCTATTTCTTCTCTGCTCCCTCTCCTATGGTCTTATCTATTTTAGATGACAAGTTTTAAAGCAGCCTTGAACAGATTCTCAATTGTTGTCTTTTGAAAGTCCCCATAAAGGACAGAATTATTTTACTGGTAGATGGACTGGTTTAACAACTGGATTGTAGCACGCAGTGAAGACTGACCTTAAAACCCAGCCAGTTCCAAAACTCCTCACTCAATCCTGAGCCACAGTAAATGCAGACTCTCTCCTAGGGAAGACTTTCTGGCACAAATCTACCTGCCTCCAGCATGACACAGCAGACAATTCACTTAATTCTCACTAGAACAGATGGCGTCAATCAAAGTCAGCTCATTCACACAGTGGATCACCGGACTCAATTAATTTGATAGAACCATCAATTCACATCATACCGATCACCTGCCTGCTAGAGTCTTCAGTATAATTCTCCTATATAACCTGAAGAGGCTGCACATTTCTTTTGGTTTTGAAATGTCAAACAGTCCTACCAGATTGACAGCCAAAATTGATATGCATTAATATCTACTTTCTTTTGGATTGGACTGTTCTTGCGACTAGAAATCAGGGCAATTCTTAGCAACGGTGCACACTGAACTTCCAAATTTTGCTTGTTACAATAAAGACATTTTGAAAAGCTTCTTAATTAAGATTTCCCACCTCAGGAAGGCAGATAGAAGTTGAATGAAACTATAGCAACAAAAAGGGCAAATTGGAGGGAAAACTCACTATAGAAAAGTTTTCTTATTTATCTTCTGAAAAAGTTAAGATTTTTGCAAACAGCTTTACGATATCTATAGCAAACAGCTTTATGATATCTATATATACTCAATCACATGCTTTGGCAGATTTCCAGGGTCTTAACACTAAATATTGACTGAACCCCATCTCCTACTGCTGCAAGCTACAACCACCACGAGACGGATACTCCCTCCAATTTTGTTCATTCAGAGCCAACATATCAGGAATATGTATGGGTTATTAAATATTCTGTTTATTGTACTGCATTTACAAAGAAAAAAAAGACAATGCGTCCAAGTAGAAAGAATAAAAATGTATTTTCCTTCAGGTTTTAGACTGACACAGCAAATACAAATCCTTTAGTGAGCACTTTATGGCAATTTGAAAATGAACCTCAAGTGAGCAAGCACACAAGGTACAAGACCGAATCCTGACAGCTGCTTCTGCATGTCTTCAGCCCACAAGCTGGCTCTTTTACTACTAGCAGAGGATAAAGGTCTCTTCTGATCAGGGGTGGGGGGGAACAGATCTCAAAAACAAGTCTGCAGCCCCCCTCCCTGCCCCTGCTATGAGCACGTCATTCCTTTAGGTCAGCCAGGTTGCTGAAGTGCACAGGGCTTGATGAGCTCTAGCAATACCAGCAGAAGTTCCATTAACCCTGCCAATAAGACTTCACAGTATTTAAAGAGAAGGTAATTGTTCTAGTAATCCAATCCTGTCTGTAATCCCCTTGCAACAGATGCAAGAATGATGCTTGGAATCAGAGTAAGAATTCCAGGTGGCTGGAAATATCATTCAGCAGTTTTACTATTTTGGTATGTTTCTCTCCTTTAACATTGGACAAGATGCATAGAGAATCTGACCTAAGAATCCCTAAATGGACATGCAGCATGGATTTCATTAGTGGCCCGGTCAGGCATTATTATTAGACAGGACAAACAACTTTTGACATGGATTAAGCAATGGCACCAGTTTCGTGGATGAACGATTGTTATGAACTGAGATGTCAAACACACACAGAAAGTGACACGTAACAGGCTCACTGGCAGCTTTGGTATCATATCTCAAATAGTGCCTGCTTGGCCTTCTGTGAGGTCCAGAGTCCTGCAGCAGCTTCTATCCTCTGAGAGCTTCATGATCCCAAAGGCCTGTTTGGTCCATGGTGAGGAGTTCCAACACTGCCAAACCTTGCTTTAGAGTAGGATGCAATGAATCTGTAATAGCTTGGGCAAGTCTAGGAGAGACCATCATAAAACTAGCAAATGCTACAATTCTTTAACTTTTAATTAAAATAACCCCACAAACTTCAGTTACGTCCAATCCCCTCAGGGAAGTTTAAAAAGCTTATATTGTATTCTACTGAGCAACCTTATTTGGTGCGATTCTAGGAAGCATCAGCTGACCCTGTGTTTACAGGGAAAAGGCCAAAACACTCTTCTCCCATCTAGTTCAGCTGTCCTTGTGTTAATGCCCACGTACCCAAATGCCTCAGAAAATAAAAGGCAATCCCATTCAGGGCTGTTACTTATAAAGGCTAACACCTGAGGCAGGTTAACAGAGTAGAAATCTTTACAAGTGCGGTGTTTCAAAGTCAAAGGATAATGTGGCTGTAACACACAGATGCCACCACCCTCTCTTCAGAAGCAAGTAGTCAAAATAAGAGCAAGAGTATGTTCCATCTTTCTAGAGTGAAAGCCGACTGCTTACTGATGCAATGGCAACCTTAAGCAAGGCAAAGGAAGTGCCAGTGGGGGGTGGGGAGTGGGGGTGGAGGGGGCTCACAGCTCACTTAAACGTCTAGGACGAAATGCCTGAAGCATGGCTACCTCTCTGCAGCCAAAGGGTGTACACATCTGTACTCTGAAGATTGTGCGTTTATCTGTTCCAGCTTTTGCTTTTATTTCCCTTGTCAAGTTTTAGTCCAAAAGGCTCAGGCATTCAAGAGAGCAGAGCAGGTTTCACTGAATTCAGAAACTAATCTGAACACTGGGGGGAAAATAGTACTAAAAAACTAGTTTTTAAATACAGCTTGTTTCAAAAACAAAAAAAGTGGCTAAAACTAAAGAAAATTATTTGACTGGAAAGAATGTACGAAATTACCCAAGGAACGGAACAGGCCCCTAGGAAAGGATGGAGGATTCCTAGTCCTTTGCTCCACATGAAGTTAAACACCTTAGTATCACCTGCTATTTATGCTGCCACTACCTACTAGATGAGCAGTGGAAAAATTAACTCCCCAGTCATTGAGCTAAGGAGGGAGTCACAGGTTTTCACATCCCTCTCACAAAACAAAGGATTGCTGTAACTTAGTGAAAGGAGTATATTCCAGTGCAGATCAGCTCACGCTTACAGGATATAGCATGTTAACAGTGAATAGACTCAGGGGCAACTTCATATTCCAGTCAGTCAATTAGTCTTTGGCAAAGCCCAATCAAGGCAAAAATCAGATGATGGTGCCCATTGGCTGAAGAGAGTCCCCACTGAGTCAAATAAGCAAATTCAATTGAACAGGTTAGATTTATCTAAAATCTTGGAAGCCTTTAAGGAAGAGCTTCACACTGAAAATGAACATGAAAAAAAATGGATCTAGGAAGGGCCAGCTGGATGTATGTATGCTACGCTGTAAACCAGAGAGTAGGGCTGTGGTACTGTGTTGAAGCCTCTAGGAGTTAAGCCAAGGGTGCCTGAGACACTCTCCTGCTGTGGCCCGTTTCTCCGGAACCAGCTCCAGCATAGGTAATAAGAAGTCTGTGAATGCAGCTGCCTCATCTTGAGGCCACTCATATTTCTCCACAAGGACTTCAAAAAGGCCCCAGGGCTTCAGTTTGGTGATGTGCTTCAGATCACCTGAAAACCAAGACAGACAGATTAAGTCACCAATGGCAGATGTTCGTCTAAATCAAACAGGGGAGAGATCTGGACAATGTTGTCTTGGACAGGAAAATCTCAACTGTTGTATCTCAAAATTTCACTCTTTAAATCTGCTCTTGTAAACTGGCCTTAAAAAGAGTGTTTCCAAGAAAGTCTTATGTCTTCTCTTCCTACTTCTTACCAAAGGCTTGGATACAACTTGATTACTTACTATAACTTTACGATATAATGCAACAAACTCAGGTACTCAGACTGGCTGAGAAAAGAGGCTCTACAAATAGCAGCCAGATATCTCCTGTTCAGACCGGTAAATCCAATGGCACAGGAAACCTTCACTCTTCTTGCTCCTGCTCAGATAAAACCAATGTATTTTACTCTAGAGTGTTTAAAAGACCCTTATTATACCATAAGCTATCATAAAGAGATTTTGGGCCTGGCTGTAATATAACTCCGCCAGTTTCCTGTCAGCTTTCTCTGCAGAGTTATCACTTTCCCAAACAAGACTGTATATCTTTTTAAATCTACAGAAGAATAACCTTTAAGGTTTGAAACAGCATCTTTCAATTTTTATTACTGCAGGAAACTACTTCTCCAGATAGATTTAGATAGGTACACCAGAGCTGTATACATGAAGAAATTCAGATACAAATTACAGCCATCATTTGATAAACACCAGCTGTTTAACGCCAAAAGATCATTCAAGGAGCTCTTTACAACAATCCCCTGCAATCTGTTTAGTCAGTCTATATTGGATGTGGAGCACTAGTACATTCTCAGTTGCTAGATAAGAACACATGTATATCAATGCATCTTTACTTTGAGATGATCCTTAGCGTTCCAGGAAGACGATTTCAGGATACTGCTTTACTGGGGCCTACCTACAATTACTATGAAGTTCCAGTACTATGTATTCGAACACTGCTAGGGGGGAAAAAAAAGATTGGCTTTACCTTTTTTGGTGAAAAACTCCTTAGAATATTTTCCTGCCAGAATGAGCTTGCGAGGTATTTTCCCCAGAAGTTCTATAATCAATGCAATGTGATCTGCATTTTCCAAAACATTTAAGAAAGAACAGAAACATACAACAGGTATCAATATGAGGCACTCCATATGCAGCAGAAGCTTTGGACATTGATAGAGCAAGCAGCATGCAAAACTCCAGTTGGAAATCTTTTCTCTCTCATTGCTAAATGGAAGGGAGTGGATGACCAGTATCTGATTTTTCCTTCTGAGGATCCAAAGACTCTTTCCCCGCTATCTAAGGATTCAGGACCCTGAGAAACCCTGCTTTCCTCCGAGATGTGGATGCTATCCACATCCTGGTACCTGGGAAGAATGGTGTCATGGAAATATTTTTGACTGAAGAATTCCTGAAATTATTTCCCATAGAGGGCAAGGTACCTTGGAATCCAGTTCTACAATATGCACAATGTGGGCTAAAACAACGGGAGAAGAGGAGACAATAAAAGGGACAAAGATGGGATAAAGCAGGATAAAGGAAATACAACTTTTTTCCAGCTTTATTTAGACAATATTTAGGAAGGCAACCGGTTTAAAAGGCAACCTGCTTTCGAACTTGGCTTTAACTGTATGAGGTACAAAAGAAAAAAAAGGCAAGTTTTTAAAGGAATATCGAATCTGAGCTTGTATTACTGAAGAACTCTGCCGAGTACCAGACTGGAAGCACTCAATCCTCACATGAGCAGCTGAAATATTAAGAACTTTTCTTCAAACGTCTTTGAGGTCCAAGTTAAACAGGGATGAAACATTTTAAATACCTTCCAAAACTGAATTGTTTCAGATTTGCAACAAGGTAGTACAGTCTAGTGGATAAGGTACTATATGCCAGGACTCAGGGTAATCAATTGGTTTGGTCTCATTTGGATAAATCACCTCCTTTTTGCTTCCATTTCCATTTGCATCCTTTATGTATATGGTAAGAATTCATCAGGGCAGGAATAAAGTGCCTAGCTCAATGAAGTTCTGATCTCTTTGATTTTATTAGTTTTCCGTTTGCCCACAGAGTCTTCCAAAAACACAACGCCCTACTCAGTGGTTCCAAAACTGTGCTCATTGGTAAGGAGTCTGCAGACTGAAGTGACCATTCCCTCCAACTGAATAATTAATAAGGGACTCTCATAGTCCACACACAACAAAATAAAAAAATTGAGGACTGACAGTGGTCTGCTGGTCCAAAAATTTTGGGAACCTAAAAATGTCCAATTTAATTTCTAGAAGATGGCAAATTTTATAATCCAAACTAGTTTCATAGGGTCTAATAGGGAGCTCACCCACTAGCTTGTTTAGCCATGGTCATGATGCAAAAATACAGCGAAGGTCAGAATGGCATTTTGGATGAGCTGAGTATTAAGAAGGGGTGTTACACTGTGTGATCTCCATGAATTTCAGCTTTCACTAGTTTTTGGATTTTTACACCAAGAATTTTTTAGAGCTAGCTGAAGAGGCAGCTAGGTTTGCCAGCTACATTCAGTAAAGCTATGTCTAACACAGGAACACTTGGAAAAGTTAAGATGAATCAACCAAGACAGAAGTCAACAAGCACATAAATCCTGCTGCCATTCAGGGGCAATGCGACTTTAGTGATATTGCTGCAGTCCAAAGGCACTCAACTCCTGATTTTACCCACCTAGCTGAGTCGCATCGACCTTACTGAGTGTTCCCGCATCAACAGCTGTACACATCACTGTTTCAGATGAATACTGAATTGCTTAGGCTAAAACATAATGTGTAAAAGTTCCCAGCATCAACAATTAATTTATTTTTATTAGGTAATTACTTCTCCAGTTTTAGGCATGCAAAAATATATGCAATAGTGACTAGGGTATTCTTTGTGGAGCTTTCAACGGCTTCTAGAGAGAGAATTAATAGCTTGCTGATTAAACTAACATTTTGGTCCAAATCTCATGGAATGCACGCCTTTTAGTTTTCAATGCCTTTTGATCCATGTTTTTATCTATTCAGTAAACAATCTGACTTTCTATAGCACATGGTGGTGCTTAGGATTCACACACTGTACTTGTTATATAAAATACAGCAATTCCTGCTACTGAAGATCACTACCTCACCTAAACTGCTGCAGCTGGGGCATGGAAGGAAGGAATAATATGGCAAGATACTTGTAAGGCCAGGCCTCCTCAACTTGAGCACTACAATCAATGCTTTTGAGGGGCTGCTCGGACCCTGAATATTGGGAAAGTTTCAGGTGCTGAAGCAGACTTGGCATTTAGCGCTGTTAGAGAGCTCAGACATTCCTACGACAAGAGGGTTTACGTGCATTCTGTGCCGAAACGATGCGACAAGATGGTGCTTGCCCACTTGCAGACCATGTGTGACACTCATAGAAGTGTCAAAAGAATTTTACTGGTGCAACAATAAGCCTCTGCTCCAGACTCATGTGGATCAAACCAACAAGCATAAAAAGCACAAAATCAAGTTACTATGAAGATGTTAAATGAGGTTTACACATTAGACTAAATGTGATTTTTCAACTACTTGATCAGAAGAAGGGCTCTAAAGTGACAAAATAGGGACTGTATCAGGAATGTAACTTGTTTAAATTTGTGGGAGCCACACACCATCACCAAAGGTACACTATTTTTCAGTATATGCAACAGACTTAATGGTTACATATTAGACATTCTGCAATTATGGACCCAACTCCTTAAATGTCACGATCTACAAACCCACAGGTAAAATTTGCCTTTAGAGAGTGAAGTCTCTGGAATTTCAGTTCTTTGTTGCTGGTTTCATCATATTCTGGACATGCACAATAGCTGTATTCACTAGTAAATGGAAAGAGAACAGTTCTGGTACCTCTATATTTAGGCTAATGGGCAACAGAATGAATTGTTAGATAATTGTATTACTTATGTAATTTCTGTTTGAGACTTAAGGCACAGTCAAAGGCTGTCACAGACATCATCTATGAATTAATGTCGCTAGTGCTGACGTCTCACTAAAGAAAGCAGTGGTTAAAATAAATCATTTTATTCTGAACAAAGTCTTAAGCTGCCAACATCAAATTGAGTAACAACTTGCACAGATTGCAGTTATAGCTCATTACCATTAAATCTATTCATTTCCTCCTGCTCATTTTAAAAGGCAGATAAAGGCATCACTAGAAAAAGCTGTAGTGAGGAAGGGCAACAGTAAAAGTGTTCATTACAATGCATATTTATATACAAAATTCACCTGCTGCTATAGCATGTTTCTGGTATTTAGAGGTGGCCATTTTACTGGTCTCTTTCTGAGATCAGGTTTGCTCAGAGCACTAGGACTCAGAGGAGACCTGTAATACATTCCCAGCCCGCCCCAGACTATTCTGTCATGTTGAAAAGTCAGGTCCCATCTGTGCCTCAATTTCTTTATCTGTAAAGTGAGGATAAAAGTACTTGCTTTACAAAGGAAAGCCTTTTCAGGTTTATAAGCAAACAAACACCAAATAAAAGGAAGGCATATTATAAAACTGTTCAGTGTCACTTTTGTTTGTATGATCAGAAGTCTAACCATGTGCATTATAGAGATTACACGTTCTGGTTTAAAGGCATTTGGAATACAAACCCATAAAAATCAGGGATCGCTCACAGAACCTACAAGAAACAAGAAGGACAACAAAGGCTAAGGGGTATACTCAGATTGAATAGCAAGATGAGAAATGGAAGCAGCAGCAGTAAAAGAGAAGGTTAATTTGGTATCAAACAAAAACTAAATTTTTACTGATCAGCATCTCGCAGCAAAGCCTCAACAGCATGGATGTTTCCTAATTTTACTAACTTAGGGCCTGTTTACTTATGCAAAACGTCTGTGCTTTAATGTCTTCCAAGAAGCAACTCTTTGTCTCTGGACAATCCCTCAATTCACTGCTATCTCATTTTTCTTTTAAAAAAGACACACACCTTCATCCCGAGAGTAGTCTTCTCCAGAGTGAGGCTCAAACAGGTAGTCTCCTGTAGCTAATTCAAAGGCCTAAACAACAAAAAAGTAGTGTTAAATCACATCAGGCACCTCTAACTGCTGCTGCTAGAACTACACTCGAGTCTTAATTTAGAATATATTCTGCATATGTCATGGCAGCTGAGGAGACAGGATTGTTCTACGTTTTCCACCAAATTAAACCTGACATATACATTGTAAAGTGCAACACATTTCAAAACCCACAATGCTGCACCTTATAGAAATATCTCCATCACTGTCTGAATCATAGCAAAATGGAGAATCTATGAACTAGAAATTTAAATCATTAAAACAGAGTGCAAAATTTAGGATCCACATACTTGACCCCGGCCCGGATCTCATATTTAGAAGTATCACAAGCATGCAAGATACTTGGACTAAAAAGGTGGGGTTTCTTTTATAAAGCTTCCTCCAAAAAAGCAGTCTGCAGAAGCTCAAATTTTCTAGACAGCTTCTTTCTCGATCTCTTTCTAGATTCAAAAGCATTTTTGATTGACTCTGAATGAAGCTGACACACGACACCTTCACGTGTGAACACGTCAGTGCTAAATGGCACTTGCATTTCAAGAGCTTATATTTAGGCAGCTGTTCACAGGCCTTTGTACCCCTAAGAGGTCACAGTTACTGAACCCTCACAATTACCAAAACAGCCTCATATTTACCACAGGAGGCATGCACATAGACAGTTATCATGGAGTAGATGACACACTAAGTTCACATACCAGCTTACCTGGTGATAAATTTGCACATGTGCCCATATGCCAAGTGTTTTATTTATTATTTAATACCCAGCACTAAGGCTGCCAAGAAATCTTCCAAAACTGACTCAATTTATACTTGTTTTATTTCAGGAGCCTGTAAAGATCCTTGAACAGGCCTGCCAGACTAAAACTGAGTGCTACTCTGGAACATCACAATATCTAAATGTCTAGCTGCTAGCTCATTTAACAGCAACACTTCTTATGATGTGCTCATTCTACAGTTCCAAACTGGTTCTCAAGGTCTCGCAAAGGCAAAGAGGACAAAATTCCTCTTACCAAGTTTCAGACTTCCAGCTTCTTGTCAACAACATACTTAATGCATTATGCATCAATACAAGAACACTGAGTGTACTGAAAATCTGAAGTCTGGAGAGAGTGTAAAATATTTATCAAGATAAACACCAAATGAACTGCCTTGTTAGACAATCTGCATGGGGAAGATTTAAGAGAGTGATAATGCATAAATCTGAGGTTTCTGCCATATAATTAAAATTTAATATCTTGCATAACACGTGGAACCCCTAGCTATAAACCTACACAATTTTAAAACTAATGGATCTCTTTCAAGAGAGAACTCTCAATCTGTGTCTTCCTGATGAAGGTCTGAAACAAACCAAGAACCACTGGAGAGATGATTAAAAACAAGCAGGAAGTTAACTTTCCTTTCTTCCTTGTCCTTATACTGAATCAACTGTATAGTTGGAAAGACATGTTGGACAAGCTTTCTTGAGAAGACTGGACGAAGGGCAACTTGTGTCCAAAAGTCTGTCTAACATCTTTCAACTATAGGAGTTGGTTTAATGAAATGACATAACTGCAGACCTTGCTTCTAGTGTATCCCTTTGACTAATCATTGCTTCAATAGCAGTGCTCTTAATTACAATTTTAAAATCAGTCACTGTATCATAATATGCCTTTGGCATATCAAGGCTGCAAGATGCTAACCCCAAAGGGAAAAACCGATGCAGTATACTAAGGTATCAGAGCAAAGAAGCACACCCCTTTGTTACTCTGCGCAGATCTAGCCTTGTCTATCTTAGATGGAAGACACACAGAATGCAACAAGCCCAGAAGCTTCCTAGATTGGCTAGGAACCTAGATTCCTAGGTTGGCTTTAAAGTACCGGGCATTTTCTCAGAGCCAGCAACCGATTCTGTGACGCAGTGAACACCATGTATAGGAACTGCCAGGATGCTCTGCAGCCCTGGGTTCACTCTGGTTACTGAACTCACCATACAAGCTGTGCTCCAGATGTCAGCAGGAGTGTTATAACCAGATCCAATCAATACCTCCAGGGATCGGTATTGCCTCGTCTGAATATCTTCAGTGAAGTGCTTGTGCTAAAGGTGAAAAGAAGTCTTTATTAAAATGCAAGTGATCTTTAATGGAAACGATGCTATTGAAGTGAAGACCAGAACAGTGATGTTTACAGAGACATCTCCCAGATGAAGTGTGACAGACAAGACTTTAAGGAAGTGTTTAAAAGAGAGGAAAAAATTCTGTAAGAATTAACATGATCTAACTACAGACAGCTTTCCTAGCAGAAACTTTTCTTCAGAAGCAGCAGTAGGGAAGATGGCCGTTCTAAAAATTAACCTGCCAAGTGTTATCAAGTGACTTGTGATTGTTAAGCAGGCTCATATCTGATAGAAACTGTCAGTATTTGACAAATCTGAAACATATAGCCTGAACAGCAGAAGGCATGCTTACTACCTAGACTCGTTTCAAAATAATGAGCTTGCATGTTAATGCTAGAGAATTAAGGAGGTCAGACAACACCACATCAGGAAAATTTAGAATTAAAGCAACTGGCAACGTTTTGGTGAACAAAGGTTAAGTGTCATTATATAGCCTACACTAAACTCCAGGCAGACACATAATTATCATAAAACCAGGTTTTAGTTCCCTGGAACTCTACATTCATCATTCTACATCTCTCTTACCAGAGAATGCTTCTGTATCTACCTTAAGTACCTAAAGCTACGAACACAACTAGGACACTGCCTCACTAAGTGATGCAAGTCAAACACAGGGCCCTGAACACTTGGGACATTTCAAAGTATTTAGCAGCTTCAGTCTTTTACAAGCATTTATATAGGTGGTCTCCTACTCAAGATTTCAAACTGGCTTAAGAATACTGCAGTATATACAGGCTTTGCAGGGACAAAATTGTTTACATTCAGTCTTCTGCAATCAGCAGTCAAGCTAATGAGCTACAAGGATGGCTACAACAGGGAACAGCAGAGGATCTTTCAAACACTGGAGGGATAGCAACATGATTCTTCCACTCACAGAACTGCATAGGAGCAATAAGCATTTTCCATCTTTTATTTAAAATAAATAAATAAATAAATAAATAAAATAGATGGTGCCTTCTACATCCTCCCTAACTGGGAACAGATTAGAAGCTTTGGTCTGTTGACCCTAAAGAGTTTTAAACTTACCACCCAGCAGGCATTTCCTAGGTCAGCTATCTTCACTTTAAGCTTATCAGCATTCTTGGGTTCAAGAGGATTAAGGAGGAAATTCCCAGGAGTGGATTTTCCTAAAGGCAACATGCACAACATCTGATTAAATCCACATGGACAGTGCCACCATATGCTCTCCAAATCCTACATGCTTTGTTCTACAAGGGATGCACAATGGTCACTGATCAGAACTTTCCCCTTCCTCAAAGTTTAATTACTAGAAACTCACTTTAGTGTCTGATAAGGTGATAGAAACCATCAAGATATTAAGATTGTAATGCTTATAACTACAGTAAATACTAAAAATATTTGGCACAACACAGTTAGATTTGTTTCTTAATCTTGTAGCGGGCTATTTAGTACTTAACTTTTTCTTTACAAGACATGTTCTGCCAGCCAGTGATGGTCTTGGACATTGTGTATAGAAACTTTAAACAAAAAGACACTTCCAACTAGAAAGGAAACATTCCCACTTATAAGCTGACCAAAATAATTAAGACATGCTTGAAAAGAATTAGTTCTTTTTAAAGTAGGGAGGGACAGAATGAATTTGATGAGAACATGACAGCAATTTATATGCTCCTGATCACAAAAAAGGCATAACTGTCAAATGAAACCTGCAGATTCTATGAAGGTGAAATTATCAGGACAAGGCTCACCAAGGTGGCCTCAGACAGGATCAGGTCTGACTATGTAAGCTGAGACCCCAACATCAATACTACATTCTGTTCCGCGGCACAACTCTTCCCAAGCAAGGGAAAAGAAGTGGTTTTTCTCATGTATAGGACTCCTCTGATACCTTTATTCACAGATGAGCCATTTTCATTCTCATCCTCTGAGGGTAGCTCTGCCTGAATACGCTGTTGCAAATGGCTAATCTCCTGCTCATTATATGATTGCTCTTCGCTTGAAGTTGCCTGACACACCATGGAATCTAGCACCTCAGAAATTATAGGTACACATGAGTCCACCATGGTTTCTTGTGGTCTGTCCTCAGAGTCTCCGTTACGCTGGCTGTAACTACAGCCATGGAAGTTGTTCTCCTCCTGTGCTAGAGGGTCCTCGCCACAGTCATTGGCATTATGAAGATCTTCCTCAAGATGCTCAGGCCCTTGGTTGTTGGAGTCCGAGAAGCCTGTCATTTGCACTACACCGTTGCAATTGATTTCCATGATGCATTTTTCTACGCCACCATCCATTAGGATAGTCTGCTCTTTCACATGAAGGTTTTCATCTAGGACAGGGAGAAACAAACGGAAATCAGAACGCTAATAAAAGTACAAAGAAAACTACAAATAGACTGAGTAATAATCAAAGCAAGGCAAGTGCCATACTTCTTTAGCCTGGGGGTGTCAAACATAACCCATGGGTTGCATCTGGCTCCCAGAGCCTCTATCTGGCCCACTGGGCTACCAGTGACCATCAGAAGTTGGCAGATGTGACCTGCCACAGAATATGGGGATGTTTGGCCCTGCTGGCCAGAGCCACCAGCAGCAAGCCTGGCTCACTACTGCAGCTGCTCCCAAACCCTTGCTGCACCCCCAGACTCCTTATACCCAAACCCAGCTTCCTGCTGCCTCTGGACTCTGTCCCAGGCTGAATTTGGTCTGTAACAAACCCCGCAGTCTGGACCCAGCCTGGGGCCCCAAGCAAGTCTGACATCCATGCTTTAGCCTATTTTATGCCAGCACAATATTTTGCAGGTCCCTCAGACTCGATGGAAGTTTTTGCAACAGAATTCAAGAACATTACACAGTTTTCATAAGGTTACCAGCTTGACTGCCACATGCTCTACAACTGTCCACTCCAACTTTACCAGCTTGGCTGTATGAATAGTACTGTGCTGCTGTACATACAGTTGGATGCAAGGCCCTACAATATGCAAGATTCATACCTGACTTGTGTGGTAGCCCTTCATCTTGTGGACTCTCTTTCAGAAGGATGTGAAGGGGATTCTGAGCTTCTTCCTGATCTGTAGGCTGTGTTTGAACTGGGCTGGATTCCTTCTCCATTTCCTCTATCTCCTGCATTCGCTTTTCTAGTAGTTCAGCTTGCCGTTTCTGTTTCTTTTTTAATTTCTTTTTCTTATTCTTTGACATTTTGTCAGCCTGCAAGGAAATGAAAGGGGCAAACCTCTTAGGGGTTGGTCTGGTATTTTCTACTTTAAATACCCCCCACAGCAACAGATTTAATTTAGCAAATTATTTTAGAGTCTGTGAAGAATCTTCGACTGACAGCTTTGCTGACTGAGTTCCTCTTCCATCAATGAAGCAAATGCAACCACTGTGCAAGCCTTTATCTAGTGCCTTCCAGTGGGTCCCAATCCTGACCTATAAATCCACCTTTTGGTATTAAAAAGTTGTTCAGTCTTTAGGGCCTGTATAGTCCTTGGATTCCCACTGGAAACACCATAAAAAGCTTGGGTTGCAGTGATATCTTAAAGATGCAAGTACCTCTCTCCAAAATGTGCCAACACAGCTGATTAATGTTTATATAGTACAAGAACTTGTTAATGTTTCAAGGGCTTCTGGTCCTCCTGCTGTGCTCCCAAAACAGAATTCCCCGATGCTAAAGAACAATCATACAAAAGCTATATACGAGTACTTATAAACAATCCACAGCTATACTTACTGGTTTGGGTTGCGGTGCAGTACTCACTGAAAGGGAAGGGAAGAAAAGTGAGTTAGTTGCTTGCATTACACTTGTACAGGAATATAAATGCAACATATAACTTGAGCAGAAAAAGTGATTTTTTTTTTTTTTTTTTAAGCCAGTAACCTCTTCTGCAAAGCAATACTGTTTTTCTGTGGATAGTATGTACTGCTAAAATGTGAAGTTGCACTAACACTAAACCGCAATTGCCTTCTTACTGCTGTACATACATTTGTGTAAGACAGGTCAGTGGCTTGTTCTATATGTACTGGTAACAATGAACTTAATTGTATCGTCCAATCCTAACAGTTGGAGAAAAAATGATTTTTCAAAATAACAAACAGCAGACACCCACCCAAAATAGCTCATTGCAGAAATTGTTAGTTAAGCTTCAAATGAAAGTCTGACACAGCAGACTCATTTGATTGGTGACCAGACCAAAGCCTCCTATTATATTATTTCATAGAATCATAGAAAAATTAGGGTTGGAAAAGACCTCAGGAGGTCACATCTAGTCCAACCCCCTGCTCAAAGCAGGACCAGCCCCAACTAGATCATCTGAGCCAGGGCTTTGTCTAGCTGGGTCTTAAAAACCTCTAAGGATGGAGAATCCACAACCTCTCTGGGTAACCTGTTTTAGTGCTTTACTACCCTCCTCCTGAGAAAGTTTTTCCTAATATCTAGCCCAAACTTCCCTTACTGCAACTTCAGACCATTGCTCCTTCCTTGTTCCGTCATCTACCATTGCTGAAAACAGCCCAGCTCCATCCTTTTTGGAACCACTGCTCAGGGAGCTGAAGGCTGCTATTAAATCCCCCCTCAGTCTTCTCTTTGCCAGACTATTTAAATAAGCCCAGTTCCCTCAGCCTCTCCACACAAGTCATGTGCCACAAACCCTTAACCATTTTCGTCACCTCTGGACTCTCTCCAATTCGTCCGCATCCTTTCTGTAGCGGGAGGCCCAAAACTGCCTACAGTACTCCAGGTGTGACCTCACCAGTGCCAAATAGAAGAGAAGAATCACTTCCCTCGATCTGCTGGCAATGCTCTTACTAATGCAGTCTAGTATGCTGTTAGTCTTCTTGGCAACAAGGGCACACTGTTGGCTTGTATTCTGCTTATTGTTTACTGCAACTCCCAGATCCTTTTCTGCAGAGCTGTTGCTTAGCCAGTCAGTCCCAAGCCTGTGCATGGGATTGTTCCATCCTAAGTGCAGACTTTTGCACTTCTTGTTTTTGAAGCTCATGAGATTTCTTTTGATCCAATCTTCCAATTTGTCTAGGTCTCCCCGAATCCTAACCCTACCCTCCAATTGATCTACTACCCCCCTTCCCCACCTGAGCTTGGTGTCATCTGCAAACTTGCAGAGAGTGTACTTCATCTCATCTTACAGGTTGTTGATGAAGATACTGAACAAAACCAGCCCTAGGACCGACCTCTGGGGCACTGTACTTGAAACCGACTACCAGCTAGACAAGCCATTGATTACTATCCTTTGAGCTCGACGATGCAGCCAGTTTTCTATCCAGCTTATAGTCCATCCATCCAACCCATACTTCTTTAGCTTGCTTGCAAGAACGTTGTGGGAGACCACATCAAAAGCCTTGCTAAAGTCAAGGTATATCACATCCACTGCTCTTGCCGTATCCACAGAGCCAGTCATCTCAGCACAGAAAGCAATCAGGTTGGTCAGGCATGACTTGCCCTTGGTGAATTCATGCTGACTGCTCCTAATCACCACCTTCTCCTCCAAGTGCATAGAAATGGATTCTTTGAGGACCTGCTCCATAATTTTTCCAACAATTGAGGTGAGGTTGACTGGTCTGTAGTTCCCTGGATCCTGCTCCTTCCCTTTCTTAAAGATAGGCACTATATTTGCCCTTTTCTAATCATCTGGGACCTCTGCTGACTGCCATGAATTTTCTGTTTGACTTAAAGAAGATGTAAAGCATACACAGCAAGGAGAGATGCAAACTAGGACCCTTGAGATACATCTACAGGACACCCCCAGTGTGTCTGAAGAGAGATGCTCTTGATTGCACCTTGCTTTACAGGGAGCACCCTCTGCAGCTGCTTAAGAATTCTGACTGGCATCCTTGAGGGCAACTAGAGGGATACCACTAGCAAAGGTTTAATCACTGCATTTTTGGGTCAGAGGCACAAGATCAGGAGTGGATGGGTACAGCATGCTCAAGTGTCCCTCCCTGGACGGTCAGTGACTGAGTAGACATACTCGAAGTCTGAATGCCAAAACTCAGAGAATCTGCCATTGGCCTAGTCAGATTTATCTGTGCTTAATGGTTCTCAGCCAGAAGTTGGCCCTCTGAAAATATAAAGATGTCTATGGCATGTAATGCAACAGTGTGGAGATATCAGAACTACAATACAATGGAGAAATATCAGCTCTGGTGCCAGAATCAGTACGGCCACACCATGACACTTGTGCGACAATACTGCTTTTGCTTCCAGAGTTTAGAAACCAGCAGCCCCTTACTGAATTGAACATTGCAATAGTTCCTAGACATACTGGTACACAAGGAGATCACGACAGGGAGAGTGGAGAATATATATGGAGATTCCAAGCATAAACGAAACCTCGTCTGTACTGTCATTTAGAAAATGTTAACGCACCAGGGAAACCATTTATATTGGCTTAATCTCCTCTCAGGTGTGAAGTCAGTGAACAGGTGGCGCTTGAATCATCTTTTCACAAGACTGCCAAGACAGACCACAGAGTTTTATAACAAAGATTTTTACAGCACTCTAGGAGGCAAGCTGTCTAGAACACATCCAAGATGTGCCATGCCACTAATTTTTACAAGCACTTTTGAATCTAACATTTCACCTGGCTACTTTTACTGCACTGTAATAAAGACGGTGCAACCGTGATACCATCCACTTCCTTTGTTTTAACCAACTAACTTCTTGTAAGAATGTGTGGCTGGTGTGGGAAATGGCTTTATAGAAGTGATGTAAAGTGCTTTTTGTTATTTAGCAATGCTAAGATAAGAACTAGAGGATTTTCTCTTGTCAAATTGGTTACAAGCTTTTTTGACAACACCAGTTTTCAGTGGAAAAGGCACCTGCAGAGCCAGATGGAGGGGGAGCCCCAGATCTCTGCCACTCTGTTGCTTCTGCAGCCAGCCTGCGAATGTACTGGTCATTAACACACAGAAGAATGTTCTCAGGCTTAATATCCGTATGGATGATCCGACATTTTGCGTGCAAGTAATCCAGGCCCTGCAGAACCTGCAGATACGAGGGGAGGACGTGGACAGTCAAGAAAAGCAAGTAGCGGGCAAGCAAGAAGAGAAGAAATGAAGAGAAAAACAGTATCAGAGTTAAACTAAAGAAACTCTCTTCAGTAGGTATTTAAAAACTTGTTAAACACCAAGGCCAGCCTGGGATGTTGCTACCAATTTAGGATACTGTTACTATGGAGTTAAAGAGGAAGCGTGTGTACAATTTCAAGTGTAATTAATTAAATGCTCCATCTCCTCCCCACTCTGCTTGATCTACCACTGCTACAGTACTAATGCTCACTTAACTTTTAAAGCTTCCCTCCTTCCTCTCCTTGACAAAGTCACTGTTCAAAGCAGACCTTCAGCTAGTCAAGATGCAAATTGTGACAGCTGAAATACCTGTGGGCTAATATCTTCAGAGAAAAGACTAATCTTACATTTAATTGAACTGTTTGTGGGGACATGCATCAATAAGAGTTTAAGGCTCATTTTCCTGCATCTAACAAGAAAAATTTTGCTCACAAAGGAATTCAAGGAATGAGGGCATTAACAAAGACTGAATTGAAACGTGCCTGTTGGATGATTTTTTTGACACAGGGGAGTGGAAGCCCCTGATAATTTGACTTGATGATCCACTTCAGAAGATGATGTCCTAGAACTTCAAACACCATACAGATATCTGTAATTAGGTCAAGGAGAAAGAGGGACATTCTGACCCAGTGAGCCTCCAGCATTTTCAAAACAGAGCTAAAAATAAAAAATAAATCCAATACAAGGAGCTACTTCTGTCACCTAAGCTGGCAGTTCTTACAGACACCCTTTCCCTCCCAACACAGGTGGCTATGCTAGGTGTTAGGAGCAGCACGTGGATGTGAGCACTCTCAAACAAACATTGCCACCGAATACATACACCCCTAGTATAGCTGAAGATGATGTTGGTTTTATGCAACGGCTGTAATGCAGCAGCAACAATATCAGATTCTGGAAAGAGACCACTTATGCAGTGGACCATGCATGAACTGCTTAAGCACAATATCTAGCTGAAAATGCAAATTCCAGAAGCATCTTGGCTCCTACCCCAGGCAATAAATAAATAAAAATCACACCTCCATTTCTCCACAGCTCTGAACAGGCAACACAAATCTCAAGATGCCAGCCACTTGCAGAACATATTTTTCCCCACTCCCTGCTTCTTTACCAGTGCCACACTGACATCCTTATTATTTTTTAACTGCATTTATATTAGCTCAGTGATTCACAACCAGGGTGGCATGGGCTCAAAATCCTTTCAAGGGGGCTGTGGGGTGCCATACACTGTTTGTATGCCTAACGGTGCTAATATGATTCACAAGATAAACCCACAGATTTCAAACAGGAATCCATAGTGTTAAAGATATTCTGCCCTATTGTGGTCTCTGAGTTCTTTGCAACAAAAAAAATGGCTGTTATTTTTCTGCAATCAAAAAATGAGTAAAAACAAACCTTGCCTGCCTATGTCCTTAGACCAAAATGGCTACAACCAACAAGCCCACATCATATATATAGGGACAATCAAGGGTTTCTCTGTTCCCAGTATTACAGGTTTTCAATAACCCAACAGTTTCTAACCTACGTCATAAAAATGCATTTTAGAAGCAACGTTGCATCTATAAGTCTTCTAATGTCCATGCTAATGTTTCTGATTTAAAGCCTACTTACGTTGCCAAGTAACAGACCCTGAAGTTTGCCTACTTGTGCTAGGGCACATCCCTGATATTTTGCAGTACCTTCACTCTTTTCAGTCAGCCATTATTACAAAGCTGCTATCGGCCTGACCAAGGTTCAAAGAGAGAGGGGGAAAAAGCAGCAGCTATTCATCTGCAGTCTGCACTCGAGTACAGCCACTATTTTAAAATCATGACTCAGCCGAACGTCCCTTCCGCACAAATGCACATAATTTCAGAGTCGTAAAGTAAATGATTATTCCAAGTATGTATTCTGCAGACACCTTCAAGGCCTACTGAAAAGAGATTTTTTTTTTTTATTGTTTTTATTATTGCAGACTTGCTTTTGGAGGATAAAATGCCTGCCAAAACACCGTTCAAACTTTCACTGGCCTAAAAGCGATGCAGAAAACGTCCATACTAATGCAATGCTCCACACTTATTCCAAAAAGGATACGGGAGCCATTCACTCCTGAGATCTTGAAGTCATCTAATAATTGAACCACTCGCTCTTTATTCGGATCACTGGGATCACTGTTGCGGACCTGCATGGAAAGAAAATAAGGAACACAAGGTAAATCCTTCAATGGAATTCCTGGGCTAGGAAACATTGGGAGTCACAGGAAGGAGCTTTAAGAGGGATATGGATGCACCTATACCATGTCTCTTTCCTGTTTATTTCTTAACACACAAAGCATTTCAAACAGCACAAAACATGTCTACATTCATATGAATCTGAAATAAGGTAGAATAAGAATCTAAAACACAAAAGCTACTTTAGAATAGCCCCACAGGTTGATACTCTTACCCTCAAACCCAGATACCTCATTTCCATTCGGTTCCCAGATCTCAAGTGGAATAAATAGGAAGACAGGTTCCAGAACAGGGAGTGTTTTTACTCATGCAGCTATTCTGTAATAACCTGGTATACAACCCTCCTCAAACCAGTAAGATCCAGGGAAAAAAGGAAGACCACCAGAAGAGGAAAGTGCTGTGTGCAGAAATGGC